>NC_066583.1:595645623-595959687 GCF_024323335.1 Lathyrus oleraceus | reverse complement strand
GAGAAGTAGTAGAAATTCAAACCCCAAACTCTATGTTTGATATTGATCCTATCTCCTTACCCCCCTTTGATCTTAGCAAGATCAAGTCACACAAGATCTCATATATGATCCTCCGGTTACCGCTACTCATTTGACCAAATCTTCCGTTCTTCAAAGCTTTCACTCGGTTGAATCCAAATTGTGAAATCTTGCCCCAAGCATTTCAATTGATCCTCCGGTTACCACTACTCCTTTTCCAGAACTCCCGTTCTTCAAAGCCTTCGCGCGGATGAATCCAAGTTGACGAGACTTGTGCAAAAACCTCCAAATCAACCCTTGATCTTAGAGTAAAAACCCTAACGGTTTTATCCTTGAAACCCACAAAGAAAACATAAACCCAATTTGATTACACAAACCTAAATTTGACCTTATCAATATAATCTTGCCAACAAACAATAAAAAATGATTATATGTAGTTGATGAATGCGTCAAGAGAGGTCGAAGATGATGGGAATTCTTTGTATCTTTCAGGTTTCAATGCTAATAAATGATGTATGAATGCATATTTATATGTACGTGTATGTGTAGAAAAGAAATAAGTAAAAACAAATTTTTAGCCAAAATGCAATTTTTGAAAGTTGATTCAAAATGTATTGACTCTAAACTTGAATGAGTCAATACATAAGTTGAATGAGTCAATACGAGTCCAAATAGAGTCGATACATTGAAGGAAACAACTAACTAGTTAAAAAAAATTCAGAATGAGTCGACTCCAAACACGGGAGAGTAGATCCATTCACTTAATGTATCGGCTCATTCCTCGATTTTATCGACCCATTAGAGGCAATGGCAGATCTTTGAAAAACATATTTCAGATTGAGTCGACTCAAACAAGAAGGAGTAAACCCATTTGCAGGATATATCGACCCATTCCTTATTTGTATTGGCCCATTAGAGACATGCCCAAATTCATTTAAAATCCACAAAGAATGTATCAACCCCTACTTAACATGTATCGACCCATTCATGTCTTTTTATGAAAAACTTATATTTTGGCTAAGTTTAATTAATTTTGCATATTAATTGAGTGACCACCTTATCCATTGAGTGAGTTATAGTAATCTGAGAGACAGGTTGAGTACTCGTCAATGTTGAGGATGTTTTCTGAATTCGCTTGATATAAGTTGGGAGCTAGAACCATGGTCAGGTAAAAGAAATACTTAATTTGGTGATGTTCGATTGCTATTGTGAGACTTGTTGTGTGTTGAAATATGCAGTTGCAGGCGAATTACTTGAGGACAAGAAACGATTCATGTTTAGAGTTGTGATGATAGTTCGTCATTACATATATTTAGTCGAAGAATCGGAGAAAAACAAGTGAAAGTTGAGCAAAATTAAGGAAGAATGACCCAATAATAAGGGAAAAATAGCTAAGAATGCAAATTATATACTTAGTGAAAATTTGAGCGAAAAAAGAGAAAAAAAGAGTGAAGCTTCGGAAATAAACACATCCACCATCGTGCAGCATCATACATGCGATAGGGCATTAAAAGCTACATCGTGCGTGATGCAGGGTATCGTGCGCGCGATGGTCACTTTTCTGGACCTGTTACTGACATGTTCTGGTCCATTTTTCCGCCTTTAAAAGAGTTTTTTCAGCACTTTCACAGTGGTAAAGATTTTGGGGGATTGAAGCCTGAATTAGAGAGCACAAGTGGTGATTTTTTGAGAATTTGAAGCCATTGAAGGCCATCTCTTCAAGGGACTTCTTATGTTATCATTATTTATCAATTGTGGTATTTTTGATTACACTATGAGAAGCTAAATTCTTCTAGGTTAGGTTGCATTATGATGAACCTATTTCTCAATTGTTGGATTCTATGTTTATTTGACCATAATATGAATATATTGATCCATAATTTTATTCAATTGCTTCTTGGTCGTAATGATTTTTATGTGAGATACTCTTTTAATTTGTTTTTGGTCACATAGGGAATACTTACCATTAATCTATGTATTAGAACTATGGTCATTGGGGTACTTACGCTGGTTGAATAAGGATAAGAGACACCGAGTAGTGGCATAGAGAATTAACGTTCTATACATCACCTAACCCTGCTTAGGTTGGCGGACTAGGAATAGAAATCTCCTGGTAGTGGTTAGTGAGTTATTTCATAAGGGATCGGCTATAACAGTTTTGTTAATTTGTCGTGAGGCTATAGTCATTAGATAATTCATACAGGACATCAAACACTTATTTACTTTTCACACTGAAACTCGATCCCCCCCCCCCTCCCCGTTTTAGTAGTTTTTATAAATTGCACATATTTTGTCTTGCTTGGAGGCAATCCCTATGGATTTGATCTTTTTATTACTTCAATATTATTGGTACATTTATCGAGAAGTCATTAAAGCCATGATAGAAGAAGCAAGCAAAGAAGTACCCAACTTGGTGTGCCATTGTCTCCCAGATGCTATTCTCAACAACTAGAAAGTCGTGGAGATTCTAGATAAGTTTTCTTTTTCAAAGTAATTTACTGTTTCTTCTAATTCCTTTGCTCCGCACGAGGAAAATGGATAGCTTTATAGGGAGACCTTTTGTCTAATGACTTATTTATCAAATAAAGTAGCATTTTTGTGTTCAATTGAGATCCTTTTTTTTCATTTATTCCGATTTTCAAAAAAAAAATGGCAATGTTTTTCGTCCAATTTCCTTTATTCCTCTTTTTCATATTTCTCATCATAATTTCAAAAAACTAATAATAATAATAATCCCCATGCAGATTAATAAATGAAACCACTAAAAATAATATTGCTACAATCCCTTACGACTTCAAAAGCCCGATTAGCCAAGTGGAAGAAGAAGGTGATGTCGATTGTGAGTCTCCTGAAGAGTTAGCCAGGTTGTTGAAACAAGACGACAAAATAATCAAACCTCGTCAAGAACCAGTGGATGTTATCAATTTGGGAACTGAAGAAGACAAAAAAGAGGTTAAGGTCAACGCTTCTTTAAATGAGGATGTAAAGAAAAGGTTGGTAGAACTACTACATGAATGCCTGCACGTAAAGAAGAAACTGAGAAGAACGAAACCTGAATGTCTCTTAAAATCAGGGAGGAGGTCAGAAAGTAGTTTGACGCAGGGTTTTCAGCTGTTGCAAAGTATCTGCAATGGGTCGTTAATATCACGCCCATTCAAAAGAAAGATGGAAAAGTGAGGATGTGCGTGGATTACCGAGACCTAAATAAAGCAAGCCCTAAAGATGATTTCCCTCTACCTCATATTGATGTATTGGTAGAAAATACCGATCAATGCTCAATATTTTATTTCATGGGAGGTTTCTCCAGTTACAGTGAAATAAAGATGGCTCCCACGGACATGGAGAAAACCATGTTCATCACCCATTAGGGCACCTCCAGTTATAAGGTAATGCCTTTTGGATAAATGTCTACATCAACAACATTACCAAAGAGAAATGATGACTCATTTTCACGACATGATTCATAAAGAGATAGATGTCTATAATAACGACATGATTGCAATATCCCAAACTGAATATGATCACTTATCCTATTTACAGACGTTGTTTGACCAATTGAGAAGATTCAAGCTACGTCTGAACGCTGCAAGGTTCACTTTTATTGTCAGATCCAAAAAATTGTTGGGGTTCATAGTCAGCCAAAAGGGAATCCTTACAAGGTAAAAGCCATTCAAGAAATGCCTGCTCCAAAAATTGAAAAAGAATTATGTGACTTCTTAGGAAGACTGAACTATATAGCTACATTCATCCCACGTCTTACGACCACCTGTGAACATATATCCAGGTTGTTGAGAAAGAACCAAGCTATCGAGTGGAATGAAGATTGTCAAAAGGCATCCGATAGAGTTAAAGAATAATTACAAGAGCCATTGATCTTGATACCTCCTGTTCAAGGAAAGCCTCTCATTATGTACTTGACAGTACTCGAGGATCGATGGACTATGTAATGGGGCTACAAGATGAGATTGTAAGAAAGGAAAATGCTATTTACTACTTGATCAAGAAGTTCACAGATTATAAATCTAGATACTCATTACTTGAGAAGACTTGTTATGAAATACCATGGTTTGCCCGACATCTAAGGAAATACATGTTAACTCACACCATGTGGTTGATATCAAAGATGGATCCCATCAAGTACATCTTCGAGAAACCGTATCTCACTAGAAGAATCACCCGTTGGAAGATGTTCTTATCTGAATACAACATCCAATATGTTACTCAAAAGGAGATAAAGGAAAGTGTGTTATAATAATATCTTGCCCACCAACATGTGGAGGACTACCAACCTATGCGGTTTGAATTTCCTGATGAAGACATCATGGTTCTGTAATACCCCAAAATTTACCCTTCATTTTTCCTGAAAAAAAAAAAAAAAAAAAAAGAAAAACGAAAAAAAAAAAAAAATTTAATTAATTAATTAATTAATTAATTAATTAAATGAATAAATAAAATAAATAAATAAAATATAACAAATTATTTTGGACTTGGGTCTCCCTCATTTGAGCCCATTACCCACGAAAATCAGTCTATAAATACTGAAGTTTCAGTAGAGGAAAAGACACTTGGAGTTACACTTGGAGTTACACTGGGAGATTCACTGGAGAAAGAAGGAAGAGAAGCAAAACCCTGAGGAAAAGATAGTGAGAGAAAAGCCAACAGAGTTCAGAGCAACCTCCAAACCCTGAAAGGAACTCAACTTGTAAACCTCACGGGCGCAACTCAATCAAGCTCTCCAATCAGGTTTGCCCTATATCCATCATCTTTATGCCTTTTATTAGAATGCTCTAAATGTATGAGGTATTATGGGTGAATTTGATACCTTTTTGTGAGCCTTTTGTGAATTTTGATGGAATTATTCATGTGGTTACATTTTGATTTAGGGGCAACTCTGGGTTACCCTATTTTGTTTATTCTAACCTGTCTTATGTTTCCATGGCATTGTTTTCTCTTGATTTCATCCTACTACTCTAACCCTTTGTCGAGTTTTGTGAGGGCTCACATGGCTTTCGCAGGGACACTCGCGTGGTTTCCCACTTTATTTGTGGGATACCCCCTGGAGTTTTATTCTGATTATTCGTGTTGACTGATTTCCTTTGACGGTCCAGCTGGAGACATTTCAGGGTTTCTTGCCCCTTTAACTGCTATAGCTTCGGATCTTTATCCGTGTGGTAATTTTTTCCCTTTCTCATACTTTATCGCTTTCTTAGCTGGAAGACCTCGATAGGAGGCAATGTTTGAGCCCCTGGGTGGCATTTTACTTTGAGATACATGTTTTGTGTTTTGTATTCATATCCCTGCAGGTAGCGCGGTTCCTTCGTCAAGGACTGCCTTTTTGCCCTCGAGCATCCCAAACCCTAAAACCCAAAGCAACACGTTTACTCCTTCTACTACAGGCGAGTAAGTCTCCAAAGGTCGAGCATCCGGTAGATTGCGTAGTAACGTTGTTCGTCCAAAACCCAATCCATAACCCCGTAGTTAGCCGAACTACGACTTGCTCTGATTCTCATTCCAGATGAGATACGTAGGCATAAGACGCGATGTCTTAGCGAGCACACATCCCCCAACCCATAGGTCAGCCGAGCTACGAAGACTCTGATTCTCATATTCAGATGAGATACGTATGCAGTGGATGCAACATCCGCGCGAGTCATTTTCATTTAACCCTTTTTTTGTTTTTTTTGGCAAACAGCATAAGATAAACCCACACCCTTTAGACGAAAACTACAAAAGTGGATCCCGTAGAGTACTATGGATGCGTAGGGGTGCTAATACCTTCCCTTCGCATAACCGACTCCCGAACCCAAGATTTGGTTGCGAGACCCCGTCTTGTCCTTTCCTTTTTTCAGGTTTACTTCGAGCGTTTCCTTTCCCTCCTTTGGGATGAATAACGCACGGTGGCGACTCTTCTGTCATTCTCTTTCGCCGGTTGTTTTTTTCGCACACTGTATTTTTTAGGTTGCGACAGGTTCTGAAGAAGAAAGAGACCATAAGTGATTATGAAGGACCTGAACTAGGAGCTCGATGGAAGATCACGTTCGATGGTGCATCAAATTCAATGGGGAATGTAATTGGAGTTGTTTTAATATCTCCAAGGAATGGTTATAGTCCTTTAATGAAGAGGTTATGTTTCGACTACACAAACAATATGGCACAATACAAAGTGTCTATCATGGGCATTGAAGCTGCTATAGACTTAAGGATCAAGATTTTAGAGGTGAATGGGGCTTAAAAACTTGTCATCTATCAAGTAAAAGAATAATAGGAAACTCGACATCCTAAGTTAATCCCATATTGCGCTAGAGTCTTAGAGTTAATGGAGCACTTCAAAGAAATCATGTTTCATCACCTCCATAGGGAAGAGAATCAAATGGAAAAAACTTTGGATACATTATCATCAATGTACAAAGTTCCATAAAAAATCCTGGATCATAAGAATGGGTTGTAGAGATGAGCCGACATGTTACGCAACAATTGAAGAAGGACATGACGATAAGCCCCGGTTCTATAACATCAAGTACTACCTTCAAAAACAAGAATAACCTGCAAATGCTTCAAGTAAGGATAAGAAAATCCTCAAAAGATTGACATCAAAATTACTTCTGAATGGTGATGTGCTCTACAAGAGAAACCATGACATGGTCCTGCTCATATGCGTGGATAGACACGAAGCTAACATGCTCATCAAGGAAATTCATGAAGGATTTTTTGATACCTCTGGCAATGGGAATGTAATGGCTAAGAAAATCCGCAGGGTTGGCTACTATTGGTTGACTATGGAAACCGATTGCTTCAAATATGTTAAGAAGTGTCACAAATATCAGATCTACCTAGATAAAGTCCACGTGCCACCTATTCCTCTAAAAGTCTTAACTTCTCCTTGGGCGTTCTCAATGTGGGGCATAGACATGATTGGAATGATCAAACCCAAAGCTGCAAATGGACATCGGTTCATATTTGTTGCCATCGATTACTTAACCAAGTGGGTAGAGGATGCTTCTTACGCCAACGTAACGAAATAAGTGGTTACCCGATTCCTCAAGAAAGAGATAATTTGTCGCTACAACATTCCCAAAAATATTATCATCGATAACAGGTCTAATCTGAATAACAAGATGATTAAGGAGTTATGTGAGAGTTTCAAAATCGAATACCATAACTCATTACCTTAAAGACGAAAGATGAATGGCGCGGTAGAAGCAACAAATAAGAACATCATGAAGATCATCTAGAAAATGGTGAAGACCTACAAGGACTGGCATAAAATGCTTCTTTTTGCGCTGCATGGCTACAGAACTTCAGTTCGTACTTCCATAGGGGAAACCCCATTTTCCCTCGTGTACAGAACGAAAGCAGTACTTCCCATAGAAGTTGAGATCCCCTCATTGAGAGTTTTGATGGAGACTAAGCTAGAAGAGGCAGAATGGCTATAAACATGGTCCGACCAACTAAACCTCATAGAAGAGAAATGCGTGACCTCACTGTGTCACATATAGTTATATTAGCAGAGGCTCAAGAAAGTATACGACAAGAAAGTCCGTCCTCAAACATTCAAAGAAGGTAACCTAATGCTCAAAAAGATATTACCCATCCATAAGGATTCACATGGTAAATGGACCCCAAACTATGAAGGGCCATATGTCGTGAAAAAGGCCTTCTCTAGCAAAGCCTTAATCATTACAATCATGGATGGAAAGGAGTTATCACTACCGGTAAACTCCAACGCGTTAGAAAAATATTATGCCTAGAAAAAGAATATAAAAGCTTGATAAGTCGAAAACCCAAAAGGGAGACTTAGGCAAAATTTAGGGTGTCCCGATGGATTGAAAACTCGGGAGAGCAATCCAGGAAAAAATTAGGGACTTACAAGAAAACCCATTAAGTCGAAAACCCCAAAATGGAGGCTTAGGCAATAAAGGGTATATCATCCCAGCGGACTAAGACTCAAAAGAGCGGTCAAGGAAAAAGTTAGGGATATCCAAAAGGCATATGATTGCAGTAATCGAGCCCGTATCACAACAGGGACTCAGAAGGAAATGATCAATATAATCATCATCTTTCGAAGCGAGGTTTCGTGACCATAAGGTCATAGGGGAAGTAGTAGGTGTTGTAATTTAGTTGAACTCGTTCCCATTTCCATTTGTAACTCCCTCTTATGAAAGTTGCTTATCCATGTATTACTACCCATTTACGAGTCAAAATATTCTTAATAAAATTTCCTTTCTCAAGCTTTCGTCATTACTTTAGTTTTCTCTGTTTGTTTACAAATTGTTAATTATTTTCGGTAGATAATGCACTAAAACTTTGGGCACAGTAAAAAATATTTCAAAAACGTATCTTTACATTGATTTTAAAATATAAAAAGATCATTATCCGCTTTCAACTTTGCATCTAAACACACCAAGCATGAAGACCCCTCGCCACAACCTGGCCAGTCTGAAAATTCTCTTTCCTACAAAGAAAAGTGTCACACAACACACACTTCTAAGTATGTATGGACACCTAAATTATTTTCCGCAAGCATCAATTAATCATGATCCCTAGTGCCAAAAAGGGTCGGAAGATCTGCAAACTATACCTATCACCATGGTATCTGCATATCACCTACATTGGGCATGCATTTCATCTCTCTCCCAAATTTTTAAAATAACATGCATACATCTGCCCAAAATGTATCATGCATCGACACGAAGCATATGACTAATGCATAACAACACACCACCCAATAAGCAAGGAGTCAGTAACCTTTGTAGAGGTCTGATCCCCAGCTCCTAATACGAACTAACGTTTGCCTCAACATGCATCCATGTACACATGCATACATAAGCTCAAACCAAGGACACTGAACCTCTCCCCAATAAAGTTGGTCTGAACTCCCCTAGCTAGTATTATCTTGGTAACACTCTTTCACAAGTATCATTAATCGGAACCTCAAATCAATCCAAGTAGTAGGATTCTCCAATGATTACATCAGTAGTATCTCCCAGCCAGTTAGTCGCTACGAAGAGCGTCACTCAATAAACCTTTTCCATAGGTTTCCCCCAGCATATCCTTTTTATTCCCCAATGAACACTCTTTGAAAAGTCTATCCCTGACAAGTCGCGTTTCTCAAGCAAGTTTCCTCAATGAGGGTCCCTAGTAAGGCCTTTTGAAGAAGTTCCCTCACTAGGATGTCCTTAGTCATTTTTCCCAATAGACCCTTGTTGATATATGCTTCTTATACGCAATCAAATCTATCATCAGTCAAGTTAAATTACATTTTAGTTTTTATCTTTGGTTCTTATACTGATGATCTTTTTATTTTCAGTTCTTACACCACTGTCATTTTATGTCGGTTCTTACACCATTTTCATTTTATTTAGGTTCATACAACACTGTTTATTTTCGATTCTTACACCGTTGTCATTCTATATCCGTTTTTATACTAGATGACAATTTTATTTAGGTTCATACACCGATGGTTATATTTAGGTTCTTATACCAATACAACTTCTATTTTAGGTTCATATACCAATGCAGTTATATTTTAGGTTCATACACCAATGCAGTTTTATTTAGGTTCATACACCGATGGTTTATTTAGGTTCATACACCGATGGTTTATTTAGGTTCATACACCTACAATAGTTTTATTTTGGTTCTTATACCAATAACGGTTTTATTTCGGTCATGATACATATAATGGTTTTGTTTTGGTTCTTATACCGATGATGATTTTACTTAAGTTCTTACACCATTGCAGTTTTACTTCGGTTCTTACACCATGGCAGTTTTATTTAGGTTCTTACATCATTACAGTTTTATTTAGGTTCTTACATCGTTATTTTATTTCTGTTCTTAAACTAACACAATTAAGTTTAGATTACGGTTCTTATACCGAGGGCCATCGAATTTCTCATACCCCCAGCACAGTCAGGACTCTGTATACGCCTGACAATTTTCATAAATGTTTTTAGCAGACAAAATTTTGGGTTCTCTCGTATTTAGTTATCTCCCACCATGATTACATGAGGATTACTGTCACTCATGCCCTCGGATTGAAGGTAATTAAATAGGGGAAGTTGTCATACCCCAAATTTTGGCCATACTCTTTAGCTGAGTCCTTTTAATTTATCATCTGCATCAGTCTAGGCTTAGTTTCTCTGAGCCTGTCATTTCATCTGAGTCCCACAGATGTAAGTCAAAATGTCAACTCCAATGATCCAAAAGTCAAAGAAAAACCATTTTGACTTTTCATCCCTTTTTACTTTATTCTTATTCATTTTTCTCACTTTTACTCTAAAGCATATTTAAATTTTTTTTATTAATAATATTTATTTTTCTTTTTAGAATACTAATATTAATCCATTTTATTCTTTAGTAATCCTAGTCTAGTTTTAGGGTGGATTTTATTTTCAGTATTAGAATATTATTATTATTAGATTTATCATTAACATTATTACTCTATTGTCATTTCATTTTTATTTTTTAGGTCCTTTTTATTATTATTTTTGTATTAGTGATTAAAAGGTTAATTAGTTCACCATTATAATCTATTTATTATATCTATTAAATCTAATACATCAAACTATCGTGCGACACTTCAACTTCATTTGTGCCACATCATTTTTTTTCACAAGGCATCTCTCAAAACCCATCTTCAATTTTAAAATGGCCAATACATATTGTTATTATTATTAAATTTATTTATTTCAAAAAATATCATTCTGATTTTCTCATAATAAATTTAATATTATTACTTTTAATAAAATACATTATAAGACATACAACTAAATTTTTATTAAATCTCAATGAATCGTTTTTCAACATACATATATTATTTACATAAACTTTATAGAATACTATTCATATTTGTCTTACATAATTTAGTAATTATAAAAATGAAAAAAAATGAAAATTTTGATTATTTTTTACTTAGTGTCTCAAAAATAATTCAGAAATTTTCAATTTTAAAATAAATAAATGATATAGTACTTCTTCATCATATACTTTACAACAAAGAACATTAATATTTAAATAATTTATTTGATTTACCATTTAATTTTAAAATAAAAAATTAAATAAATTTAAACGTAATAAAAACATAGATAAAATATATTATATTATAAGTTAAAAAATAGATAAGTGCATAAAAATGAGATAAAATTAAAATTAATAGAAATAGATATAAAATAAAATTATTTTTATGTTTTTATATATATATATATATATATATATATATATATATATATATATATATATATATATATATATATATATATATATATATATATATATATATAACATAAAACTATATAAATCAAATTAATAAATATAAATAAAATTCTATTAAATTTAAAAAACATAAATATAATTAAAAAACATATGTATATACTTCTTTTGATATTTTAATTTTAATATCACGCAAAAATTTAAATATGATACATTGCATATATTCTATTATTGCATATTGATAAATAGTTTGGGGTTCAACACATTACAATTACTCAAACTAAACATATTCTTCAAATTTTCAAAAGTAAAAGAGATGCTCATATCCACACACTTTAAATATTTTTTTGTTTTAAAAAAATCATAATAACAAAAGAAACTTTTGAAAAATATTTTTAATGTTAAAGTATATATTCCACAATTTTTCAGAGTTCAATTACTCACAATTGATCTAGAAATATAATAGAGAATACAACACTATTTACTTAATCTTTATATTTCTTCTCTATAATTAAAAAAAACAACAAAATTCTCAATTTCTCATATATAACTAAAATTTAACGTTATACATATAAATTTATATACCTATTGAATGCTTTATTCGATAATAACTAAAAATAAAATAATTTTTTTATTTAAGACTAAAAATGAATATATATCTTTAACAACTTATAATTAAATATCTTAAAGAGAGAAAAATGTAAAAAAATATATTAGAATAAAAATAAAAAATAAATCATTAGAGATATCTTTTAAAATTATTTAAATTGACAAAATAAAATCTTGGATGCCACTCTCAATTATAATATAAATTATTATAATAAACATTTTTCCCCATATTTACTAAATAATTTTTTTTAACATAATTAAAACTCGATACTAAACAAATAAAATTTAATTAACATCCGCGCATCACTAGATCTAAATCTAGTTTTAATTATTTGTTTTTATTGTTAAGTGTGACTAAGCCTACTATGTTGGTCTTTTAGTTTAACGACTATAATATTATTTTTCATTATTCTTTTTATGATTTTCAATTTTATGCTGAGTCAACAAGTCAACGGGTCAACCAGAGTCCAAGTCTAACCAAAGGGTCAGCCCTAAGACACATGAGCCAAGTTGCAAAATTGATCAAACCAAACAAGAGCTAAAATATCAAATGTTTTTTTCATTATGGAATTTCGGTTATAATCCTAACTCTCCCAAGGGGACACAAATCAGATCCAATCACATATAAAATTGCCTAATCTAACAGTTTTAACCTAATAATCTAACATCATTTTTCACTATATAATCTAAGCCTAAACTTACAACAGCTCATCCGCAACTTACAAATTTAAAGAAATCCTAAGTTGTTGTTCTTCATACTGAAGAACCACAACACTAAAAGAAAACCCCAAAAACTAAAAGTCCATCAACCCTAAGCAGCTTCCAGCCTCTTGAATCTTCCATTTCCCTCAAACGTCCATAAACCTCGCAATCACAGAAGAAGAATTAGAGGGAGTCAGAGGAGATTCAAACAGAAAAAACGAAAGAATAAAATAAAGAGTTTTTACCTTTATACCGAAGTATACCTCCCCTCCATAGGTTGGTCCTTCTCTTTGAGTTTGTTTTTATGTTTTCATTTTTTGCATATGTTGAGCCTTCATCAGATTGTTAGTTTGATTTAGGGTTTGGATTGTTTTGGGTAGGGATTTACTTGGGTTTTCAATTAAAATGTGATTTGGGGTAAGGCGGACTAAGTCAGGGTTCGATTTCGGGAAGACAGAGGGTTGGGTTTTAAGGTGGGAAATTCGAGGTTTGATCGAGGTTCAGGTAGTTTGATCAAGGGTTTTGATGTTTGTTCTAGTTGATTTAGATGATGTTTAAGACGTTTCTAGGTTGGTTCAATGTTAGGTTAGGGTTCTTAAAATGGGTTAGGGTTCACGGTAAAGTTGTTAGAGTTCATAGAGAACCTGGGTTTGGATAGTTAACTAAGGTTAGGGTTCATCATTGAGGACCTAGGGCTCTTAGGGTTTGAAGAGGTGGTTGAGGATCTTGGTTGGAATCTATCATCTGGATGAACACCGACTGAAGTTTCCGGTGAGTTATGGGAGGAGCCACCGGCGGAGGCAATTTCCGACCGGTGGTCAAGGATGGTGTGTCGTGGTTAGAAGAAGATGGCTAGAGAGAGATGAGAGTGTGGAAGAAATAAGAGATGGAGAGAAGAAGTTAGAGAGAGAAACAAAGTGTAAAATGAAATGGCTTCTGAAAAGAACTAAATTTAGATACCCCCTCAAAACGGTCTTTTATCAGAGACACAAGGGTTATATCCCTTATCCCTAACCCTAATTGATTACTATCCCTAAAATTGTCCCATAAACTAACCCTAATTGATTACTATCCCATAATTAATCCTATTATTATTATTTTTTTGGGCAGAAGTCTATTTTAGAGAAAGTGTGTAAAAATGGTTTATATTAAAATAAAACATAAAAGGAGAGAAAAACTGTAAAAATTATTATTATTTTGGACATATGTCTTTTTTAGAGAAAGTGTGTAAAAATGGTTTATATTAAAATAAAACATAAAAGGAGAGAAAAACTATAAAAGTGAGTAACTTAGGAATCAAACTCATGACCTCTTGCAACCATAACTCCTATCCCATGTGTTATCCCCCATTAGACCATGACACTTATTCAAAATATAACGACACTTCCAAATACTTAAATAAAAAACAAATAATTTAAATACTTAAATAACTAAAATATTTTCATAGCAAATAATAACTAACATTTAACCTATCCTTATTTTAAAATCTCCTAAACTATTAATCTATAATATTATTAAGTAATTGACACCCTAATATAATAATTATATTTTAAATAATATAATCTAATGAGATATACTATTATAATTACTAATCATATCTATTTTTTCTCTAAAAAATATTTTTCATAGTAATAAACCACTTTTTAGTATAATCCTACAAATTATGTTATTCCAAAAGGTCTAAATAATATCTCTAAACTAAAGTCAACTCCTAACAAGGACTACAAAGTCAAAATGACCCCCCTTTGACTTTTTAGGTCCTGAGGTTGACTATATGATTGGTATGCTCTGGACATGTTAGCGTTAATTGAAAAATAGAAAGAAGCGGTGGTCAAAATTTAGGGTACGACAACTGCCCCTATTTAAAGCTTCAAACTAAGATGATGATGATGATGATGATGAGTCTTCCTCTTCTCAGGGAGGAAATGGTTAAAAATAAGGAGGAACCCTAATTTTGACCACAGGATTTAATAGACTCTGGAGTCGAGAAAGGATTGACCAATCTATGGTGCTCTGTTGGCATCCCACTTTGATGTGTCCCTGATAATATCTCCTTGTCTATCATTCCCAGAATCACATAAATCGGGCAAGACTCGGAAGATCCTTTGGTCGCTGTTTGATAACCCATGTAGAACCCTTGATGAAAATCATATTAAAATCCCTTGCAAAACTCTTGATGAAACCCATGATACAACTTCTGATGGAACCCTTGATGAAACCCTTTGACAAATTCCCGATGGAACCCCTTGACTAAATCTCTGATGATCAATTTCAACCTCTCCGGATGACACTTGCTTATGATTCCTATGATCATTCGATCATGTCACTAGAGTCGGGTAGGACTTTAGTGATATCACAATCACTCTGGCCGAGACCCCTCTGGTGATACTCTGGTGAAACCCCTTGATAAAGTTCCGGTAGAACCCCTTGATTGAACCCTTTGATGAAACTTAGGATAGACTCCCTAGGTGAAACCCTTGATAAAACCCTTTTGATGAAATCCCCTGATGAAACCCCTTGATAGAAATTCGGTGAAACCCCGTGATGAAACTCCTAATAAAATTCCTAGGTGAAACCCTTGATAAAATCCTTTTGATGAAATCCCTTGATGAAACCCCTTGATAGAAATCTGGTGAAACCCCTTGAAGAAACTACTGATAGAACCCCTTGATAGAATCCTTTGATGAAACCCCTGATAAAATCCTTGGTAAAACCCACAGTGAAACCCTGGTTGAACCCTTTGATAAAACCCTGATGAAACCCCTATGATAAAAATATGATGAAATACCTAATGAAACCCTTAATGAAACCTTTGATGAAAACTCTTGATGAAACCCTTTTTGATCAATTTTAACCCTTCTGGGTGACACTTGCATACGATTCCCATGATCATCTGATCATTTTATGGGAATCGGGTAGTACTCTATTGATATCCCGAACGCTCTGGATGAAACCCCTTGGTAAAATTCTAACAGAACCCCTCGATGGAATCTTTCAATGACATTCTTGATAAACCCTTTTGATAAAATCCCTTGACAAATTCCCTCGATGGAATCTTTTGATAAATTCCTGATAAATCCCAAATAAAATCCCATGTGTGGGATAAGTTAATAAGCTCGAGATGTGAGAGGTGAAGACCTGCTCAATAGTTGATAACGATCATTCAGGATGACCGACTACTGGATAGATTCCTTTGATAACTCACGGTGAGTGAGTTTGATGGGGAAGTCCTTTATTGAAAAGGCTTAGTGGAGATGGTTACTTATTGGGGAAGGACAATAAGCATTCCTTCTTGGGAATTGTACCACGATAGTTGGGGATTGAGAATTCAATCGTCCTCGATATAAGAACCGATGCTAAATAAATTATCATTGGTGTAAAACCTTGAGAGTAGTGATAAAGGTAAAAGAACTGAAAGAAATAACAGCGGTAGAAGAACTGTAAACTGAAATGACAAAAGGTATAAGAGACCGTACAAATGAATTGATAAATGATGTAAGAACCAAAGTTACTAGATGACAACGGCGTAAAAACCAAAGTGAGTGACCTCAGTGTAAGAAACATAAATAGGATCTTATCATGGATAATACTAGAGAAAGAACTTATGTTGGGGAGTTCTCCGAGAAAAATGGAGTAAAAAGGAGATTGATAGAATAACTCGATGTCTTTACTGGTGAAGACTTGTGTCACATAAGATGACTGTCTACTTGAGAATAGGCTTCTAGGCGAGGTTCCCTAAGGAGCGTGAGTGTTGAGGAAAGTCCTAAGAAAGCCTTGCAAGGATCTGGTGAAGGAATTATATGCCATTAGGGCATATCGAAGACATTGTTGCTAAGTATTTTTGGCTTGGAGAACGAGTTCCAAGGATACTTGTTGTGGCATTGTCCTTAAGACCGACTTACTGGAATATATAGTTGTGAAAGAGCTGGGGAGAAACTTGGAAGAAGATCTATCGTCGACTTAGATGGGGATCAATCCGGACTCTTATGATAAGCCGTAGTCTCAGCATATGTTGTAATATGTATGCATGCCATGTGTCGCAACTTGAAAAATACAGTGCGCGAAAAAAACAACCGGCGAAAGAAAATGACAGAAGAGTCGCCACCGTGCGTTATTCATCCCAAAGGAGGGAAAGGAAACGCTCGAAGTAAACCTGAAAAAGGAAAGGACAAGACGGGGTCTCGCAACCAAATCTTGGGTTCGGGAGTCGGTTATGCGAAGGGAAGGTATTAGCACCCCTACGCATCCGTAGTACTCTACGGGATCCACTTTTGTGGTTTTTGTCTAAAGGGTATGGGTTTACCTAATGTGTTTATTTACTAAAAAAGTTAAGAGAAATGACTCGCGCGGATGTCGCATTCACTGCATACGTATCTCATCTGAATATGAGAATCAGAGTCTTCGTAGCTCGGCTGACCTATGGGTTGGGGGGATGTGTGCTCGCTAAGACATCGCGTCTTATGCCTACGTATTTCATCTGGAATGAGAATCAGAGCAAGCCGTAGTTCGGCTAACTACGGGGTTGTGGATTGGGTTTTGGACGAACGACGTCACTACGCAATCTACCGGATGCTCGACCTTTGGAGACTTACTCGCCTGTAGTAGAAGGAGTAAACGTGTTGCTTTAGGTTTTAGGGTTTGGGATGCTCGAGGGCAAACAGGCAGTCCTTGACGAAGGAACCGCGCTACATGTGGGGATATGAATACAAAACACAAAACATGTATCTCAAAGGAAAATGCCACCAAGGGGCTCAAACATTGCCTCCTATCGAGGTCTTCCAGCTAAGAAAGCGATAAAGTACGAGAAAAGGAAAAAATTACCACACGGATAAAGATCCGAAGTTACAACAATTAAAGGATTAGCAACCCTGAGATATCTCCAGCTAGACCATCAAAGAAAATCAGTCAATACGATTAATCAGGATAAACCTCCGGATGGTATCCCTGCAAGAGTATGTGAGCCCTCACGAAAACTCAACAGAAAGGTTAGACAAACAAGGTGAAATCCAGGGAAAACAATGCCATGGTAACACAAAGACAGGTTAGAGAAACAAAATAGGGTAACCAAGAGTTGCCCCTAAATCAAAATGTAACCACATGAATAATTCCATCAAAATTCACAAAAAGCTCACAAAAAGCAATCAAGGGTAGGAGGCCTAAACCTCTTGTCAAACACATGCATCAAAAGGGCATCAAATTCACCCATAATACCTCATACATTTAGAGCATTCAAATTAAAGACATGAAGATGATGGATATATGGCAAACCTGATTGGAGAGATTGATTAAGATTGAATGGTACGGCCGGATCTGCAAAGTAATACTAGGGTTTGTGTGAGGCGGAGTGAACTTCTCAGGGCTGCCTGAAGGTTGCTGCAGAGTAGTTCCTAGGTTTCCTTCTCTCAAAATCTTTCTCCAATGAATCTCCCAGTGTAACTCCAAGTGTGTTTTCCTCTACTGAAACTTCAGTATTTATACACTGATTTCGTGGGTAGTGGGCTCAAATGAGGGAGACCCAAGTCCAAAAAAATTTGTTATATTTTATTCATTTATTTATTTTTAACTTTTTTTTTTTTTTTCGTTTTCTTTTTTTCGTTTTCTTTTTTTTTTTTCGTTTTTTTTTTTCAGGAAAAATGAAGGGTAAATTTTGGGGTATTACAGCTGCCCCTATTCAATCAATTGGAGACCCGGAAAGAAGATGGCAGCTGCTTTCGTACTTTCGAGGTATCAAGGGATTGAATACAATAAAAGCCCAAAAATTTGCACTGAAGTGAAGTGAAGTAACAATGTCTGTCAGAATCGGCAAAGAGGTGGCCTTGAAAGAAGAATCCGTCTGGTATGGTGAGAGTCAGTCTGAATATCGAAAAAGAATGTTAAACTGGATACCAAAATAAATGGTAACACAGAAATAACCATGGCCTGAATGCCGCTCATCAGTCTGAATACTGGAAAGGACTTCGATCTGAACATCGGAAAATTGGCCTGAATGCCACAAGTCGCATCGACCTGAACGTCGGAAACTTCTTCGATCTGAACATCGGAAAGACTTGGCCTGAATGCCACTTCGATCTGAATATCGGGAAAACTGGCCCGAATGCCACTTCGGTCTGGATACCAGAAAACTGGCCTGAATGCCACTTCGGTCTGGATACCGGAAAACTGGCCTGAATGCCACTTCGGTCTGAATATCGGAAATTGACCTGAACGCCACTTCGATCTGAATATCGGAAATTGGCCTGAACGCCACTTCGGTCTGGATACCGGAAAACTTCATGCCTGTCAGCATCGGCAGAAATATGGAAAGATAATAGAGGCGGCGCATGGGCCAATGACACTTGCTGGGGATAACCAAGGTGGGTCATGAACAATCTTCAGTCTGAGTACTGGAAACAACTTCTAGCTTATCACTTGGGATACCGAGAACGTTTTATGCTTACATGCGTATGTTTGAATTTTTCAATGGCGTAATGCTCCATGAAAATGGAAATGCTACGCGATTTGGGAGAATGCAATGCAATATGATTCTACATGCAGGGATGCGAAATGCTGGGTAGAATGCCAAGCTGAGGCAAGGGGATCTACTGGGGAAATGATCACCATCTTCTGGACCCTGGCAAGGCTGTTGGAGATACACAGCGCAAAGAATTCTGTGGGGAAATGACCCGCCACACGGTGTTCTAGCAATGACGAAATACCGAGATTCTGATTGGGGATAGAACGACACTGAAAACCTGCTGTTGGGGAAAGCGATAGTGGTTCTGGCAAGCACGATCTGCGGGAGATGACTCAGCAGAAGAAGCAAACACTGATACGGTACCGAGGTTCTGCTTCACGGAAAGAAACCATGGATCTGGCATTGGGATTATCGATCTGGCCTCGAACTCTAAGGAGCAGCCACTTCTGCTGGGAAGATACAGTCTGGCACTGTCAACTCCGCTGGGGGTATACAATCTGGCACTGTCAACTCTACTGGGGAGTGTATGTCCTGAAACAAACCCTTGGGGAAGTACAGTGGTGAGAACCTGCTGGGGATTGAAGAATCCAACACTCTGATCAGCTCTGCAGGGATAAGACACCAGATTCGTCTGTTGGCGACTTCACTGGGGAAGATATTCACGATCATCTGCAGGGGATTTTAAGGAAATGCCCCGAGGGTATCTGTTCTGAATAGACGATCCAAAGCACTTAAAATTTACAGCAATTTTAAATGTTTATTGAGCATGTACCTGTAAAGCCCTTATGTGTCATGATGCAATGTTTATCAAAAATTCGGACGTCATTTTTGCAAACAAAACAGTAAAATGAAAACAGAGATATATTGAATAACATGATTTTATTGATTGAATGGCCTCTGAATAGGCATTTACATCAGGAAGCAATCCCTGGAAAGAGGTAATCGCACAAAAGATAAAAACAGAAATTAATCTAATGGCAATGTGAAATGGATTTCTATTGGGTTCCAATTCTGCTATGACTTGCTCGTCTTCAAGATCCTCCAGATGATCAGCCTTCTGAAAAGGTGATTGGACTGTTTCCTACCTTTCAAAAATTTCCAGTCATCGACATGAGATGAGATTCAGAACTAACTCAGAACGCAGTCATTCGCTTAATCCCTAACTTTTGCCTGGATCGCCCTTTTCGGGTTTTCAATCCACCGGGATACCCATTTTTGCCTAAGTTGCCTTTTCAGGTTTTCAACTTACCGGGTGTACGATCTTTTCATTTTTAATCCTTAATTTTTGCCCGAACCTTTTCATTTTCTTGGTTCGTCGGGATGCCCATTCTTGCCTGGACTATTCTTTTTACTGTCCAGCGGGTCTATTTTATGCGAAGTATTTTTTAACTGCGTCTGAGTTCACAGGGGAAGTGAAGTTTTCACCATCCATTGTTGCAAGCATTAAAGCCCCACCATCAAAAACCTTGGTGACAATATACGGTCCATCATAGTTAGGAGTCCACTTGCCCCTGTGATCTGTCTGAGGAGGAAGGATCCTTTTCAACACTAAATCTCCGACTTGGAAACAACGAGGACGCACTTTCTGATCAAAGGCTCTCTTCATCCGACTCTGATACAACTGCCCATGACAAATGGTTGCCATTCGCTTCTCTTCGATAAGACTCAACTCATTGAACCTTGTCCGAATCCATTCGGCTTCGTCTAACTTGACATCCAACAGGACTCTTAGAGAAGGAATCTCCACTTCAACAGGTAGGACTGCTTCCATACCATACACCAGGGAGTAAGGGGTTGCCCCAATCGACGTACGTACTGAAGTACGGTACCCATGCAAGGCGAAGGGTAGCATCTCATGCCAATCTCTGTACGTGACGACCATCTTCTACACAATCTTCTTTCTGTTCTTATTTGCCGCCTCAACAGCGCCGTTCATCTTAGGGCGGTAAGGGGAAGAATTGTGATGCTGAATATTGAAGTTCTGACACAACTCCTTCATCATTTTGTTGTTGAGATTAGAACCATTATCAGTAATGATTCTTTCGGGAATCCCATAGCGACAAATGATTTCTTTCTTGATGAAACGGGCAACCACATGTCTGGTGACATTCGCGAACGACGCTGCTTCGACCCACTTGGTGAAATAGTCGATGGCAACAAGGATGAAGCGATGCCTATTGGAAGCAGTCGGCTCAATCTTTCCAATCATGTCAATACCCCACATAGCAAACGGCCACGGCGAAGTCATCACATTCAGAGGATTTGGCGGTACATGCACCTTATCAGCATAAATCTGGCATTTATGACACTTCCGAGCATATTTGAAGCAATCTGATTCCATGGTCATCCAGTAATAACCCGCTCTCAACAATTTCTTAGCCATTGCATGTCCGCCGGCATGAGTACCGAAGGAACCTTCATGAACTTCCTGCATTAACATGTCCGCCTCGTGTCTGTCCACGCATCTGAGCAAAACCATGTCGAAGTTCCTCTTATACAGCACATTATCTTTGTTCAAGAAGAAACTGCCTGCCAATCTTCTCAAAGTCTTTCTGTCATTGTTGGATGCCCCTGCAGGGTACTCTTGATTCTTCAGAAAGCACTTGATATCGTGATACCAAGGCTTGTCATCGACTACCAGTTCAGCAGCAAACACATATGCGGCCCTGTCAAGGCGCATCACATCGATTCTGGGAGCATGGTTCCAGCGAATTACCTTGATCCTGGAGGATAGAGTAGCAAGTGCGTCTGCCATCTGGTTCTCATCACGAGGTATATGATACAATTTTATTGTTGTGAAGAAAGTCAACAGTCTTCTCGTGTAGTCTCTGTAGGGGACCAGAGTGGGCTGGAGAGTATTCCAATCACCATTCACTTGATTGATCACCAGAGCTGAATCTCCGAAGATGTCCAAAGTCTTGATTCTCAAATCAATGGCTTGCTCAATACCCAAGATACAGGCCTCGTACTCAGCTTCATTATTTGTGCACTCAAAAGTCAAACGAGCGGTGAAAGGTATGTGGGCACCTTTCGGAGTTGTAATGACAACGCCAATTCCACTTCCTCTAGCATTGACAGCCCCATCAAACAACAAAGTCCACTTTTCGTTTGGATCAGGTCCCTCCTCAACAACTGGCTCTTCACAGTCTTTCATCTTGAGGAACACGATGTCTTCATCTGGAAAATCAAACTTCATCGGCTCATAATCATCAATCGGCTGCTGAGCAAGATAGTCTGACAGAATACTACCTTTGATGGCCTTCTGTGACGTGTACTGAATATCATACTCTGTTAAAATCATTTGCCAACGAGCGACCCTTCCGGTGAGAGCTGACTTCTTGAATATGTATTTCACTGGATCCATCTTAGAAATCAACAAGGTAGTATGGTTCAACATATACTGCCTCAGTCGGCGAGCAGGCCAGGCCAAAGCACAGCAAGTTTTCTCAAGCTGCGAATATTTGACTTCACAGTCGGTAAACTTTTTGCTAAGGTAGTATATGGCATGCTCTTTTCGACCAGACTCGTCATGCTGTCCCAATACACACCCCATCGAGTTCTCAGTCACTGATAGGTACATTATTAGAGGTCTCCCAGGAACTGGAGGTATAAGGATCGGGGGTTTCTGTAGATACTCTTTTATCTTCTCGAAAGCCCTTTGACAATCTTCATTCCACCTGATAGCCTGATCTTTCTTCAGCAATTTGAAAATTGGCTCACACGTGGTTGTTAGGTGAGAGATGAACCTTGCAATGTAGTTCAACCTCCCTAAGAAACTACGGACTTGCTTCTCTGTTCTTGGCTCTGGCATTTCCTGTATTGCTTTCACTTTGTCAGGATCCACCTCAATCCCTTTTCCGCTAACAATAAAACCCAGCAATTTTCCCGATCTCACCCCGAAAGTGCACTTGTTCGGGTTAAGTCTCAGTTTGAATTTCCTCAAACGCTCAAACAGTTTCTACAAATTCACCAAATGTTCTTCTTCTGTCTGAGATTTGATAATCATATCATCCACATAAACCTCGATTTCATGATGAATCATATCATGGAACAGAGTCACCATAGCTCGTTGATATGTTGCTCCAGCATTTTTCAGACCAAACGGCATCACCTTGTAGCAGAAGGTGCCCCATGGGTTTATGAAAGTTGTCTTTTCCATGTCTTCTGGTGCCATCTTGATTTGGTTATAGCCAGAAAAGCCATCCATGAAGGAGAATACCGAGAACTGAGCTGTATTATCCACCAAAACGTCGATGTGAGGTAATGGGAAATCATCTTTAGGGCTAGCTCTGTTCAGATCCCGGTAGTCGACACACATCCGTACCTTTCCATCCTTCTTAGGTACTGGGACGATGTTTGCAACCCATGGCGGATAATTGGTGACTGCTAGAAACCCTGCATCCAACTGCTTTTGCACTTCTTCCTTTATCTTGACAGCCATCTCTGGTCTTGTTCTTCTGAGCTTCTGCTTGACCGGAGGACAACCTTCTTTGAGAGGCAAGCGGTGTACCACGATGTCTGTGTCCAGCCCGGGCATGTCCTGATAAGACCAGGCGAAGATGTCAACGTATTCTTGCAGCAATTCAATCAGCCCTTTCTTCACATCATCTCCCAAAGCAGCCCCTATCTTGATTTCTCTCTTGGCGTCCTCGGTGCCGAGATTAATCACTTCAACAGACTCTCGATGCGGTTGAATAACCCTTTCCTCTTGTTTTAATAACCTGGTAAGCTCTTCAGGGAGTTCACAGTCTTCATCACCCTCTTTTTCAGCTTGAAAGATTGGATTTTCAAAGTCGAAGCGAGCCATAGCAGAACCGTTATCAATAGGATCCGGTGATGTGCATCTGCATGAGTGATGGTATGTGCTTATGAGTGTGAAAAAAAAGTGGAAACTAAACAAAACATTGCCATTTTTTTATTTTGAAAAATTGCAAAAATAGAAAGACAGGGAACGAAATATTTGAATGCAAAAATACGTCCTTTATTTATGATAAAAAATGCAAGTGTCACATAGATGAGCCCTACAATGAGTCATTACGCCCTGGGCGGAACGTAAGACTTGGACATGCATGAATAAACAAAGAAAATTACTCCTTCAGAAAAGTGACTTGGACAATCTCCTCAGAAGACCAATTGTTGATGACTTCACCCGGGATCCTCGGACGCACCCAGTTGTCGATGTCACAATCATTATCCCCATCTTCATTGTTGACCACAGAGACCTCACTGGGAATCACAAAATTAACAGGAACAACATCTGCGAATTCATCAGTAGCATCTTCAAACACTTCTTCCTCAACCCCTTCCACAGACTCTTGGACAGACAAATCTTCAACCTGGAGGATACCTTTGTCGAGCAAGGCCTGGATACCCTGCTGTAGCTTCAAACAACCTCCACTCTGAGTGGCACAATCCAAACAACCCTTCCCACAACCGGGGAAAACATCGGCCTTCAGCAAGCATCCTTTGATATCCAACAATGGAGTCTTCAACTTCAACACATCCTTAATGGATTTGGCTTTTCCCTCTATCATGTTAACGTTCGCACCAACATGCTGGGGCATGGGATTATTAACGACATTCGGAGCCGGTGCAAGGTCGATGGCCTTTGAATCTATGAGGTCTTGAACTACGTGCTTAAAAGCTTTGCAGTTCTCAATATTGTGGCCAGGTGCCCCAGAGTGGAAGCTACACCTAGCGTTGGCGTCGTAACCCACCGGAAGTCTACCAATAGGAGGAGCCAGAGTGCGCAGTTGCACAAGTTGTAGTTGTTGAAGACTAGAAAGCAACTGAGCGTACGACATTGGAAGGGTGTCGAAACGCCGGTCCATCATCCTTTGCCTCTGTTGATAGGCGGGTCTGTTACCCGGTTGTTGCTGCTGTTGGTACTGAGCTGGTTGACGTTGTGATTGTTGTTGTTGTAGTGGCGCTGCAGCTGGAATGGTCACAGCCGCAACATACGGTTGCTGATGATAATTCTAAAAATTATTCCTCCGGTTATCCCTGTTCTGATAAGAAGATATGGCATTTGCATCCCCTTCTCCCCTCTTCTGTCCCTGAATGAACGGCTTCTTCACCCCTGATGAGGATCCACCTCCACTCTGGCTCTTATAGGTCTTTAGGTAATTCTCCACCCTTTCTCCAGTAGAGACCACATCAGCAAAGTTGGAAGCATTGCACCCCACCAGACGCTCCAGATAAGGTCCAGGCAGCGTATTCATGAACATGTTGGCCATTTCCTTTTCCAACATAGGAGGCTGAACACGGGAAGCTGTATCCCTCCAGCGTTGAGCGTATTCCCTGAAGCACTCATTGCTTTTAAGAGACAGATTCTGAAGTTGAGTTCTGTCCGGAGCCATGTCTGCATTATACTGATACTGCTTCACGAAAGCCTCTGCCAAATCCCTCCAGCAACGGATGTGGGCTCTGTCCAGCCTCATATACCATTCCAAGGATGCCCCAGCTAGGCTATCCTGGAAGAAGTACATAAGTAGCTTCTCATCATCAGAGTATGCAACCATTTTACGGAAATAGGCTTGCACGTGAGTTTTGGGGCAAGAGCTGCCATTGTATTTGTCAAATATCGGGACCTTGAATTTCGGTGGCACTCTCACACCTGGGACCAGCCCCAAGTCAGCAACATCTACTCCCAGAGGATTCTGTCCTTCCACTGCTTTCAACCTCTCTTCCAATCTTCTAAACATGGGGTCCATGCCAAAGTTTTCCTGAAGCAAGGGGAACTGATCATCCTGACCATCCTGAATGGGTTGTTGATCTAGGTTGACATGCGGGATCGGGATAGGCCCCGGTCCATTGGGACCATTAGCCTCTCCAGCTGGAGGATCAGCCAACGTCTCCGGTTGAGTAATAGGGGGATCCCTCTGTACCAACAATCTAAGCTCCTGCTGTCCTTGAGCCACCCCTTGAACCAAATCCATGAATTGATTCATGCGAATCTTCATCTCGGCGAGCTCTGCTTGTAGGCTCTCCATCGCTCTCTGTTGATTCCTTCGGGTACCGTATCGGTGAATGCCTGAGTCAGCTATCCTGCTAGTGGGACACCAAACAATATGAGAACACTGCAGCGGTACCTGTTATGCAAGATATGACAATGAATATGTAAATGCAATGACATGTTTATCAAATCCAAAAGGTATTCTACCCCCTTGAAATGGATAAACATGTGTTAAATGATATGAATGCAAATGATGTGATGATGTGAATGCAATGCAGTGGCATGTCAATCAGGATTGCTGTATCTGCTTGAACATCTGTCGGGTTGTACTATCTGAAGAGAAAACCACTGAGGAATATAATACAAGATCAAAGCTCCGCTCCAGAAAACCGGGTTGGTTGGAGGTTAAGGTTTCCTGAATTTAGCCCGCCCCTCACTGGTAGGTTCTAAGAACAGAAGTTCGTCAACTTCAGCCCTTCAGTCGCGAATAATACGTTTACCACTGAAGGTTTGGCATTATTACGGGATAAAAGATCTCCACTGACTCCCCTCAACAGGACATCCTAAAGCAAGTTCCCAGTCTCGGGGTCCTCGGATTGATCAGCGAGAATGCGCCCACCAGAGCTAACATAATCATGTCTCAGAGGAGAGGCCTCGACCGAGTTCTCGGGAAATGGTCACCAGAGTCGACGATTTCTAAAGGAACATCATGTCGTTACGGAACATCCGTAGGACATAATATACCCAAGAGAAACCTCGTCTGGGTCTGGTTCTTCACGAAATTAACGTAGCAACATGCCACGCAAGCCTCATGTTCATCCACTCTAAAACCTGTGTGTACACTCAAGCCTGGGTAATGGGCTTATCTCTCGTAGAACATCCCATCCCAACAAACAAACAACAGCTCCAACAGATATAGCAGATGAATGCAAGCAAGTAAGTAAATAAATGTACAAAAGCATGAACACCCAATAAACAAGAAATCACACAAGCTAGGAGGGACTCGCTTAGGGAAGATGGACCAGCAAGAGGTCAACTTCTGTATTGTCCCCAGCAGAGTCGCCAGCTGTCACAACCTGAAAAATACAGTGCGCGAAAAAACAATCGGCGAAAGAAAATGACAGAAGAGTCGCCACCGTGCGTTATTCATCCCAAAGGAGGGAAAGGAAACGCTCGAAGTAAACCTGAAAAAGGAAAGGACAAGACGGGGTCTCGCAACCAAATCTTGGGTTCGGGAGTCGGTTATGCGAAGGGAAGGTATTAGCACCTCTACGCATCCGTAGTACTCTACGGGATCCACTTTTGTGGTTTTTGTCTAAAGGGTATGGGTTTACCTAATGTGTTTATTTACTAAAAAAGTTAAGAGAAATGACTCGCGCGGATGTCGCATCCACTGCATACGTATCTCATCTGAATATGAGAATCAGAGTCTTCGTAGCTCGGCTGACCTATGGGTTGGGGGGATGTGTGCTCGCTAAGACATCGCGTCTTATGCCTACGTATCTCATCTGGAATGAGAATCAGAGCAAGTCGTAGTTCGGCTAACTACGGGGTTGTGGATTGGGTTTTGGACGAACGACGTCACTACGCAATCTACCGGATGCTCGACCTTTGGAGACTTACTCGCCTGTAGTAGAAGGAGTAAACGTGTTGCTTTGGGTTTTAGGGTTTGGGATGCTCGAGGGCAAACAGGCAGTCCTTGACGAAGGAACCGCGCTACATGTGGGGATATGAATACAAAACACAAAACATGTATCTCAAAGTAAAATGCCACCAAGGGGCTCAAACATTGCCTCCTATCGAGGTCTTCAAGCTAAGAAAGCGATAAAGTACGAGAAAAGGAAAAAATTACCACACGGATAAAGATCCGAAGTTACAGCAATTAAAGGATTAGCAACCCTGAGATCTCTCCAGCTAGACCATCAAAGAAAATCAGTCAATACGATTAATCAGGATAAACCTCCGGATGGTATCCCTGCAAGAGTATGTGAGCCCTCACGAAAACTCAACAGAAAGGTTAGACAAACAAGGTGAAATCCAGGGAAAACAATGCCATGGCAACACAAAGACAGGTTAGAGAAACAAAATAGGGTAACCAAGAGTTGCCCCTAAATCAAAATGTAACCACATGAATAATTCCATCAAAATTCACAAAAAGCTCACAAAAAGCAATCAAGGGTAGGAGGCCTAAACCTCTTGTCAAACACATGCATCAAAAGGGCATCAAATTCACCCATAATACCTCATACATTAAGAGCATTAAAATTAAAGGCATGAAGATGATGGATATATGGCAAACCTGATTGGAGAGATTGATTAAGATTGAATGGTACGGCCGGATCTGCAAAGTAATACTAGGGTTTGTGTGAGGCGGAGTGAACTTCTCAGGGCTGCCTGAAGGTTGCTGCAGAGTAGTTCCTAGGTTTCCTTCTCTCAAAATCTTTCTCCAATGAATCTCCCAGTGTAACTCCAAGTGTGTTTTCCTCTACTGAAACTTCAGTATTTATACACTGATTTCGTGGGTAGTGGGCTCAAATGAGGGAGACCCAAGTCCAAATTTTTTTTTTATATTTTATTTATTTATTTAATTAATTTTATTTATTTATTTATTTTTAACTTTTTTTTTTCAGGAAAAATGAAGGGTAAATTTTGGGGTATTACACCATGTTTAGAGTTTGTATGGCGTAATGCTCCATATTTATGGATATGCTACGTATGATATGATGTATTAATGCGATGATTGATGCATGCAATGTATTAGTCTTGGGATGCACGGTTGAAGATTTGACCATTTGTAGGTATTAAGTGTCAAGCAAGGTTTGGCTTTTATGAGATGCCAATCAAAGTTGGGCTTTCGGGGTGAATGCCAAATGGGGTTGGGATTTTTGGATGTAGGGATAAGTAAGATTGGGATTTTGTGTGGTGCCAAGTACGTTTGGGCTTTTGTAGATGTTATATTCATGATATGGGAACGTGCTATATGAATGAGATGATATGCATGGTTTGACGCTAGAGTGTAGCGACATGATTAATGCATGACAATGATTTAAATGTTTCCATAAGTGCCCCTGTGATGGGTGTAATACCCCAAAATTTACCCTTTATTTTTCATGGAAGCATGGGATTATGTTTTACCCCTCATTCATGCATTCATTTTTAGGTCATTTTACATTTCATATTGCATTTCATCATGTCAATCAGAATTAGATCCAAGAAGCTTGAATATCATCCAAGACACTTTGTGGGTTCTATCTGGGCGATCAGTCAACACAAGGGAATGACTTGAGTTACTTCCAACATGTTCAAATGGGGTTTATTCATCATTCAAAACGCTAATCTTGAAGGAGCAAAAGTCTGTTCCTGAGCTATCATGTTCGCTAGGCGAGCAGCGTGGTTCGCCTAGCGAATCTGAACTGTCATGCTCGCTGGGCGAGCAAATTCTTCCCTAGGCGAAGCCCACGCGTTTTAAAAATATAACAGAAAAATATTGGACTTGGACCTCTCTCATTTGAGCCCACCAAGCAACGAAAATCAGGTTATAAATTCTAAAAATTCAGTGGAAAAACCCTAGAGGAGCTAGAGAGAGAGAAGAGCTAACAAAATTCAGAGCAACCTCCATAGACACTGAAGAAAAAAACTCCATCTCATATAAACCCTAAGATTGCTTTGCAAACCCAACCGGGCAATTCAATTTCATTCGATCTCTCCAATCAGGTTCTCCCTATCTCCAATACTTTATGCTTTCAATTTGAAATTTCTGAATGTATGAGGCATCATGGGTGAATTTGGAAGAGTGGGTATCGTTAGGTTTCACATGTGGTTTTAGATGTGCATGAATGTGTAGAATAATACCTTGAATGTTTAATCACTTTGTTGCTGAGATGGATACCATAGGGTTTGAGGTTTCTGAAATCGTACTGTTATCAATCGAGAATCCAGAACCCGTAGGCATTCGCTAGCCCAACGCTAGGCGAGCCTGCAGCGAAGCTTCACTAAGCGAGACAATAGCGATCGTGACAGTAGTTGGTTTTTCTGTTTTCTCTCTAATCTGTTCTGTGTTTGTTATGACATGTTTTCTATTGCATCCGGGTACATGTTTTAGTATGTATGTCATGTCTTGATGTGTGGAATCCCTGCTCCCTGACTTTGAGTTTTGATACCCTTTTGATGTATTTGTTTGACAAGAGGTTTAGGCCTCCTATCCTTGGTTGCTTTTTGTGAGCTTTTTGTGAACTTTAATAGCATGATTCATGTGGTTGCTATGATCCTTCTGTTTGGTGCAACTCTTGATTACACCCCATCTTGTCATTCTAACGTGTTTGTTGAGTTTTTGTGAGGGCTCACATGAATATTGAGGAGATAGCTTGCTTGGTATTCCACTTTATTTGTGGGATACCATTTGGAGATTTATTCCGATTACTTTGCTGACTTGCTTTCTTTGATGGTGCTAGCTTGAGAGATCACCGGGTTTCTTGCTTCTTTAGTTGTTATTACTTCGGATTTTTATCCGTGTGGTAGATCTCTTGATCCATTTATCTTTCCCACATTTTACCGCTTTTTTAGCTGGAAGACCTCGATAGGAGGCGATGTTTTTGTGTGTTTACTTTTGTACCCAAAGACCTCCAAGAAGAGGCACTAGTGCTAAAGACCTCCACGAAGAGGCAATTGACAAATAAAAGGGATTAGTAGTCAATCCCCCGTTATTCAGTGTGTCGTTCTTTATGCTCGCACTACGTGTCGATGCTTCAGGACAAAAGCCCAAGATCTTTTGTCCGGTCAGTCAGTGGAGAGGGTTCCACCTTTCTGAATCCCCATTTTTTGTCATGAGCTCACCCTGTCCAGGGTTAAGAGCTATGAGGTCTTATCCTCATTACCTTTTTGATCTGCTCACCCTGACGTTCAGTGTCAGTGGTTAAGAGCCCGTTTGATTACCCTTCCATGGCTTGTATGTCGAGGTTGATATGACCCCTCTTGACTAAAGCCTTACCCATGTATGTTTGAGCCCCCTTGTTGGCTGTTTACTTTATGCATGTTTGTTTTGTATGGTGTGATAGTCTCCCCATAGGGTTGCTAGGCTTCGTATAGTCTCTCGTTTGCATGTCAATTAAGATAGCACGGTTCCTTCGTCTAGAACTTCCTTTTTGCATGAGCATTCCTAAAACACAAACAAACTCATTTATTTTTCTTCTCCTAAGAACACGTTAACTCCTTCTACTACAGGCGAGTAAGTCTCCAAAGGTCGAGCATCCGGTAGATTGCATAGTAACGTCGTTCACCTAAAAAACACAAAAACAAACAAATAGGCAGCCGAACTACGGTTTGCTCTGATTCTCATTCCAGATGAGATACGTAGGCATAAGACGCGATGTCTTAGCGAGCACACTCCTCTTTAACCCATAGGTAGCCGAGCTACGAAGACTCTGATTCTCATATTCAGATGAGATACGTATGTAGTGGATGCGACATCCGTGCGAGTCATTTTCTTTTGACCCCCTCTTTTAGTAAATAGTACATTAGATAAACCCACACCCTTTAGACAAGAACAACAAGAGTGGATCCCGTAGAGTACTACGGATACGTAGGGGTGCTAATACCTTCCCTTCGCATAATCGACTCCCGAACCCAAGATTTGGTTGCGAGACCTTGTCTTTTCCTTTCCTTTTCTAGGTTTACTTCGAGCGTTTCCTTTCCCTCCTTTGGGATAAATAACGCACGGTGGCGACTCTTCTGTCATTTCTTTCATTTTTCGCCGGTTGTTTCGTTTCGCATTTAGGTTGCGACAACTGGAAACTCTGCTGGGGACACCGGTTTCCCTAAGCGAGTCCCTCCTAGCTTTTGTAGGTTGTTTGTTTATTGGGTGTTCGTTCTTTTGTACAGTTATTTGTTTTTCAACATTTACTTGCTTTACCTTATTGCATTGTGTACATATCATTACTATGTCTGTTGGCTCTGTGGGGGTTGTTTGTTTGTTGGGGTGGGATGTTCTATGAGTGATAAGCCCACTACCCAGGCTTGAGCGTACACACTGGTTTTAGAGTGGATAGTCATGAGACTTGCGTGGCATGTTGTTACGTTAAGTGGTTCATGAGACCCACATTCCAGACGAGGTTTATTTTGGATATATTTTGTCCTACGGGTGTTCCGTAACGACATGATGTTCCTTTAGAAATCCTCAACTCTGGTGACCATTTCCCGAGAACTCAGTCGAGGCCTCTCCTCTGAGACGCGTTTATGTTAGCTCTGGTGGGCGCATTCTCGCTGCTCAATCCGAGGACCCCGAGACTGGGAACTTGCTTTAGGATGTCCTGTTGAGGGGAGTCAGTGGAGGTCTTTTATCCCGTAATAATGCCAAACCTTCAGTGGTAAACGTATTATTCTCGACTGAAGGGTTGAAGCTGACAAACTTCTGTTCTTAGAACCTACCAGTGAGGGGCGGGCTAAATTCAGGAAAACCTCAACCTTCAACCAACCCTATTTTCTGGAGCAGAGTTTTGATCTTGTATTATATTCCTCAGTGGGTTTCTCTTCAGACAGTGCGACCTGACAGTTATTCAAGCAGATACAGCAGTCCTGATTTCCATGTCACTGCATTGCATCACATCATTTTGCATTCATATCATTTAACACATGTTTATCTATTTCTAGGGGTTTACATCTTCTTCTTGATTCCGGTCGGGGTTCTTTGATTCTCCTAAGATGGATATTGGCAGAAAGAGACATGTTGCCTACAAGTTTCATGTTGTTTGTTTGGATCCCATTCAGCAGCTGATGAAGTTAATGGATCATGATTCTCTAGAAAGATTCCGGAAGGATTACGGTTTGATTCTAAGTTTCACCACGGTTCTCTCCAAAGATCAACATGATGCTCTCTTTACATTGTTGCAGTTCTATGACCCTCCATTGAGGTGTTTCACGTTCCCAGATTATATTTTGGTCCCTACTTTGGAGGAGGTTGCTAGTTTTCTCAGAGTTCCTATCAAGCCGCAGTTGCTATTCTGCAGTTCCGAGTTTCTACCCGATCTCAGCTTGGTTGCTTCAGCCACATATTTGGGGAAATCAGTCTTGAAGGCTAATATGTGTCAGAAGGGAGAAGTTAATGGTTTTCATCTGGGTTTCTTACTGGGAGAAGCAAAGAAGAAGCTTGAAGATGGTGACCAGAGGGGATTCAATACAGTGTTGGCTCTTTGTGTGTATGGGATTGTCCTGTTCCCTAATGTGGCAAAATTTGTGGACGTAGACGCCATACGCCTCTTCGTGGTGGGAAATCCGGTGCCGACCTTGTTGGGAGATTTCTTTCATTCAGTGTATCACAGGAATGAGAATAGAAGGGGAGGATTGGTGAATTGTTGTGCACCTTTGCTTTATAAGTGGTTCAGTTCCCACCTACCCAAGTCAGGAGCGTTAGTTGATGTCAAGAACTCGTTGAGTTGGCCAAAGAGACTGATGGCGATAAGAGCTAAAGATATTTCTTGGTGGTAAGACTGGAGCTTGCTTCGGGCAAATATTATTCATAGTTGTGGGAACTTCCCGAATGTACCATTGGTAGGCAGAAGAGGAAGCATCAACTACAATCCTTCTCTGACAGTCAGACAGTTTGGATATGCTTTAAGAACTCCGCCTTTGGAAAAAGATGTGGAAGAATCTCTATTTTTCCATTCTTCATCTGATTTAACTGTATCCCGTAAGGCAGCTGAGGCTTGGCTCAAGGTGATCAAGAGAGGAAGAACTGTGCTTGGAAAAGGAGATTGTAGAACTTACCCTCAGTATAAAGAGTGGCTTCAAGGAAAAGTCGAAGAGTTTGGTATGCCGTTTCCTATTGAAGAACCTTTGTATCCACCTACTCCTACGCAGTCAACAATGGTGAGCCGAGAGGAGTATGACAAATTGAAGACTACCATGAAGGAGCTTCAAACTGAAAACTCGGAGTTGAGTGTGAAGTTGCAAGACTGTATGCACTTGTACCATGAGGCGGAATATCAGAAGGGGGAAGCTATCAGATTGCAAGAGGAAGCAGAGAGGAGATTAGTTGTGGAGGTGAACCGCTTCAGGAAAACTGACGAAGCCTTGGGATCATCCAGTTCTGAGTTGAGGCGAGTCAAACAGCAGTTAACAGATGCTCATGGTAAGTTAGCTGGTTGGCAAGAGCAATGAGATACATTTTCAGCTTCTAGGAAGGTAAAGGAGGAGGAGATGATGGCCGAATTGACTTGTCAGATGGAGAAGTTGAAGATTTTGCTAAAGGAGAAGAACAATGAGCTTCTGTGCGCCCGTTCAACCAATGGTTATATCACAGATCAACTCAACAAAGCTCAAGGACAAATTGAGGAACTCAAAGTGCTGGAAGGTTTGAAGAAATCCAGACTTGAAGAGGTATTCAGAGAAGATGATGGGAATTACTACAGAGAGCACATCATCGAGTTGGATGGAGTTATTCACAAGAGGAATCTGCTTATCCGGCGTTTGACAAAATCTCCAGATCATCCTGACATAGTGGCACTACTGGCTGAAGTGAGGAGCAGTCCTTATGGGTTGTATACAGGAGGCTGATTCCTGATTTTTGTTCCTCTATTTACTTATTGTATTATAGTGATGATCCACAGGCTTGTTGTGGAGATCTTTTTTTGATGTACTGTTGGCTAAGGCCTTTCCCTTCTTGAACTCATTCATATGATGGTTTTCCTTATTGCATCTTGATCTCAGAAGTTTATTCACAACTCGGTCTTCTTGCGTTTTCTATCTGATGTGAGACTGGAATCAAGGGGGTAGAATACCCATTGGAATTGATAAACATGTCATTGCATTTACATATTCATTTGCATATCTTGCATAATAGGTACCGCTGCGGTGTTCTCATATTATTTGGTGTTCCACTAGCAAGATAGCTGATTCAGGAATTCACCGGTACGGTACCCGCAGAAACTACCAGAGAGCAATGGAAAGCCTACAAACAGAGCTCACCGAGATGAGGATCTGCATGACCCAATTCATGGATGTGGTTCAATGGGTGGATCAGGGACAGCAAGAGCTCAGGCAGATGATGCAGAGGAATCCCGCCACTACTCAACCAGAGACGTTGACTGATCCTCCAGCTGGAGAGGTTAATGGACCCAGTGGACCGGGGCCTACCCCGATCCCGCATGTCAACTCCGGTCAACAGCCCGTCCACGATGATCAGGACGATCAATTCACCCAGATGCAGGAAGACTTTGGCATGGGCCATGGCATGGACCCCATGTTTAGAAGATTAGAGGAGAGGCTGAAGGCTGTGGAAGGGCAGAATGCTATCGGAGTAGATGTTGCTAACTTGGGGCTGGTCCCAGGTGTGAGGGTGCCACCAAAATTCAAGGTCCCGATATTTGACAAATACAGTGGCAACTCTTGCCCAAAGACCCATGTGCAAGCCTATTTCCGTAAAATGGTTGCATACTCTGACGATGAAAAGTTGCTTATGTACTTTTTCCAGGATAGCCTAGCTGGGGCATCCCTGGAATGGTATATGAGGCTGGACAGAGCCCACATCCGCTGCTGGAGGGATTTGGCTGAGGCTTTCGTGAAGCAGTATCAGTATAATGCAGACATGGCTCCGGACAGAACTTAACTTCAGAATCTGTCTCTTAAAAGCAATGAGTGCTTCAGGGAATACGCTCAACGCTGGAGGGAGACAGTTTCCTGTGTTCAACCTCCTATGTTGGAGAAGGAAATGGCTAACATGTTCATGAACACTCTGCCCGGACCTTACTTGGAGCGCCTGGTGGGTTGCAATGCCTCCAACTTTGCTGATGTAGTCTCTACCGGCGAGAGGGTGGAGAACTATTTGAAGACATGCAAGATCTAGAGTGGAGGTGGATCTTCATCAGGGGTGAAGAAGCCGTTCATTCAGGGACAGAAGAGGAGAGAAGGGGATGCAAATGCCATATCTTCTTAGCAGAACAGGGGTAACCGGAGGAATAACTTTCAAAACTATCATCAACAATCGTATGTTGCGGCTGTGACCATTCCAGCTGCAACACCACTACAACAATAACAACCACAACGTCAGCAAACTCAGTACCAACAATAACAACCGGGTAACAGACCCGCCTATCAACAGAGGCAAAGGATGATGGACCGGCATTTCGACACTCTTCCAATGTCGTATGCTCAGTTGCTTTCTAGTCTTCAACAACTACAACTTGTGCAGTTACGCACTCTGGCTCCTCCTGTTGGTAGGCTTCCGGTGGGTTACGACGCCAACTCTAGGTGTAGCTTCCACTCTGGGGCACCTGGCCACAATATTGAGAACTTCAAAGCTTTTAAGCATGTAGTTCAGGACCTCATAGATTCAAAGGCCATCGACCTTGCACCGGCTCCTAATGTCGTCAACAATCCCATGCCACAACATGGTAGTGCGAATGTTAATATGATGGAAGGGGAAGCCAGATCTGTCAAAGATGTGTTGAAGCTGAAGACTCCGTTGTTGGATATCAAGGGCTACTTGTGGAAGGCCGATGTTTCCCTGGTTGTGGGAAGAGTTATGTGGATTGTGCTACTTAGAGTGGAGGTTGTTTAAAGCTGCAGCAGGGTATCCAGGCCTTGCTCGACGAAGGTACCCTCCAGGTTGAAGATTTGTCTGTCCAAGATTCCGTGGAAGGGGTTGAGGAAGAAGTGTTTGAAGATGCTACTGATGAATTCGCAGATGTTGTTCCTACTGATTTTGTAATCCATGATGATGTATTTAATTTTTCCAATGTTGTTGCTGATATCCCAAACAATGTGGTTGATTCTGATGTAATTGAACTTGATTCCGATGTTTCGGATGTTTATGTTTCAATGAATGAGATTTCAAAGTATGACTATGATGTTGCTACCATCACCATTTTCTACCCAACTAATCAGATCAATGTACCAGAAGCGCAACCGATGCCACCGATGCGATCGTCCACTATGACTATCACAACCCCTGGTCCTTTACCTTTCACCAGCGAAAGGGCCATTCCTTGGGATTATGGGGGGAGTGTGTACACGCACGATCATGGGGTGGAAAGGTCACTGAAGGTAGAAGAGGGCCGGAAGTCTGAACTTGAATTTGAAGGTCCCGCAGTGGACAATGTTGGTGGAATCGGGCGATTCACCAGGAGTGGTAGACTGTTCTCACCACCCGTTCCCCAAACTGATAGTGCTGATGCTGCGGCGAAAGCCAAAGGCAAGCAAGTCGTGAAAGAGGGTGCCTCTACACCCCAGGCTGGTTCTGAGCCCACTTTTGCGAAGGATGTGGACGAGCTTTTGAGAATTATAAAGAAAAGTGACTACAAGGTAGTCGATCAGTTGATTCAGACTCCGTCCAAGATATCCATTCTCTCACTCCTATTGTGTTCGGAGGCGCACATAGAGGCACTGCTGAAAGTCCTAAATGCTACATATGTGCCTCAGGAGATCTCAGTGAACCAACTGGAAGGAATTGTTGCAAATGTTCATGCGGGCAACGAGTTAGGTTTTACTGATTCTGAATTAACACCAGCTGGACGCAACCATAACAAGGCTTTGCACATCTCTATGGAATGCAAAGACACCGTGTTATCTCATGTTCTGATGGATACATGTTCCTCTCTCAATATGCTACCCAAGAGAGCCCTATCAAGGTTAGAAGTAGAGGGTTTGGTCCTGAAGCCTTCAGATCTTATTGTGAGAGCCTTTGATGGTTCTAAGAGGTTGGTGTTCAGAGAGGTAGAATTGCCAATTCAGATTGGATCACAAACCTTCAACACCGTCTTCTATGTGATGTATATCAGTCCTTCCTATAGCTGCCTGTTGGGTCGTCCTTGGATCCACAATGTTGGGGCAGTCTCTTCAACTTTACACCAGAAGATTAAATTCCCAGTCAACGGGCGAATTATCGCCGTCTGTGGTGAGGAGGACATTCTGGTCAGTAACCTGTCTACATTCAAGTATGTAGAGGTAGAAGGCGAATTTCATGAGACCCTATGTCAGGCCTTTGAGGCAGTTCAGATCAAGGGTGTAGCTCCGGTGGAAGAAGTTAAAGCGGGTGCCTCTATCTCGTCCTTCAAGCAGGCACAGGCCTTGGTAGATTCGAGCGTTACCCCCGGTTGGGGACGTCTGTTGGAGTTACCAATGAAAGAAGACAAGTTCGGGATTGGGTATCAGCCAACTCTGACTTCTACAACTTCAACACTTCAGACTTGTCAGGGGCCGATTACTTTCTCCAGCGCTGGCGTTATCCGATATGGCCAGGTCTCTGCGGTCAACGATGAAGATGGGGATAGTGATTGCGACATCGATAACTGGGTGCATCCGAAGATCCCGGGTGAAGTCATCAACAATTGGTCTTCTGAGGAGATTGTCCAAGTCACTTTTCTGGAGGAGTAATTTTTCTTGTTTATTCATGCATGTCTAAGTCTTACGTTCCGCCCAGGGCGTAATGACTCATTGTAGGGCTCATCTAGGTGGATACCTGCATTTTTTATCATAAATAAAGGACGTCTTTTTGCATTCAAATATTTTGTTCACTGTCTTTCTATTTTTGCAGTTTTTAAAAAAATAAAAAAATACATTTTGGCAATGTTTTGTTTAGCTTTCATTCCTTGTTCACACTCATAAGCACATACCATCACTCATGCAGATGCACATCACCAGATCCTATTGATAACGGTTCTGCTATGGCTCGCTTCAACTTTGAAAATCCGATCTTTCAAACTGAAGAAGAGGGTGATGAAGACTGTGAACTCCCTGAAGAACTTGCCAGGCTATTAAAGCAAGAGGAAGGGTCATTCAACCGCATCAAGAGTCTACTGAAGTGATTAATCTTGGCACCGAGGACGTCAAGAAAGAAATCAAGATAGGGGCTGCTTTGGAAGACGATGTGAAGAAGGGGTTGATTGAATTGCTGCAAGAGTATGTTGACATCTTCGCCTGGTCTTATCAAGACATGCCCGGGCTTGACACAGACATCGTGGTACACCGCTTGCCTCTCAAAGAAGGTTGTCCTCCGGTCAAGCAGAAGCTCAGAAGAACAAGACCAGAGATGGCTGTCAAGATAAAGGAAGAAGTGCAAAAACAGTTGGATGCAGGGTTTCTAGCAGTCACCAATTATCCGCCATGGGTTGCAAACATCGTTCCAGTACCTAAGAAGGATGGAAAGGTACGGATGTGTGTCGACTACTGGGATCTGAACAGAGCTAGCCCTAAGGATGATTTCCCATTACCTCACATCGACGTTTTGGTGGATAACACGACTCAATTCTCGGTATTCTCCTTCATGGATGGCTTTTCTGGCTATAATCAAATTAATATGGCACCAGAAGACATGGAGAAGACAACATTCATAACCCCATGGGGCACCTTCTGCTACAAGGTGATGCCGTTTGGTCTGAAAAATGCTGGGGTAACATATCAACGAGCGATGGTGACTCTTTTCCATGATTTGATTCATCATGAAATCGAGGTTTATGTTGACGATATGATTGCCAAATCTCAGACAGAAGAAGAACATTTGGTGAATCTGCAGAAACTGTTTGAGCGTTTGAGAAAATTCAAGCTGAGGCTTAATCCGAACAAGTGTACTTTCGGGGTGAGATCTGGAAAACTGATGGGTTTTATTGTTAGTGAAAAAGGGATTGAGGTAGATCCGGCCAAAGTGAAAGCGATACAAGAAATGCCTGAGCCAAGAACAGAAAAACAAGTCTGTGGTTTCTTAGGGAGGTTGAACTACATTGCAAGGTTCATCTCTCACCTAACAGCCACGTGTGAGCCAATTTTCAAGTTGCTGAGAAAAGATCAGGCTATCAGGTGGAACGATGATTGTCAAAGGGCTTTCGAAAAAATAAAAGAGTATTTGCAGAATCCTCCAATCCTTATGCCTCCAGTCCCAGGAAGACCGCTGATTATGTATTTGACAGTACTTGATAATTCCATGGGTTGTGTTCTCGGTCAACACGACGAGACAGGTAGGAAAAAGCATGCCATCTACTACCTGAGTAAGAAATTCACAGACTGCGAGTCGAGATACTCAATGCTTGAAAAGACATATTGTGCACTTGCATGGGCTGCTAAGCGATTGAGACAATACATGCTGACTCACACAACCTTATTGATCTCCAAGATGGATCCAGTCAAGTATATATTCGAGAAGCCAGCTCTCACCAGAAGGGTTGCTCGTTGGCAAAAGGTACTGATAGAGTATGATATCCAATATACATCCCAGAAAGTCATCAAGGGGAGTATTCTGTCAGACTATCTTGCTCAACAGCTGGTTGAAGATTATGAGCCGATGAAGTTTGATTTTCCAGATGAAGACATCATGTTCCTCAAGATGAAAGACTGCGAAGAGCCAGTTGTTGAGGAGGGACCTGATCCAGACGAAAAGTGGACTTTGTTGTTTGATGGGGCTGTCAATGCCAGAGGAAGTGGAATTGGTGCTGTCATTACTACTCCGAATGGTGCCCACATGCCTTTCACCGCTCGTCTGACTTTTTAGTGCACCAATAATGAAGCTGAGTATGAAGCCTGTATCTTGGGTATTGAGCAAGCCATTGATTTGAGAATCAAGACTTTGGACATTTTCTGAGATTCAGCTCTAGTGATCAATCAAGTGAATGATGATTGGAACACCCTCCAACCCAATCTGGTTCCCTACAGAGATTACACGAGAAGACTGTTGACTTTCTTCACAACAGTAAAGCTGTATCATATACCTCGTGATGAGAATCAGATGGCAGATGCTCTTGCCACTCTATCCTCCATGATCAACGTGATTCGGTGGAACCATGCTCCCAGGATTGATGTTATGCGCCTCGACAAGGCCACGTATGTGTTTGCTGCTGAACTGGTAGTTGACGACAAACCCTGGTATCACGACATCAAGTGCTTTCTGAAGAATCAAGAGTACCCTGCAGGGGCATCCAACAATGATAGAAAGACTTTGAGAAGATTGGCAGGAAGTTTCTTCTTGAACAAAGATGATGTGCTGTATAAGAGGAACTTCAACATGGTTTTGCTCAGATGCGTGGATAGACACGAAGCAGACATGTTAATGCAGGAAGTTCATGAAGGCTCATTCGGTACTCATGCCGGCGGACATGCAATGGCTAAGAAATTGTTGAGAGCAGGTTATTACTGGATGACCATGGAATCTGACTGTTTCAAATATGCTCGGAAGTGTCATAAATGCCAGATTTATGCTGATAAGGTACATGTGCCGCCAAATCCTTTGAATGTGATGTCTTCGCCGTGGCCTTTTGCTATGTGGGGAATTGATATGATTGGAAAGATTGAGCCGGCCGCCTCCAATGGGCATCGCTTCATCCTTGTTGCCATTGACTATTTCACCAAGTGGGTCGAAGCAGCATCATTCGCGAATGTCACCAGACATGTGGTTGCCCGATTCATTAAGAAAGAAATCATTTGTCGTTATGGGATTCCCGAAAGAATCATTCTTGATAATGGTTCTAATCTCAATAACAAAATGATGAAGGAGTTGTGCCAGAACTTCAACATTCAACATCACAATTCTTCCCCTTATCGCCCTAAGATGAACGACGCTGTTGAGGCGGAAAATAAGAACATAAAGAAGATTGTGCAGAAGATGGTCGTCACGTACAGAGATTGGCATGAGATACTGCCCTTCGCCTTGCATGGGTACCGTACTTCAGTACGTACATCGACCGGGGCAACCCCTTACTCCCTTGTGTATGGTATGGAAGCAGTCCTATCTATTGAAGTGGAGATTCCTTCTCTAAGAGTCATGTTGGATGTCAAGTTAGACGAAGCTGAATGGATTCAGATAAGGTTCAATGAGTTGAATCTTATTGAAAAGAAGCGAATGACAGCCATTTGTCATGGGCAGTTGTATCAGAGTCGGATGAAGAGAGCCTTTGATCGGAGAGTGCGTCCTCGACGTTTCCAAGTTGAAGATTTAGTGTTGAAAAGGATCCTTCCTCCTCAAACAGATCATAGGGGCAAGTGGACTCCTAACTATGATGGACCATATATTGCCACCAAGATTTTCGATGGTGGGGCCTTAATGCTTGCAACTATGGATGGTGAAGATTTCACTTCCCCTGTGAACTCAGACGCAGTTAAAAAATACTTCGCATAAAATACACCCGCTGGACAATAAAAAGAATAGTCCAGGCAAAAAATGGGCATCCCGACGAACCAAGAAAATGAAAAGGTTCGGGGAAAAATTAGGGATTAAAAATGAAAAGATTGTACACCCGGTAAGTTGAAAACCTGAAAGGGCAACTTAGGCAAAAATGGGTATCCCGGTGGATTGAAAACCCGAAAGGGCGATCCAGGCAAAAGTTAGGGATTAAGCGAATGACTGCGTTCTGAGTAGTTCTGAATCTCATCCCATGTCGATAACTGGAAACTTTCGAAAGGTAGGAAACATTCCAATCACTCTTTTCAGAAAGTCGATCATCTGGAGGATCTTGAAGACGAGAGAGTCATAGCAGGATTGGAACCCGATAGAAATCCATTTCACGTTGCCATTAGATTAATTTCTGTTCTTATCTTTTGTGCAATTACCTCTTTCTAGGGATTGCTTCCTGATGTAAATGCCTATTCAGAGGCCATTCAATCAATAAAATCATGTTATTCAGTATATCCCCGTTTTTATTTTCTTTTTACTGTTTTGTTTGCAAAAATGACATTCGGTTTTTTGATAAACATTGCATCATGAAACATAAGAGCTTTACAGGTACGTGCTTAATAAACATTGAAAATTGCTGTAAATTTTAAGTGCTTTGGATCTTCTATTTAGAACAGGTACACTCGGGGAATTTCCCTAAGGTCCCCATCAAATGATCGCTGATGTTTTTCCTCAACAGTTGGAATTTGGTATCTTATCTCTGCAGAGCTGGTCTGAGCGTTGGATTCTTCAATCCCTAGCAGAATCTCACCACTGTACCTCCCCAAGCATTTGTTTCAGACTATACACTCCCCAGTAGAGTTGGCAGTGCCAAACTGTATATCCCCAACGGAGTTGACAGTGCCAGACTGTATCTTCCCAGCAGAAGCGACTGCTCCTCAGAGTTCGGTGTCAGATCGATGATCTCGATGCTAGGTCCATGGTCTCTTTCCTTTAAGCAGAGTCTCGGTACCGTATCGGTATTTGCTTCCCCTGTTGAGTCGTCTCTCTCGCAGATTATGGTTTCCAGAACCACTGTCGCTTTCCTCAACAACAAATTTTCAGTGCCATTCTCTCCCTAGTCAGAGCCTCGGTATTCTGTTATTTGCCAGAACACCATGTGGCGGGTCATTTCCCCACAGAGTTCATTGTGCTGTGTATCTCCAACAGCATTGCCAGGGTCCAGAAGATTGTGATCATTTCCCCAGCAGAATTCCTTGCCTCAGCTTGGCATTCTCTCGAACCTAGCATTTCGCATCCCTGCATGTAGAATCATATCGCATTGCATCATCCCAAATCGCGTAGCATTTCCATCTTCATGAAGCATTACGCCATTGAAAAATTCAAACATACGCATGTAAAGCATAAGGCATTCTCGGTATCCCAAGTGATAAGCCAGAAGTTGTTTCCAGTACTCAGACTGAAGATTGTTCATGACTTATCTTTTTTATTCCCAGCAGGGGTCGTTGCCCCACGCGCCGCCTCGATTATCATTGTCCCTATTTTTGTCGATGCTGACAGGCATGAAAGTTTCCGGTATTCAGACCGAAGTGGCATTCAGGCCAATTTTCCGATGTTCAGATCGAAGAAGTTTCCTACGTTCAGGTCGACGCAACTTGTGGCATTCAGGCCAGTTTTTCGGGTATTCAGACCGAAGTGGCATTCAGGCCAATTTTCCGATGTTCAGATCGAAGAAGTTTCCGACGTTCAGGTCGACGCAACTTGTGGCATTCAGGCCAGGTTTTTCGGTATTCAGACCGAAGTGACATTCAGGCCAATTTTTCCGATGTTCAGATCGAAGAAGTTTCCGACATTCAGGTCGACGCAACTTGTGGCATTCAGGCCAAGTTTCCGGTATTCAAACCGAAGTGGCATTCAGGCCAGTCTCTCGGTGTTCAGACCGATATTAATAATCTCATATCTTCCGATGCTCAGATCGAAGTCATTTCCAGTATTCAGACTAATGAGCGGCATTCAGGCCATGGTTATTTCTGTGTTACCATTTATTTTGGTATCCAGGTTAACATCCTTTTTCGGTATTCAGACTGACTCTCACCGTACCAAATGGATTCTTCTTTCAAGACCACCTCCTTGCCGATTCTGACAGGCATTGTTACTTCACTTCACTTCAGTGTAAATTTTCAGGCTTTTATTGTATTCAATCCCTTGATACCTCAAAAGTGCAAAAGCCGCAACTATCTTCTTTTCGGGTTTCCAGTTGATTGAATAGGGGCAACTGTAATACCCCAAAATTTACCCTTCATTTTTCCTGGAAGCATGGGATTATGTTTTACCCCTCATTCATGCATTCATTTTTAGGTCATTTTACATTTCATATTGCATTTTGTAATACCCCAAATTTTACCCTTTTCATTTTTCCTGGAAAAAAAAAACAAAAAAAAAAAAAAAAAACGAAAAAAAAAAAACGAAAAAAAAAAAAAATTAATTAATTAATTAATTAATTAATTAATTAAATAAATAAAATAAATAAATAAATAAAATATAAAAAAATATTTTGGACTTGGGTCTCCCTCATTTGAGCCCACTACACACGAAAATCAGTCTATAAATACTAAAGTTTCAGTAGAGGAGTGACACTTGGAGTTACACTGGGAGATTCACTGGAAAAAGATAGTGAGAGAAAGAAGACAGAACAAAGGGGGATTTTGAGGAGGAACAAAACCCTGAGGAAAAAGATAGTGAGAGAAGACCTGACAGAGAACTCAGAGCAACCTCCAAACCCTGAAGGGAACTCAACTTGTAAACCTCACGGGTGCAACTCAATTTCAATCAAGCTCTCCAATCAGGTTTGCCCTATATCCATCATCTTTATGCCTTTTATTTGAATGCTCTAAATGTATGGGGTATTATGGGTGAATTTGATACCTTTTTTGTGAGCCCTTTTGTGAATTTTGATGGAATTATTCATGTGGTTACATTTTGATTTAGGGGCAACTCTGGGTTACCCTATTTTGTCTCTCTAACCTGTCTTTGCGTTGCCATGGCATTGTTTTCCCTGGATTTCACCTTGTTTGTCTAACCTTTTTGTTGAGTTTTCGCGAGGGCTCACATACTCTTGCAGGGATACCATCCGGAGGTTTAGCCTGATTAATCGTGTTGACTGATTTCCTTTGACGGTCCAGCTGGAGACATTTCAGGGTTTCTTGCCCCTTTAACTGCTATAGCTTCGGATCTTTATCCGTGTGGTAATTTTTTCCCTTTCTCATACTTTATCGCTTTCTTAGCTGGAAGACCTCGATAGGAGGCAATGTTTGGGCCCCTTGGTAGCATTTTACTTTGAGATACATGTTTTGTGTTTTGTATTCATATCCCCACATGTAGCGCGGTTCCTTCGTCAAGGACTGCCTGTTTGCCCTCGAGCATCCCAAACCCTAAAACCCAAAGCAACACGTTTACTCCTTCTACTACAGGCGAGTAAGTCTCCGAAGGTCGAGCATCCGGTAGATTGCGTAGTGACGTCGTTCGTCCAAAACGCAATCCATAACCCCGTAGTTAGCCGAACTACGGCTTGCTCTGATTCTCATTCCAGATGAGATACGTAGGCATAAGACGCGATGTCTTAGCGAGCACACATCCCCTTAACCCATAGGTCAGCCGAGCTACGAAGACTCTGATTCTCATATTCAGATGAGATACGTATGCAGTGGATGCGACATCCACGCGAGTCATTTCTCTTAACCTTTTAGTAAATAGTACATTAGGCAAACCCACACCCTTTAGACAAAAAACTACAAAAGTGGATCCCGTAGAGTACTATGGATGCGTAGGGGTGCTAATACCTTCCCTTCGCATAACCGACTCCCGAACCCAAGATTTGGTTGCGAGACCCCGTCTTGTCCTTTCCTTTTTTCAGGTTTACTTCGAGCGTTTCCTTTCCCTCCTTTGGGATGAATAACGCACGGTGGCGACTCTTCTGTCTTTTTCTTTCGCCGGTTGTTTTTTCGCACACTGTATTTTTCAGGTTGCGACAGCTGGCGACTCTGCTGGGGATTCTAAGAAGTTGACCTCTTCCTGGTCCATCTTCCCTAAGCGAGTCCCTCCTAGCTTTTGTAGTTTGTTTGTTTATTGGGTGTTCATGCTTTTGTACAGTTATTTATTTACCTACTTTACCTTATTACATTGTGTACATATCATTGTTGTATCTGTTGGTTTGCTATGGCTGCTTGGTGATCTTTGTGAGATGAGTTCTATACCCGAACTCGAGTGCACTTAAGATAGGAGAATGGCATAGTCCTGTCAACTTGTGTGGAGTATTCCTTAGCGAGTTGACTTGCAAGCCCATTCACTTGGTGGAGGTCATGTTGAGATCAATAATGTCACATAAGTAAGTTGTGGTTAGACATTACTTGTTCCAATATAGACCTAAGAAGCCAAGGACCTTAGTTTACCTAACCCATCTTGGCCTATTTGTAGGACGTAGTGCGAAAGTCGTTCAAGTGTAAGATTTGATACGATTGTTACGCGATACTACACTCAAAAGAGTCTCTCTTGAGAATATTGTTGGAATACGAGTAGTCGTTCCTCTGATAATATCCGAAAGATGGGATTATGACTATGGGAACCTTTTGTAGAACATGTTTGGCAGGTTTAAACCTTAGTGCACTCCTTTTGGGTGGTTCTTAACCTAAACTCCATGCTCGTAACTTGCGACAAACCCTTGATTCATGGTTGATCCGATCAGGTATCCTTAATATCAATGAAACTCGGGTATTGATAAGGTGTAAACCATAATCCGCCAAAATGGGTGGTTTATATTATGGATAACATGATCCATCCCATGACCTTTGTTTGGTGTGCTCTTAATTTCTCTCCAGACAGTGCAACCTGACAGATGTTCAAGCAGATACAGCAATCCTGATTGACATGCCACTGCATTGCATTCACATCGTTGCATCACATCATTTGCATTCATATCATTTAACACATGTTTATCCATTTCTGTGGGGTTTATATCTTCTACTTGATTCTAGTCGGAATTTTCTTGGTTCTCATCAACGGCTTAGTCTTTTCTTACACTGTTTATCAAATGTGAGACTGGAATCAAGGGGGTAGAATACCTTTGGAATTGATAAACGTGTCATTGCATTTGCATATTCATTAGCATGTCTTGCATAACAGGTACTGCCGCAGGGGTGACCATTCCAGCTGCAGCGCCACTACAACAACAACAATCACAACGTCAACCAGCTCAGTATCAACAGCAGCAGCAACTGGGTAACAGACCCGCTTATCAACAGAGGCAAAGGATGATGGACCGGCGTTTCGACACCCTTCCAATATCGTACGCCCAGTTGCTTTCTAGTCTTCAACAACTACAACTTGTGCAACTGCGCACTCTGGCTCCTCCTGTTGGTAGACTTCCGGTGGGTTACGACGCCAACGTTAGGTGTAGCTTCCACTCTGGGGCACCTGGCCATGATATTGAGAACTGCAAAGCTTTTAAGCACGTAGTTCAAGACCTCATAGATTCAAAGGCCATCGACCTTGCACCGGCTCCGAATGTCGTCAACAATCCCATGCCCCAGCATGGTGGTGCGAACGTTAATTTGGTAGAGGGAAAAGCCAAGTCCATTAAGGATGTGTTGAAGTTGAAAACTCCATTGTTGGATATCAAAGGATGCTTGCTGAAGGCCGATGTTTTCCCCGGTTGTGGGAAGGGTTGTTTGGATTGTGCCACTCAGAGTGGAGGTTGTTTGAAGCTACAGCAGGGTATCCAGGCCTTGCTCGACAAAGGTATCCTCCAGGTTGAAGATTTGTCTGTCCAAGAGTTTGTGGAAGGGGTTGAGGAAGAAGGGTTTGAAGATGCTACTGATGAATTCGCAGATGTTGTTCCTACTGATTCTGTAATCCATGATGATGTATTTATTTTTTCCAATGTGGATGATCCTAATGTAATTGAACTTGATTCCGATGTTTCGGACGTGTGTACTTCAACGCCTCAGACTCTTCAGGGGCCAATCACTTTCTCCAGTGCTGGCATCATTCAGTATGGTCATGTATCTGCAGTCAATGAAGAAGATGGGGATAATGATTGTGACATTGACAACTGGGTGCGTCCGAGGATCCCGGGTGAAGTCATCAACAATTGGTCTTCTGAGGAGATTATCCAAGTCACTCTTCTTGAAGAGTAATTTTCTTTGTTTATTCATGCATATCCAAGTCTTACGTTCCGCCCAGGGCGTAATGACTCATTGTAGGGCCCATCTATGTGATACTTGCATTTTTATCATAAATAAAGGACGTATTTTTGCATTCAAATATTTCGTTCCCTGTCTTTCTATTTTTGCAGTTTTTCAAAATAAAAAAATGGCAATGTTTCGTTTAGTTTTCACTTCTTGTTCACACTCATAAGCACATACCATCACTCATGCAGATGCACATCACCGGATCCTATTGATAACGGTTCTGCTATGGCTCGCTTCGACTTTGAAAATCCAATCTTTCAAGCTGAAGAAGAGGGTGATGAAGACTGTGAACTCCCTGAAGAGCTTACCAGGTTATTAAAACAAGAGGAAAGGGTTATTCAACCGCATCAAGAGTCTGTTGAAGGGATTAAACTCGGCACCGAGGACGCCAAGAGAGAAATCAAGATAGGGGCTGCTTTGGGAGATGATGTGAAGAAAGGGCTGATTGAATTGCTGCAAGAATACGTTGACATCTTCGCCTGGTCTTATCAGGACATGCCTGGGCTGGACACAGACATCGTGGTACACCGCTTGCCTCTCAAAGAAGGTTGTCCTCCGGTCAAGCAGAAGCTCAGAAGAACAAGACCAGAGATGGCTGTCAAGATAAAGGAAGAAGTGCAAAAGCAGTTGGATGCAGGGTTTCTAGCAGTCACCAATTATCCGCCATGGGTTGCAAACATCGTTCCAGTACCTAAGAAGGATGGAAAGGTACGGATGTGTGTCGACTACCGGGATCTGAACAGAGCTAGCCCTAAAGATGATTTCCCATTACCTCACATCGACGTTTTGGTGGATAATACAGCTCAGTTCTCAGTATTCTCCTTCATGGATGACTTTTCTGGCTATAACCAAATCAAGATGGCACCAGAAGACATGGAAAAGACAACTTTCATAACCCCATGGGGCACCTTCTGCTACAAGGTGATACCGTTTGGTCTGAAAAATGCCGGAGCAACATATCAACGAGCTATGGTGACTCTGTTCCATGATATGATTCATCATGAAATCGAGGTTTATGTTGATGACATGATTGCCAAATATCAGACAGAAGAAGAACATTTGGTGAATTTTCAGAAACTGTTTGAGCGTTTGAGGAAATTCAAACTGAGACTTAATCCGAACAAGTGCACTTTCGGGGTGAGATCGGGAAAATTGCTGGGTTTTATCGTTAGCGGAAAAGGGATTGAGGTGGATCCCGACAAAGTAAAAGCGATACAGGAAATGCCTGAGCCAAGAACAAAGAAGCAAGTCCGTAGTTTCTTAGGGAGGTTGAACTACATTGCAAGGTTCATCTCTCACCTAACAACCACGTGTGAGCCAATTTTCAAATTGCTGAGGAAAGATCAGGCTATCAGGTGGAATGAAGATTGTCAAAGGGCTTTCGAGAAGATAAAAGAGTATCTACAGAAACCTCCAATCCTTATACCTCCAGTTCCTGAGAGACCTCTGATAATGTACCTGTCAGTGACCGAGAACTCGATGGGGTGTGTATTGGGACAGCATGACGAGTCTGGTCGAAAAGAGCATGCCATATACTACCTTAGCAAAAAGTTTACCGACTGTGAAATCAAATATTCGCAGCTTGAGAAAACTTGCTGTGCTTTGGCCTGGGATGCTCGTTGACTGAGACAGTATATGTTGAACCATACTACCTTGTTGATTTCTAAGATGGATCCAGTGAAGTACATCTTTGAGAAGCCGGCTCTCACCGGACGTGTTGCTCGTTGGCAAATGATTTTAACAGAGTATGATATTCAGTACACGTCACAGAAGGCCATCAAAGGGAGTATTCTGTCAGACTACCTTGCCGAGCAACCGATTGATGATTATGAGCCAATGAAGTTTGAATTCCCTGATGAAGACATCATGTTCCTCAAGATGAAAGACTGTGAAGAGCCAGTTGTTGAGGAGGGACCTGATCCAAACGAAAAGTGGACTTTGTTGTTTGATGGGGCTGTCAATGCTAGAGGTAGTGGAATTGGCGTTGTCATTACTACTCCGAAGGGTGCCCACATGCCTTTCACCGCTCGTTTGACTTTTGAGTGCACAAATAACGAAGCTGAGTACGAGGCCTGTATCTTGGGTATTGAGCAAGCCATTGATCTGAGAATCAAGACTCTGGACATCTTCGGAGATTCAGCTCTGGTGATCAATCAAGTAAATGGTGATTGGAATACTCTCCAGCCCACTCTGGTCCCCTACAGAGATTACACGAGAAGACTGTTGACTTTCTTCACAACGGTAAAATTGTATCATATACCTCATGATGAGAACCAGATGGCAGACGCACTTGCTACTCTATCCTCCATGATCAAGGCAATTCGTTGGAACCATGCTCCCAGGATCGATGTGATGCGCCTTGACAGGGCCGCGTATGTGTTTGCTGCTGAACTGGTAGTCGATGACAAGCCCTGGTATCACGATATCAAGTGCTTTCTGAAGAATCAAGAGTACCCTGCAGGGGCATCCAACAATGACAGAAAGATTTTGAGAAGATTGGCAGGCAGTTTCTTCTTGAACAAAGACGATGTGCTGTATAAGAGGAACTTCGACATGGTTTTGCTCAGATGCGTGGACAGACACGAGGCGAACATGTTAATGCAGGAAGTTCATGAAGGTTCCTTCGGTACTCATGCCGGCGGACATGCAATGGCTAAGAAATTGTTGAGAGCGGGTTATTATTGGATGACCATGGAATCAAATTGTTTCAAGTATGCTCGGAAGTGTCATAAATGCCAGATTTATGCTGATAAGGCGCATGTACCGCCGGATCCTCTGAATGTGATGTCTTCGCCGTGGCCGTTTGCCATTTGGGGCATTGACATGATTGGAAAGATTGAGCCGACTGCTTCCAATGGGCATCGTTTCATCCTTGTTGCCATCGACTATTTCACCAAGTGGGTCGAGGCAGCGTCGTTCGCGAATGTCACCAGACATGTGGTTGCCCGTTTCATCAAGAAAGAAATCATTTGTCGCTATGGGATTCCCGAAAGAATCATTACTGATAATGGTTCTAATCTTAACAAAAAAATGATGAAGGAGTTGTGTCAGAACTTCAACATTCAGCATCACAATTCTTCCCCTTACCTCCCTAAGATGAACGACGCTGTTGAGGCGGCAAATAAGAACATAAAGAAGATTGTGCAGAAGATGGTCGTCAGGTACAAAGATTGGCATGAGATGCTACCTTTCGCCTTGCATGGGTACCGCACTTCAGTACGTACATCGACCGGGGCAACCCCTTACTCCCTTGTGTATGGTATGGAAGCAGTCCTACCTGTTGAAGTGGAGATTCCTTCCCTAAGAGTCTTGTTGGATGTCAAGCTAGACGAAGCTGAATGGATTCGGACAAGGTTCAATGAGTTGAGTCTTATCAAAGAGAAGCGAATGACAGCCATTTGTCATGGGCAGTTGTATCAGAGTCGGATGAAGAGAGCCTTTGATCAGAAAGTGCATCCTCGTTGTTTCCAAGTCGGAGATTTAGTGTTGAAAAGGATCCTTCCTCCTCAAACAGATCACAGGGGCAAGTGGACTCCTAACTATGATGGACCGTATATTGTCACCAAGGTTTTTGATGGTGGGGCTTTAATGCTTGCAACTATGGATGGTGAAAACTTCACTTCCCCTGTGAACTCAGATGCAGTTAAAAAATACTTCGCATAAAATAGACCCGCTGGACAGTAAAAAGAATAGTCCAGGCAAAAAAAGGGCATCCCGGCGAACCAAGAAAATGAAAAGGTTCGGGCAAAAATTAGGGACAAAAATAAAAAAAAAAGATTGTACACCCGGTAAGTTGAAAACCTGAAAAGGCAACTTAGGCAAAAATGGGTATCCCGGTGGATTGAAAACCCGAAAAGGGCGATCCAGGCAAAAGTTAGGGATTAAGCGAATGACTGCGTTCTGAGTAGTTCTGAATCTCATCTCGTGCCAATGATTGGAAATTTTTGAAGGTAGGAAACAGTCCAATCACCTTTTCAGAAGGCTGATCATCTGGAGGATCTTGAAGACGGGCAAGTCATAGCAGAATTGGAACCCAATAGAAATCCATTTCACATTGCCATTAGATTATTTTCTGTTTTTATCTATTGTGCGATTACCTCTTTCCAGGGATTGCTTCTTAATGTAAATGCCTATTCAGAGGCCATTCAATCAATAAAATCATGTTATTCAGTATATCTCTGTTTCCATTTTCATTTTACTATTTTGTTTGTAAAAATGACGTCCGGATTTTTGATAAACATTGCATCATGACACATAAGGGCTTTACAGGTACATGCTTAATAAACATTTAAAATTGCTGTAAATTTTAAGTGCTTTGGATCGTCTATTCAGAACAGATACCCTTGGGGCATTTCCTTAAAATTCCCTGCAGATGATCGTGAATATCTTCCCCAGTGAAGTCACCAACAGACAAATTCGGTGTCTTATCCCTGCAGAGCTGATCAGAGCGTTGGATTCTTCAATCCCCGGCAGTTTCTCACCACCGTACTTCCCCAAGCGTTTGTTTCAGGACATACACTCCCCAGTAGAGTTGACAGTGTCAGACTATATATCCCCAGCGGAGTTGACAGTGCCAAACTGTATCTTCCCAGCAGAAGTGGCTGCTCCTTAGAGTTCGATGCCAGATCGATAATCCCAATGCCAGATCCATGGTTTCTTTCCTTGAAGCAGAACCTCGGTACCGTATCAGTGTTTGCTCCCCCGGCTGAGTCATCTCTCGCAAACCGTGGTTGCCAGAATCATTGTAGCTTTCCTCAGCAGCAGGCTTCCAATGCCATTCTTTCCCCGATCAGAGTCTCGGTATGGCCAGAACACCGCATGGCTAGTCATCTCCCCACAGAGTTCATTGTGGTGTGTATCTCCAGCAGCCTGGCCAGAGCCCAGAGGATGGTAATCATTTTCCCAGCAGATCCCTTTGCCTCGACTTGGCATTCTACCCAGCATTTCACATCCCTGCATGTAGAATCATATTGCATTGCATCCTTCCAAATCGCGTAGCATTTCCATTTTCATGGAGCATTACGCCATTGAAAAATTCAAACATACGCATGTAAGCATAAAACATTCTCGGTATCCCAAGTGATAAGCTAGAAGTTGTTTCCAGTACTCAGACTGAAGATTGTTCATGACTTACCTTTGTTATCCCCAACAAGTATCATTGGCCCATGCGCCGCCTCTATTATCATTCCCTATTTTTGCCAATGCTGACAGGCATGAAGTTTTCCGGTATCCAGACCGAAGTGGCATTCAGGCCAGTTTTCCGGTATCCAGACCGAAGTGGCATTCAGGCCAGTTTTCCGGTATCCAGACAGAAGTGGCATTCAGGCCAATTTTCCGATGTTCAGATCGAAGAAGTTTCCGACGTTCAGATCGATGCGACTTGTGGCATTCAGGCCAATTTTCCGATGTTCAGATCGAAGAAGTTTCCGACGTTCAGGTCGATGCGACTTGTGGCATTCAGGCCAATTTTCCGATGTTCAGATCGAAATCCTTTCCAGTATTCAGACTGATGAGCGGCATTCAGGCCATGGTTATTTCTGTGTTACCATTTATTTTGGTATCCAGTTTAACATTCTTTTTCGATATTCAGACTGACTCTCACCGTACCAGACGGATTCTTCTTTCAAGACCACCTCTTTGCCGATTCTGACAGACATTGTTACTTCACTTCACTTCAGTGCAAATTTTTGGGCTTTTATTGTATTCAATCCCTTGATACCTCGAAAGCACGAAAGCAGCTGCCATCTTCTTTCCGGGTCTCCAGTTGATTGAATAGGGGCAGCTGTAATACCCCAAAATTTACCCTTCATTTTTCCTGGAAAAAAAAAACGACGGAAAAAAAAAACGAAAAAAAAAAAAAATTTAATTAATTAATTAATTAATTAAATAAATAAATAAAATAAATATAAATAAAATATAACAAATTATTTTGGACTTGGGTCTCCCTCATTTTGAGCCCACTACCCACGAAAATCAGTCTATAAATACTGAGGTTTCAGTAGAGGAGTGACACTTGGAGTTACACTGGGAGATTCACTGGAAAAAGATAGTGAGAGAAAGAAGACAGAACAAAGGGGGATTTTGAGGAGGAACAAAACCCTGAGGAAAAAGATAGTGAGAGAAGACCTGACAGAGAACTCAGAGCAGCCTCCAAACCCTGAAGGGAACTCAACTTGTAAACCTCACGGGTGCAACTCAATTTCAATCAAGCTCTCCAATCAGGGTTGCCCTATATCCATCATCTTTATGCCTTTTATTTGAATGCTCTAAATGTATGAGGTATTATGGGTGAATTTTATACCTTTTTTGTGAGCCCTTTTGTGAATTTTGATGGAATTATTCATGTGGTTACATTTTGATTTAGGGGCAACTCTGGGTTACCCTATTTTGTCTCTCTAACCTGTCTTTGCGTTGCCATGGCATTGTTTTCCCTGGATTTCACCTTGTTTGTCTAACCTTTTTGTTGAGTTTTCGCGAGGGCTCACATACTCTTGCAGGGATACCATCCAGAGGTTTAGCCTGATTAATCGTGTTGACTGATTTCCTTTGACGGTCCAGCTGGAGACATTTCAGGGTTTCTTGCCCCTTTAACTGCTATAGCTTCGGATCTTTATCCGTGTGGTAATTTTTTCCCTTTCTCATACTTTATCGCTTTCTTAGCTGGAAGACCTCGATAAGAGGCAATGTTTGGGCCCCTTGGTGGCATTTTACTTTGAGATACATGTTTTGTGTTTTGTATTCATATCCCCACATGTAGCGCGGTTCCTTCGTCAAGGACTGCCTGTTTGCCCTCGAGCATCCCAAACCCTAAAACCCAAAGCAACACGTTTACTCCTTCTACTACAGGCGAGTAAGTCTCCGAAGGTCGAGCATCCGGTAGATTGCGTAGTGACGTCGTTCGTCCAAAACCCAATCCATAACCCCGTAGTTAGCCGAACTACGGCTTGCTCTGATTCTCATTCCAGATGAGATACGTAGGCATAAGACGCGATGTCTTAGCGAGCACACATCCCCTTAACCCATAGGTCAGCCGAGCTACGAAGACTCTGATTCTCATATTCAGATGAGATACGTATGCAGTGGATGCGACATCCACGCGAGTCATTTCTCTTAACCTTTTAGTAAATAGTACATTAGGCAAACCCACACCCTTTAGACAAAAAACTACAAAAGCGGATCCAGTAGAGTACTATGGATGCGTAGGGGTGCTAATACCTTCCCTTCGCATAACCGACTCCCGAACCCAAGATTTGGTTGCGAGACCCCGTCTTGTCCTTTCCTTTTTTCAGGTTTACTTCGAGCGTTTCCTTTCCCTCCTTTGGGATGAATAACGCACGGTGGCGACTCTTCTGTCTTTTTCTTTCGCCGGTTGTTTTTTCGCACACTGTATTTTTCAGGTTGCGACACATTTCATCATGTCAATCAGAATTAGATCCAAGAAGCTTGAATATCATCCAAGACACTTTGTGGGTTCCATCTGGACGATCAGTCAACACAAGGGAATGACTTGAGTTACTTCCAACATGTTCAAATGGGGTCTATTCATCATTCAAAACGCTAATCTTGAAGGAGCAAAAGTCTGTTCCTGAGCTGTCATGTTCGCTAGGCGAGCAGCGTGGTTCGCCTAGCGAATCTGAACTGTCATGCTCGCTGGGCGAGCAAATTCTTCGCTAGGCGAAGCTCACGCGTTTTAAAAATATAACAGAAAAATCTTGGACTTGGACCTCTCTCATTTGAGCCGACCAAGCAACAAAAATCAGGTTATAAATTCTAAAAATTCAGTGGAAAAACCCTAGAGGAGCTAGAGAGAGAGAAGAGATAATAGAATTCAGAGCAACCTCCATAGACACTGAAGAAAAAAACTCCATCTCATATAAACCCTAAGATTTCTTTGCAAACCCAACCGGGCAATTCAATTTCATTCGATCTCTCCAATCAGGTTCGCCCTATCTCCAATACTTTATGCTTTCAATTTGAAATTTCTGAATGTATGAGGCATCATGGGTGAATTTGGAAGAGTGGGTATCGTTAGGTTTCACATGTGGTTTTAGATGTGCATGAATGTGTAGAATAATGCCTTGAATGTTTAATCACTTCGTTGCTGAGATGGATACCATAGGGTTTGGGGTTTCTGAAATCATACTGTTATCAATAGAGAATCTAGAACCCGTAGGCATTCGCTAGCCCATCGCTAGGCGAGCCTACAGCGAAGCTTCACTAAGCGAGACAGTAGCGATCGTGACAGTAGTTGGTTTTTCTGTTTGCTCTCTAATCTGTTATGTGTTTGTTATGACATGTTTTCTATTGCATCAGGGTACATGTTTTAGTATGTATGTCATGTCTTGATGTGTGGATCCCTGCTCCCTGACTTTGAGTTTTGATACCCTTTTGATGCATTTGTTTGACAAGAGGTTTAGGCCTCCTATCCTTGGTTGCTTTTTGTGAACTTTAATAGCATGATTCATGTGGTTGCTATGATCCTTCTGTTTGGTGAAACTCTTGATTACACCCCATCTTGTCATTCTAACGTGTTTGTTGAGTTTTTGTGAGGGCTCACATGACTCTTGAAGAGATAGCTTGATTGGTATTCCACTTTATTTGTGGGATACCATTTGGAGATTTATTCCGATTACTTTGCTGACTTGCTTTCTTTGATGGTGCTAGCTTGAGAGATCACCAGGTTTCTTGCTTCTTTAGTTGTTATTACTTCGGATTTTTATTCGTGTGGTGGATCTCTTGATCCCTTTATCTTTCCCGCATTTTACCGCTTTTTTAGCTGGAAGACCTCGATAGGAGACGATGTTTTTGTGTGTTTACTTTTGTACCCAAAGACCTCCAAGAAGAGGCACCAGTACTAAAGACCTCCACGAAGAGGCAATTGACGAATAAAAGGGATTAGTAGTCAATCCCCCGTTATTCAGTGTGTCGTTCTTTATGCTTGCACTACGTGTCGATGCTTCAGAACAAAAGCCCAAGATCTTTTGTCCGGTCAGTCAGTGGAGAGGGTTCCACCTTTCTGAATCCCCACTTTTTGTCATGAGCTCACCCTGTCCAGGGTTAAGAGCTATGAGGTCTTATCCTCATTACCCTTTTGATCTGCTCACCCTGACGTTTAGTGTCAGTGGTTAAGAGCCCGTTTGATTACCCTTCCATGCGTTGTTTGTCGAGGTTGATATGACCCCTCTTGAATAAAGCCTTACCCATGTATGTTTGAGCCCCCTTGTTGGCTGTTTACTTTATGCATGCTTGTTTTGTATGGTGTGATCGTCTCCCCATAGGGTTGCTAGGCTTCGTATAGTCTCTCGTTTGCATGTCAATTAAGGTAGCACGGTTCCTTCGTCTAGGACTTCCTTTTTGCATGAGAATTCCTAAAACACAAACAAACTCATTGACTTTTCTTCTCCTAAGAACACGTTAACTCCTTCTACTACAGGCGAGTAAGTCTCCAAAGGTCGAGCATCCGGTAGATTGCGTAGTAACGTCGTTCACCTAAAAAACACAAAACAAACAAATAGGCAGCCGAACTACGGTTTGCTCTGATTCTCATTCCAGATGAGATACGTAGGCATAAGACACTCCTCTTTAACCCATAGGTAGCCGAGCTACGAAGTCTCTGATTCTCATATTCAGATGAGATACGTATGCAGTGGATGCGACATCCGTGCGAGTCATTTTCTTTTGACCCCCTCTTTTAGTAAATAGTACATTAGATAAACCCACACCCTTTAGACAAGAACAACAAGAGTGGATCCCGTAGAGTACTACGGATGCGTAGGGGTGCTAATACCTTCCCTTCGCATAATCGACTCCCGAACCCAAGATTTGGTTGCGAGACCTTGTCTTTTCCTTTCCTTTTTTCAGGTTTACTTCGAGCGTTTCCTTTCCCTCCTTTGGGATAAATAATGCACGGTGGCAACTCTTCTATCATTTCTTTCTTTTTTCGCCGGTTGTTTCGTTTCGCATTTAGGTTGTGACAATGGGTCATGGAATGTTAGGGATTAGAAAGGTTGTTCGTGTAACCAGGATATTTTGTCAAAAGGGGGTAGGGTGTTAAACTAGAATGGCTTCCCGATACTCGTTTCAAACTTGATGATTGTTGATGTATGGCAGAGCTTGTATGCTTCTTGAAAGTATTAAGAGAGATTGTCCTTGCAATATCCTATAATTCCCCCATCATGTTAGGTATTTGAAGAAATTCGCCTCAATATGAATTTGAAGTAGCTTAGCCATGCACTTGAGACGGCCTGCCGTATTATTAGCCTTGGAGAGATTCGTCATTGGCTAATCGACCCTTAGAATGATTTTCCCTTGATAAACTATTCTTTTAAAGCGGTCTCTTTTAATCAAGCCTTACAACAGTCTTCCTCGAATTGATTGCGCTTTGGAGGGTATTTCCTAAAAAGGAACTTGGATCCTATCATGCTGTAGTATGACTTTGATATGGATTTCCCTAGTATATGAATCTTGAAAAGTACGTCCCTGATCATTAGGGTCTGGAGGAGTGTTTTGAGAAGGAACTTGGATCCCACAATACTGCGATATGACCTTTATATGAATTGCCCCTGTAAGACCCCAATTTTGGCCCTAAGATCCCTCATGGCCCATATCATATCATACCATGGCCTCAAGGATCATTGCATGCCCTAGCTCCCCTCCTAGTGGGTAGGTTGCCTTGTGAGTTGATTCTTGATCACCAAGCATGTTTTGCATTTGTATATCATTGCTTTTCATATGTTTATTAACCAAAAAGTACAAAAATTTTGTCAGCTTAACCTTGTTGCTTGCAGTTGAAGCAATCATCAGCAATTAGGTCAAAGTCAGTCATTGGTCAGTCAAAGCAGTGGATGGTGGCCATTCTTGCAGAATTTGGGCACCATGATCAATAATCAAGAGTTCACATAACTTGGGACATCATTTGGAATCAAGTTCTCAAAGAATTAGGGTTTGGAATTCATCAGAAGTGGTTCAATCATGCAAAACCTTAGAAAAGTCAACAGAAAGTCAAACTTGGTCAACTGTGGATTTAATCAATGATTTGATGGATGGAATTGATTTGAAGGAGTTCATTCATGTCCATACAAGCCTCATATATCATGCCAAACCTCATCATGGAAGAATTTGAGGTCAAACAGAAAATTTCCCAAAATAGAAAGTGGACCTGTAATTTCAACTGCCAAAAATGGAAACTTCTTGATCCTCAACTTACATCATTATACAAGCTTCAAATGAATTTTTGCCCAACATGAAAGTTGAAGATCTTGTTCTCCAATTTTCAAAAAGTCCAAGAACACCCAAATCCCATGTATGGTTGTCAAGATATGATCAAATCATTTTCACAAAATCTTGAACTTCAAAAGGCCATATCTCATGAACCATTTGGCCAATTTTGGTGGGGTTTTTTCCTACAAACCACATTTCATCTCCTCTTTCCAAAAATATAAATTTCATGTACCAAAAATCTATGGATCAAAATGGCATTTTTGAGCTTGACTTCATTAAAATTCAAGTGTGGACCAAAAGTTGACTTTTTGATTTAGCATCTTTTAAACACTTTGGCCAATTGGAAATGTTCAGAAACATCATTTGTGACTTGCCCAAAGGCCCAAATTCGTGTACAGCACCATACCTCCATGTGCACTTGGTGAAAATTAGCAAAATTAGCATTTTGGTTCATTTGAATTAAACATACTTAGCATACATGGATTAGAGTTAAAACAGACCATATATAACAACTTTTCTGCAAAATAAACCCTAGATAGCAGCCTCTAATACACAGAAACTTTCATTCTCTCTCAATGTGCATTTTCACCAAATTGCATTTCTGACCAAAACTCTCAAAAGACTCGAGCAACTCTTGTTGGTTTCTTCACCTAGCCATCAATTGGAAGCTTTTTGCAACATCAAATCCCAGCTGGAAGTTGATTTTGAACTCTGTTTTCTTCAAAGCACAACAATGGTGAAAATCGATTTGAAAGACTCCAAGCCTTGCTGAGCCAAATAGCTTCAAGTATTCATCATTTCAAAGCATAAGGGGGACCTGTTTCAAGCTTGCATCCTCAATCCATCACTGTTGCTACATTTTCTTCAAGAACAAGTAAGTTTTCGATTCACTTGTTTCTCAAATCCATGCCATGCTTAGTGTAGATCTATCCATGCTGAGCTTCATGATGTGTTTGTTTTTGAAAATGGTCAAGTATTCGAGAAGTTATGCTGCTTTCAAGTTTGATAGTGCTTATTTGTTTTGCTCGATTCATGATTGTTAGTGTGTTTTAAGGAAAATGAACGATGGATTCTTGATGTGTGTGATGTACTGGTTTGAATGCCATGACTAATTTCATTTTCTGGGCACACTTGTTCTTCACGACTTTGAAGAAGATGATGAATATACTGCAGAAACCCTAGCACTTTTCCAGATTTTTTTCCAATCGTGTTTGTTTTATTGTTGTTTGATGTTGCATGAATGCTAATGTATCACGGCCATGCTGATTGTATAATGCTGTTTGAAGTCCATTTTATGATGATGAGCATGAAGATGACTGCTGCTGTATACAAACCCTAGAAATCCAGAAATTGCCTTTGAATCGTGTTTCTGTTTTGAACTTCTGTGTATGTTACTGTTTCATTGGTGAGGGCCAATCAAAACATTCTATTTTGTGGCCCTAAACGGTGCGTTTTGATTAATAAGGGAGGGAATTGCAAAAATGCCACTCGGTCAATGTTGACTTATCCAAACCATGTCCTATTGTTCAATGTTCATTCCAAATTGATGCTCAACTTCTAAAAATCAGTTCTCATTCATTTCAACTCCAAAAATCATGAATTTTTTTCCATCATATTCACATGAATGTCTATTATTTTATCATGATTTTTGCTGAATTTTTGGTTGGTCGAATTTTAAATGGCATTAGGTTTCTTAACATGTATGCACATTTTGTACCTTTTGCCAATCCTTTTGTGAAATTGTGATGATGCATCCAATGACCCTGAAATTTTTTGTGGTTAATCTACACTCATTCATGTTTGTTTTGATGTAGAGTTTTTGAATTTATCATATGTGGTTTGTGAGATATGAATTTTGGAAGTAGGGTGTGACAATTTGTGTCACACCAATGATATGCAATTTCATGATTTTTGTTGACATGCTTCCTGACCTACAATTAATGTGAAATTTTGCATGAACCTTCTCTTATATGTCTAGTTGACTTGTGATTTTTCTTGGAATTAATTATGGCATTTCCAAATTGTTTGAGATTTTATCCCCTGTTTGACCAAAATGTTGACTTGTGTGATACATCTTGCCATCTCCTTTGTGAAATTCTCATATCTTATTGGATGATCATGAAATTTTACATGTCCATACTAGACATCTTGAGCTTTGCATTGGTGTTGATCCCATCCATTTCTCATCTGTTTTCATTTAGTTATGAGTTTTTGAAGTTGATACATGTATATTTGACTTCTTTGGGCATGATTGAAATTGTTTGGACTTCCTGATTTTAATTGACCATCTTCCCATGATCCAAATGATCTGAAATTTTATATGCATGCTATGTTATGGATTGTGATTGAACCTAAATTATTTGATGATTTTTGGAATTGAGTATGATTGCTTTTGAGCTAAGTCTTTCTGTTGACTTCATTGAGCATATTCAAATTTGTTTTGACTTCATGATTTTCATTGACTGCCTTCCACTTGTCCAATTGTGATGAAATTTTACATGCTTACCATGCTAGGTGTTAGGATTGATCATGAATTATCTGGTGATTTTTGAAAATGTTTGAGTTGACTTTTGATGCAAGCCCTTCTGTTGACTTTTATGTGCTCCAATTTGCCATGCTTTGCCTTCTTTTGTCTATGAAATCATGATGATGCATGATATGAACTTGAAACCAATTGGATTTGCTTCTTAAATGTTTGAATTTGATATTGATTGGATATGGCTTGCTGTTTTGGCTTGCTGTTTGAATTTGCTGCTTTGCCTTCCATGATTGTTGTCAGATGGTGGAATGATGTCCCCAATATTACTGTGATGCGCTTGGACAGACCCGCTCACATATTTGCAATCGAAGACATGAAAGATGACAAGCCTTGGTATTTTGATATCAAGAATTTCCTCCAGAACCAGGTCTACCCGCCTGGGGCATCTATGAAAGATAGGAAAACTCTGAGAAGGTTGTCAGGCAGTTTCTACCTCAGTGGTGAAGTGCTGTATAAGAGAAATTTTGATATGGTTTTGCTCAGATGCGTGGATAGACACGAAGCAAACCTGTTGATGACTGAGGTCCATGAGGGTTCATTTGGTACTCATTCCAATGGACATGCCATGGCTAAGAAGATGTTGAGAGCAGGCTACTATTGGCTGACAATGGAGTCTGACTGTTGCAAGTATGTGAAGAAATGTCACAAGTGTCAAATTTATGCGGATAAGATTCATATTCCTCCGACACTCCTGAATGTGATTTCATCACCATGGCCTTTCTCTATGTGGGGAATCGACATGATCGGCATGATTGAACCGAAAGCGTCCAACGGACATCGGTTTATTCTCGTAGCAATTGATTACTTCACCAAATGGGTTGAAGCCGCGTCGTACGCGAACGTAACCAGACAGGTGGTTGTGAAGTTTATCAAGAACCAGCTGATTTGCCGTTATGGTGTGCCAGAGAGGATCATTACTGATAATGGATCTAATCTGAACAACAAGATGATGGATGAGTTGTGCGCTGAATTCAAGATTGCACACCATAATTCCTCTCCCTACAGACCTAAGATGAATGGGGCTGTTGAAGCTGCTAATAAGAATATCAAGAGAATTATCCAGAAGATGACTGTCACCTACAAAGATTGGCATGAGATGCTGCCATTTGCTTTGCATGGATACCGTACGTCTGTACGCACTTCAACAGGGGCAACCCCTTTTTCTCTTGTTTATGGCATGGAAGCCGTTCTCCCAGTAGAGGTGGAGATCCCATCAATGCGAGTCTTGATGGAAGCCAAGTTGACTGATGCTGAATGGATTCAGAGTCGTTATGACCAGTTGAATTTGATCGAAGAGAAGCGTTTAACTGCCATGTGCCATGGTCAGTTATATCAACAGAGAATGAAGAAAGCATTCGATAAGAAGGTCAAGCCTCGTGTGTTCCGAGAAGGCGACCTCGTGCTCAAGAAAGTTTTGTCTTTCGCGCCCGATTCCAGGGGCAAGTGGACTCCAAACTACGAGGGTCCATATGTTGTTAAGAGAGCCTTTTCAGGCGGTGCTTTAATGCTTACAACAATGGATGGGGAGGATTTCACTCGTCCTGTGAATTCAGATGCAGTTAAGAGATACTTTGCCTAAAAAAAAAAGGTATATGCAAATGAAAAAAACAGAATAGCTCGCTAAGTTGAAAACCCGAAAGGGCGGCTTAGGCAAAAATGAGCGTCTCGGTGGAGAACCCGCAAGGGTAATTCAGGCAAAAATTAGAGACTTGAAAAAAGGAATATTTGCATCCCGCTAGATTGAGTACCTCACCCTGGGGCAATCTAGGCAAAAATTAGGGATTTGGCAAGTAACTGCATCCTGACAAGACTTTCTGTTCACCAGTCGTCATTTCGTCAGAAGATTCTCGATTCGTCGTCAACTGAAGCTTTGGATACATCGAGATTCAAATTGGTGGAGAAAGGATCATTATGTTCAATGTAGCCCTCTTCCAATATATATCACTGATTTCAAATTTGTACAAATCTATGGAGTCTTGCCATTTGCAGGCTACCATTCTATCAAATCAATTTGAGCTTTTTATCCAATTATTTGCACTCTTATTTGTTTCAATTCAACAAATGTTTTGCATGTTTTAAATTGATAAAATTTCATTGTTTTAAACAAATCAAATTTTTCAAAATTTTTGTTCAAACAAAGTGAACATTCACAAGATTGAAAGGATACTCAAGAATATCTCAGTGCTCTCCCGAGGGTGGCATGATTCCCAACAGGTAAGACATTCGTTCATATTCCTAGTTTGGTTGTATCTTCTTTCTTCAGATCTTTGTTGAGGTGGGTCCTCGAACAGAGTTGTTGTTGGGGTTGTTCCCCAGTATGGTCGCAAGCAGAGTGTTGTTGAAGACTTCGTTTTCTCCAGCAGCAGTTTTCCCAGCATGGGTGTTTTCTTGTAGAAGTTTCGGCGGTTGATGGTTTATCATCTTGGTGCCCCGTCACTTTCTCCAATGGGTCGTTTGCCCCAGACTTTATTTGTCTCCTCAGCACAGTTATGAGTATAGCTGTTACTGATATCCCCATCGGATTTGCGAGCAGAGTTGTTATCACTCTTCCCAGTGCAGTTGCCAGCGGAGTTGTCTGTTTCCTCAGCACGATCGCTTTCTTTTTAAAGACTCAGTAAATCAGTGGTTTGATACCCGGTACTTTACCTTTTCCCCGGCGAAGTCGTCTGCGGAATTGTTGCTATCTCTCCATCAGAGTTCTTCTCTTCAGCAGAGCAGGATTTATTTTCCTATTCAGTGGTTGATTTGGGATTGACATCCCAGTATTACATCCATCTTTTCCTCAGCTCAGTCTGCAGGATGTTTGTTGTGGCAGTTTCGCCTGTTGAATACTTCGTCAATCCCCAGTATGGTCGGATGATGGCTTTGGCCTCCAGAGAACGGATTGATTTCCTGACCGTTTTGTGATCCCCAGTAGAGTGGCTTATATTGCAGAATCTACTTGTTGTGATCAGTTTGATGTGTATATTCTCCCCCAAGTGGAGTGGTTCGTTGCAGAATCTACTTGTTTGATCTGTCCTCCCTCAGTGGTTTATTCCCCAAGAGAGTAGCCGACAGTTTTCCCCAGTAGAGTTGCTTATGCAGTTAGATTCTATTTGGATCATATCACTCTCCCTCAGTGGGTTGTTCCCCAGCGGAGTTATGTGGAGTTGCTTCTACAGCAGTTCGTGCTTGTGCAATGCACTTTTGTTTCTCGGTTGACACTGGAATCCCCTGCAGATATCCTGGATTTTCTCTTGTTCCCCTACAGATTCGTCTTGGTGGCTGTTTTGCCCGTTGTGACTTTCTGCACCCTGATTGGGTTGTTTCCTGATATCTCTGATCCTCTGCTTCTTCAGCAGTACCTGCAGATCTTTGCTTTACAGCATGTAGATCTCCGCAGAATGGCTTTCCAGCTGGTTTTTCCCCTGGAAGTATAATACCGGACGTTTGGTTCCTGAACCTGTTTGTGTTAAAATTGTCTGTTTTGTCGGCATTCATCAAACATAAATCACGCATATTCATGCATATTCATAAAACATTCAGATATTCATGTTGCATTTCTTGCCATATATCTTTTGTTTGTCGTGTCTCCTGCTTTTGGGTGATATAGATCTCTTTACAGATCTCCCCAAGCAGATGTTGGGTGTTTAAAATCTCTCCATATAGAGTCAGCCCCATAAACAGAAAATGCGTCTGTCTTTCCTTCTGCAGTTCCCCACCGAGATATACCCTCGTGGATGACGGTTTCTTCCGTTTCCTCCCAACACATATATTGGGATGGATTTTCCTATTTGAGTTATATCCTCATTAGGACGTGTCTTGATTCAGTCTGCCTTTTCGGATTGTTCCCGAATTGGCTATTTGTCAAATGTCTTGTGCTTCCCAGTGGGTTGTTCCCCAGCGGAATGTTTTTGGGCCTCTACCCGTATCCGGTAGCTATAAGTCCTACTTTTTCCTGGCTTTCTTGACAGAATTTGTGGTTATACACCTTTTATTCTCCAGCCAGAGTTGTTGGTTTTCTACCTAACAGTCGGTAGTTGTCAATCCTATTTTCCTACTCCTCAGCAGTTTGTGGTTTGTTATAAACCCTATTTTGGTTTCCCGTGCGGATTTGTGATTTGTTCTATCCCCATGCAAAGTTGTTGGTCTTCTACCCCGTATTCGGTAGATGTAAACCCTAATTTTGTGGTTATCTTCATCTAGTCTTTGATGTTGATTTTCCTTTGCTTGGATAAGTTGCTCAGATCAGCACTTATATCCCTAGCAAGTCTTTTGTGGATAATTGCTGTATGCTAGCAATTTTATCCCCAGTGGGTCCTTTCACCGTTTGCTAGTGATTTGTTCCCCGGATCATTGGTTGTATACCAATACATCCCCAGCTAGTCCCTGTGGATAATTGCCGGATGCTTGCAAATTATCCTCAGCAGATCGCCTTTCATTTATCCTTTTGTTGGTAATGTCTGTTGCTCCCTTTTGATTGGTCATCATTGTATACCTATTCTGGTATCCCGATGCCTTTCTTTTCGGATTTTATCCTATAAACAACCCAGTAACCGGTTCAGGATAATTTTCCATGCGAGGTTATTATTCACGTTTTGACGGCTATGAATAATATATCTCATGCGCTCTTTAGTTGGAATCCTTTGTTGATTTTCCCCAGCTGAGCAAGATTCGTATTCTCTGTAGAATCGAATATCCATCCTTTAACCAGTTTGTGTTTTGGATGATGAGTGTTTTGGAACACACACCAATTCACGCTTTTTTGTCCATCCTTTAAACAAGTCTGCTGTTCTAGCTTTCTTCAGGGTGATGAGTGTTTTGGAACACACACCAATTCACGTTTTTTCGGCCATCCTATAAACAAGTCTGCTGTTCTAGCTTTCTTCAGGGTGATGAGTGTTTTGGAACACACACCAATTCACGTTTTTGTATCCATCCTTTAACCAGTTTGTGTTTTGGATGATGAGTGTTTTGGAACACACACCAATTCACGTTTTTTCGGCCATCCTATAAACAAGTCTGCTGTTCTAGCTTTCTTCAGGGTGATGAGTGTTTTGGAACACACACCAATTCACGTCTTTGGTCGGTCACCTGTTACATACCTACAACCCGGTATCCTTGGTGTTCCTTCCTGTTTTTTTGTTACCCTTATACCGGTAACATCTCATTTCTTTGTTGCTTCCTTAGTGAAGTCTTTCCTGTTGCTTCTCCCCAGGAGTCAGCTTGTGTCTCTCCAAGGGATTTATTTTCCTTTGGAATTCTTTTCCCCAGTGTGAGTCCTTCACTCCCCAGTGAGGTCTCCAGTCTGTTTTCTGTTTTTCCCTAATCAGAGTCATGTCTTGTTCACGCTGTGTCAGTTTTGTTTATCCCCAACTAGAATTTTGTTAGAATCTCTGTTCCTGGTGAGTGTACTACTCCGATGGATCGTCTTTTCTTCTGTGTGAATCATATTCCCCACAGAATTCGTGTCTTTTGCATGCATACATTTGCATCATGAGGTCTCTTAGGGACCAAAATTTGTCTCATTACTGTTATTTAAGCCCATTCTACCGTGTCGAGATGAAGATTTCTAAACTTCACTTCTCCGGCTAGAATGACCTTAAATAGGGGCATCTGTAAGACCCCAATTTTGGCCCTAAGATCCCTCATGGCCCATATCATATCATACCATGGCCTCAAGGATCATTGCATGCCCTAGCTCCCCTCCTAGTGGGTAGGTTGCCTTGTGAGTTGATTCTTGATCACCAAGCATGTTTTGCATTTGTATATCATTGCTTTTCATATGTTTATTAACCAAAAAGTACAAAAATTTTGTCAGCTTAACCTTGTTGCTTGCAGTTGAAGCAATCATCAGCAATTAGGTCAAAGTCAGTCATTGGTCAGTCAAAGCAGTGGATGGTGGCCATTCTTGCAGAATTTGGGCACCATGATCAATAATCAAGAGTTCACATAACTTGGGACATCATTTGGAATCAAGTTCTCAAAGAATTAGGGTTTGGAATTCATCAGAAGTGGTTCAATCATGCAAAACCTTAGAAAAGTCAACAGTAAGTCAAACTTGGTCAACTGTGGATTTAATCAATGATTTGATGGATGGAATTGATTTGAAGGAGTTCATTCATGTCCATACAAGCCTAATATATCATGCCAAACCTCATCATGGAAGAATTTGAGGTCAAACAGAAAATTTCCCAAAATAGAAAGTGGACCTGTAATTTCAACTGCCAAAAATGGAAACTTCTTGATCCTCAACTTACATCATGATACAAGCTTCAAATGAATTTTTGCCCAACATGAAAGTTGAAGATCTTGTTCTCCCATTTTCAAAAAGTCCAAGAACACCCAAATCCCATGTATGGTTGTCAAGATATGATCAAATCATTTTCACAAAATCTTGAACTTCAAAAGGCCATATCTCATGAACCATTTGGCCAATTTTGGTGGGGTTTTTTCCTACAAACCACATTTCATCTCCTCTTTCCAAAAATATAAATTTCATGTACCAAAAATCTATGGATCAAAATGGCATTTTTGAGCTTGACTTCATTAAAATTCAAGTGTGGACCAAAAGTTGACTTTTTGATTTAGCATCTTTTAAACACTTTGGCCAATTGGAAATGTTCAGAAACATCATTTGTGACTTGCCCAAAGGCCCAAATTCGTGTACAGCACCATACCTCCATGTGCACTTGGTGAAAATTAGCAAAATTAGCATTTTGGTTCATTTGAATTAAACATACTTAGCATACATGGATTAGAGTTAAAACAGACCATATATAACAACTTTTATGCAAAATAAACCCTAGATAGCAGCCTCTAATACACAGAAACTTTCATTCTCTCTCAATGTGCATTTTCACCAAATTGCATTTCTGACCAAAACTCTCAAAAGACTCGAGCAACTCTTGTTGGTTTCTTCACCTAGCCATCAATTGGAAGCTTTTTGCAACATCAAATCCCAGCTGGAAGTTGATTTTGAACTCTGTTTTCTTCAAAGCACAACAATGGTGAAAATCGATTTGAAAGACTCCAAGCCTTGCTGAGCCAAATAGCTTCAAGTATTCATCATTTCAAAGCATAAGGGGGACCTGTTTCAAGCTTGCATCCTCAATCCATCACTGTTGCTACATTTTCTTCAAGAACAAGTAAGTTTTCGATTCACTTGTTTCTCAAATCCATGCCATGCTTAGTGTAGATCTATCCATGCTGAGCTTCATGATGTGTTTGTTTTTGAAAATGGTCAAGTATTCGAGAAGTTATGCTGCTTTCAAGTTTGATAGTGCTTATTTGTTTTGCTCGATTCATGATTGTTAGTGTGTTTTAAGGAAAATGAACGATGGATTCTTGATGTGTGTGATGTACTGGTTTGAATGCCATGACTAATTTCATTTTCTGGGCACACTTGTTCTTCACGACTTTGAAGAAGATGATGAATATACTGCAGAAACCCTAGCACTTTTCCAGATTTTTTTCCAATCGTGTTTGTTTTATTGTTGTTTGATGTTGCATGAATGCTAATGTATCACGGCCATGCTGATTGTATAATGCTGTTTGAAGTCCATTTTATGATGATGAGCATGAAGATGACTGCTGCTGTATACAAACCCTAGAAATCCAGAAATTGCCTTTGAATCGTGTTTCTGTTTTGAACTTCTGTGTATGTTACTGTTTCATTGGTGAGGGCCAATCAAAACATTCTATTTTGTGGCCCTAAACGGTGCGTTTTGATTAATAAGGGAGGGAATTGCAAAAATGCCACTCGGTCAATGTTGACTTATCCAAACCATGTCCTATTGTTCAATGTTCATTCCAAATTGATGCTCAACTTCTAAAAATCAGTTCTCATTCATTTCAACTCCAAAAATCATGAATTTTTTTCCATCATATTCACATGAATGTCTATTATTTTATCATGATTTTTGCTGAATTTTTGGTTGGTCGAATTTTAAATGGCATTAGGTTTCTTAACATGTATGCACATTTTGTACCTTTTGCCAATCCTTTTGTGAAATTGTGATGATGCATCCAATGACCCTGAAATTTTTTGTGGTTAATCTACACTCATTAATGTTTGTTTTGATGTAGAGTTTTTGAATTTATCATATGTGGTTTGTGAGATATGAATTTTGGAAGTAGGGTGTGACAATTTGTGTCACACCAATGATATGCAATTTCATGATTTTTGTTGACATGCTTCCTGACCTACAATTAATGTGAAATTTTGCATGAACCTTCTCTTATATGTCTAGTTGACTTGTGATTTTTCTTGGAATTAATTATGGCATTTCCAAATTGTTTGAGATTTTATCCCCTGTTTGACCAAAATGTTGACTTGTGTGATACATCTTGCCATCTCCTTTGTGAAATTCTCATATCTTATTGGATGATCATGAAATTTTACATGTGCATACTAGACATCTTGAGCTTTGCATTGGTGTTGATCCCATCCATTTCTCATCTGTTTTCATTTAGTTATGATTTTTTGAAGTTGATACATGTATATTTGACTTCTTTGGGCATGATTGAAATTGTTTGGACTTCCTGATTTTAATTGACCATCTTCCCATGATCCAAATGATCTGAAATTTTATATGCATGCTATGTTATGGATTGTGATTGAACCTGAATTATTTGATGATTTTTGGAATTGAGTATGATTGCTTTTGAGCTAAGTCTTTCTGTTGACTTCATTGAGCATATTCAAATTTGTTTTGACTTCATGATTTTCATTGACTGCCTTCCACTTGTCCAATTGTGATGAAATTTTACATGCTTACCATGCTAGGTGTTAGGATTGATCATGAATTATCTGGTGATTTTTGAAAATGTTTGAGTTGACTTTTGATGCAAGCCCTTCTGTTGACTTTTATGTGCTCCAATTTGCCATGCTTTGCCTTCTTTTGTCTATGAAATCATGATGATGCATGATATGAACTTGAAACCAATTGGATTTGCTTCTTAAATGTTTGAATTTGATCTTGATTGGATATGGCTTGCTGTTTTGGCTTTCTCATTCATTTTTGACCCTAGGCTTGTCCTAGGGGTCTCCTGGCTTATGTTTGAGTTCATTGTTTCAGGATTGAGCTACAAATGCTTCAAAGAAACTTTTGCAAGTTGATTGGGTTTATCTGTTTATCCTAAGCTAACCTTTGTTTTGTAGGTGGTTTGACTCATATGATTTGAGCCTTGTGCTTTGCACATTTGTCTATCTGTTTGACTGTTAATTCTATTCTCATTTTGCTTTGACTTTTGAATTGTGTACTGATTTGTTTGAATATTTCAGGTACCATTTAGTTGCTTAAGTTCTTTGAACTTGCTTTGCTTTGCTATTTAGCAATTTGCTTTGAGGTAATCCCTCTTTCTTCATGTAGTCTGGAGACCCGGCCTGTTATTTGGCCGGGCAAACTGTCTGAAGTCCTCCTTAAGAGGCAATGCTTGTGTGTGTTTATATTTGTCCCAAGCAGGAAAAGTCCTTCAAGTAAGGCAATTGGTAGATCAAAGGGATAAGTAACCTATCCCCTACTATTCAGTGAGTCTTCTTCCTGCTCCCATTACATGGTTGTAGCATTGAGATCAAAACCCAAGATCTATAGAGTCTAATGTGGAGAGAGTTCCTACTTTCTGAACTCCCACACTTTCTGATATTCAAATGCTCTCCCTGATCAGGGATAAGAGCAATGAGGCACACCCCTCATCTCCTTTCATCTGCTTCACCTTAGCCTCTCAATGGCAAGGTTAAGAGCAACTTTTGACCCTATTCCAGTTGGCCCTAGTGCCTAACCCTCTTGTGTGAGCCTCCTTGTTTGGCTATAGAGTGTGCTGTTTGATATTGATTGATTGCTTGATTGTTTCATATGCACATGCTTGCTTGTATGCTTCATGCATTTATCATCATCATTAATTGCTCATTAATGCACAATCATCTCATTTGTCTTTGTGATATTGTCATTGTTGTTTGCCCATTGAGGACAATTGTAAGTCCATTTCTTTGGCCTTTGTTCCTATGATGTGGAAGGATAGAGTGTAAGACCTCATTGGTCACTCATATCTTCTGTTGTTGCTTTGCTTGTATGTGAGGAGGCAATTATAAGTCCCTGTAAGTTGGCATTTGCTTTCCTGTGATCATAATTTGTTTTGACTGTTGGTATGTGAGGTTGCAATTATAAGTCCCTGTAAGTTGGCATTTGCTTTCCTATGATCACATGTTGTTTTGTTTGTATGTGAGGATACAATTGTAAGTCCCTGCAAGTTGGCATTTGTATTCCTAGGACCATACTGTGGAGGTTGGAGTAAGCCCAGATAAATTGGCATCTGACATTCATGTTCTGCTTCTGTTTGTTTATGTGAGGTTGCAATTGTAAGTCCTTGTAAGTTGGCATTTGCTTTCCTATGATCACATGTTGTTTTGTTTGTATGTGAGGATACAATTGTAAGTCCCTGCAAGTTGGCATTTGTATTCCTAGGACCATACTGTGGAGGTTAGAGTAAGCCCAGACAGATTGGCATCTGACATCCATGTTTTGCTTTTCTTTGTTTATGTGAGGTTGCAATTATAAGTCCCTGTAAGTTGGCATTTGCTTTCCTATGATCATGTGTTGCTTCTGTTCTTGTATGTGAGGATCCATTGTAAGTCCCTGTAATGTGGCATTGGTTTTCCTATGAGCATATGTGGAGTTAACCTAAGTCCAGATAGATTGGCAGTTGACTTCCATATTTCATCTTTGTTTTCTTTTGAGGAGATTAGTGTAAGACCATTGAGTGGCCTCTGATATCCCGTTCTGTTTTAGGAGATTGGTATAAGCCCAGTGATTGGCATCCGATATCCGCTTTTGTTGACTTTCTTGTTTGTTTGTTATTATCCATTGCTATTCCAAAGGACACACTTGAATCATCCCCTATATGATTTCAAGAGGTGAACCTTCTAAGAAGTTTTACGATCCATCTCCATCCATTCATCCTCATTATGTCCTAAACCTTTTCACACTTTGATTCCAAACTTGACATAGTTATTGTGCAAACTTCTTCATGTTTTCTAACTAAAAACCTGGACTCAAGTCCTTGACTCTTTTTTCAAAATCCATTTCATAACACTTCTTTCGAATCAATCTTAATCATACTTTGACTCTCATTTTTCATAATCACAATCAATTAACTTCACTCATTCACTTGTTTTGGCTTTGTCCATTGTTAATCTTTTCATGCATTAGCCATAGGTTTCAATTATCATTGTGGTTGATGTAAATCTTGCCTATCCTTAGTGAGTTGACAGTAAGACTTCCGTACTGAAAACAGGGCTAACCCCTCTAGTACGTCGAAGCTATCCTCGCGTGGTGGATGTTGTTTTTGGTCGAGTGTTCTCCCATTGATAATGAAAAGCCTCGGTGCTATTGTTTAAAATTGAATCCACCAACTTTTGGAAATCTTTTAGCCGAACTACGGCGTTTTGATCCTTACCTTTGATGGAAGGTACGTAGGCAGCGGGTTCATCCGTTCAAACCCAATAAAAATTGTATATTCTTTTCTCATCATCCCAATCATGTTTGCACAATATTTATGTCATAACAAATAACAATCTTTTACAACAAGTGTGAAAAGGGCTCCCTAGGAGTACCTAGGACGTGATGGGTGCCTAACACCTTCCCATTGCGTAATTTACCCCTTACCCAGACTCTCTGATCTTTTTATTAGTTTTCTACATGTAAAACTTCTTAGGCTTTTGTTCGCTTTTTAGCCAGTCCTTTGGATAAATAAAAGTGCGGTGGCGACTCGAAAATCATTGTATCTCTTGCTTATGATTTAATCAATAGATCATATAGCGACGAATACACCGCTACAGAAAAGTGGCGACTCTGCTGGGGAAGTCTCACCAGAATCCTTGGTGGTATTGCCTACTTTTCACCCTTGTTGTGCTATATTATTATTTGTTATATGACATATTTTTGTACAATTTGGGATCACTGTATTGATTGTAATGTGTGAATTGCTTGATATACAATTGCTGTTTGCTTTGGTGATCTGTGAGATGAGTTCTATACCCGAACTCGAGTGCACTCTAGGATAGGAGAATGGCATAGTCTTGTTGACTGGTGTGGAGTATTCCTTAGCCAGTTGACTTGCGAGCCCATTCACTTGGTGGAGGTCATGTTGGACTAATAATGTCACACAAGTTATTTGTGGTTAGGCATTATTCTTTCAATCATGTTCCGCAGAAGCCAAGGACCTTAGTTTACCAAACCCATCTTGGCCTATTTTTAGGACCGTAGTGCGGAGGTCGTTCAGATGTCAGTTCTGATGCGATTGTTACGCGATACTACACTCATAAGAGTTTCTCTTGAGAATATTCTTGGAATACGAGTATTCGTTCCTCCGATAATATTCGAGAGATGGAACGATGATTATGGGAACCTCTGATAGAACATGTCTGGCAGGTTTAAACCCTAGTACACTCCCTTTGGGTGGTTCTTAACCGAGACTCCATGCTCGTGACTCTCAACAAACCCGTGATTCGTGGTTGAGTCGTTCAAACATTGTTAATATCAATGGATCCCGGATCAGGTGTAAAACCTAAAATCCACCAAAGCGGCTGGTTGATATTAAGAATGTTAGAGCCGGTTCATGTACCGTTAATATCAATGGAACTTGGGTGTCGATAAGGTGAAAACCTAAATCCACCAAAATGGATGATTGATATTAGGGATACAATGAGCTTTCCCACGACCTTTGTTTGGTGTGCATTGCTTGATCCTTGAGTGTGATTGTTGCATTCATACATTCATGCATTCATCTGCATCCATATCATCAGAAAAAGAGAAAATTTTCAAGGAACTCAAAGGAGTTTATTTGCAAAAATTTTCAAACATGAAAAAACCGGGAAAATTTTTTCACCTGATATATCTGATGAGATATTCTCATATATGATCAAAATGCTTAAATCTTTCAAAGTTTGCAAATAAAACCCTTGAGTTTCTTTGAAATAGAAAACAAGCATATGCATAAACACTTCATGCATCATTTGCATAAGCAGGTGTTTTGTTCCGGTCTCCCGTCCTGTGGTCTGACCCTGCGATCTTCATTTATTTTGAAGACGCATCTCGCCGGTATTATACCAGAGCCATCTCTGCCAGATTGATGGATCATCCTGAGCAAGAGAGTTGTGGACTCGAGAAATATTTGCCAGACCAAGTGCTGTTGATGGATTTATTCCTAGACAACCGATCCCGGGCTAGCATTGGCTACTGTTCTGGGGCATATAATGAGCAAGGTTTGTTCACAAGTGGAGGATTCATCCATGCTGATCAACCTGCAGAAGAGGAAGCTGCTGCTATCATTGAAGAAGAAGATGCAGAAGACTTGAACAATTTTGTTATTCCTGGTGGTGTCTGCCACAATTGGGTCGCTGTGGATGTTCCTACAGTTATCCATAGATCAGAGTAAATTGTTCACTTTGTTTAAAACCCTTCTCCCATGCCAAAAGGAGAAGTGATGACATTGTTGGCAAAGCATATATACAATGATGTTTTCATTCAATTTTCGCATTGTTAAACATTTGTTTTTCCTTTGTTTTCACTTTTTGCTTTTCTTTATGAAATCAGTGATCACAAAAAACCATAAAAACAAAAACAAAAAAATAAAAGCAAACATTTTTCATCTGCATAATGATTTGCTTGTTTAAATTCTGAAGTTTTCCTTAACCAAAATCATTATGCAGGTTGATCCTAAAATCCATTGAACATAATGATCCAACGCCATCTCCCAATTTTGAATTCCCTGTATTTGAGGCAGAGGAAGATGACGTTGAAGAGATTCCTGATGAGATTACCCGTCTCCTTGAGCACGAAGAGAAGATCATTCAGCCGCATCTCGAAGACTTGGAAACAGTCAACTTGGGGTCTGAGGATTGTGTTCGCCTGGTGAAGATTGGGGCACTTCTTGAAGAGTCTGTTAAAGAAGATTTGATCAGCTTGCTACGAGAATATTCAGATATCTTTGCTTGGTCATATGAAGACATGCCGGGTTTAGATACAAATATTGTGCAACACTTCCTGCCTTTGAAGCCTGAGTGCGTGCCTGTGAAGCAGAAGCTCAGAAGAACTCATCCAGATATGGCAGTGAAGATCAAAGAGGAAGTTCAGAAGCAAATTGATGCGGGGTTTCTGGTGACTTCGACATATCCTCAATGGGTGGCCAATATTGTGCCTGTTCCTAGGAAGGACGGAAAAGTCCGTATGTGCGTTGATTACAGAGATCTGAATAAAGCTAGTCCAAAAGATGATTTTCCTCTACCACACATTGACATGTTGGTAGACAATACAGCCAAATTCAAAGTCTTTTCCTTTATGGACGGATTTTCCGGATATAATCAAATCAAGATGGCACCAGAGGATATGGAGAAGACAACATTCATCACACCTTGGGGAACATTCTGTTATCGAGTGATGCCCTTCGGTTTGAAGAACGCCGGAGCCACGTATCAACGAGCTATGACTACCTTGTTTCATGACATGATGCACAAGGAGATAGAAGTCTATGTTGATGATATGATTGCTAAGTCCCGAACGGAAGTTGAGCATATTGAGCATTTGTTGAAGCTTTTTCAGCGTTTGAGAAAGTTCAAACTTCGCCTGAATCCGAATAAATGTACATTTGGAGTCTGTTCCGGCAAATTGTTGGGTTTTGTGGTAAGCGAAAGAGGTATTGAGGTTGATCCTGCCAAGGTCAAAGCAATACAAGAGATGCCCGCACCCAAAACTGAGAAGCAAGTCCGAGGTTTTCTTGGCCGCTTGAACTACATTTCCAGATTTATATCCCACATGACTGCCACATGTGCGCCGATATTCAAGCTCCTCCGGAAAGATCAGTCTCATGATTGGACCGAGGATTGCCAAAAAGCTTTCGACAGTATCAAAGATTATCTGTCCGAACCTCCGATTTTGTCTCCGCCTGTGGAAGGAAGACCTCTGATTATGTACTTAACAGTTCTTGAAGACTCGATGGGTTGTGTACTCGGTCAACAAGATGAATCAGGGAAGAAGGAGTTTGCTATCTACTACCTCAGTAAGAAGTTTACTGATTGTGAGTCTCGGTACTCTATGCTTGAGAAGACGTGCTGTGCTTTAGCTTGGGCTGCCAAGCGTTTGCGCCAGTACATGATAAATCATACAACTTGGTTGATATCCAGAATGGATCCAATTAAGTATATTTTCGAGAAGCCTGCTTTAACTGGGAGGATTGCCCGTTGGCAGATGTTGTTGTCTGAGTATGATATTGAGTATCGAGCTCAGAAAGCTATCAAAGGTAGTATCTTGGCTGACTATTTAGCGCACCAGCCAATTGAAGATCATCAGTCTGTTCAGTATGACTTCCCTGATGAGGAAATTCTGCATTTGAAGATGAAAGATTGCGATGAGCCTACACTTGATGAAGGTCCAGAACCTGGTTCCAGATGGACGATGGTGTTTGATGGCGCTGTTAATCAATATGGGAATGGAATTGGGGCAGTGATCATTACTCCCCAAGGTCCACACATTCCGTTTACAGCAAGGCTAACTTTCAAATGCACGAATAACATGGCGGAGTACGAAGCCTGTATAATGGGACTTGAAGAATGCATTGACTTGAGAATCAAGTATCTTGATGTCTATGGTGATTCAGCTTTGGTTGTCAATCAGATCAAGGGTGAATGGGAGACGAATCAACCTGGTCTCATCCCATACAGAGATTATGCAAGAAGAATTTCAACTTTCTTCACAGAAGTTGAATTTTATCACATTCCTCGAGAGGATAATCGGATGGCAGATGCTCTTGCAACGCTTGCTTCCATGATTGTTGTCAGATGGTGGAATGATGTCCCCAATATTACTGTGATGCGCTTGGACAGACTCGCTCACATATTTGCAATCGAAGACGTGAAAGATGACAAGCCTTGGTATTTTGATATCAAGAATTTCCTCCAGAACCAGGTCTACCCGCCTGGGGCATCTATGAAAGATAGGAAAACTCTGAGAAGGTTGTCAGGCAGTTTCTACCTCAGTGGTGAAGTACTGTATAAGAGAAATTTTGATATGGTTTTGCTCAGATGCGTGGATAGACACGAAGCAAACCTGTTGATGACTGAGGTCCATGAGGGTTCATTTGGTACTCATTCCAATGGACATGCCATGGCTAAGAAGATGTTGAGAGCAGGCTACTATTGGCTGACAATGGAGTCTGACTGTTGCAAGTATGTGAAGAAATGTCACAAGTGTCAAATTTATGCGGATAAGATTCATATTCCTCCGACACTCCTGAATGTGATTTCATCACCATGGCCTTTCTCTATGTGGGGAATCGACATGATCGGCATGATTGAGCCGAAAGCGTCCAACGGACATCGGTTTATTCTCGTAGCAATTGATTACTTCACCAAATGGGTTGAAGCCGCGTCGTACGCGAACGTAACCAGACAGGTGGTTGTGAAGTTTATCAAGAACCAGTTGATTTGCCGTTATGGTGTGCCAGAGAGGATCATTACTGATAATGGATCTAATCTGAACAACAAGATGATGGATGAGTTGTGCGCTGAATTCAAGATTGCACACCATAATTCCTCTCCCTACAGACCTAAGATGAATGGGGCTGTTGAAGCTGCTAATAAGAATATCAAGAGAATTATCCAGAAGATGACTGTCACCTACAAAGATTGGCATGAGATGCTGCCATTTGCTTTGCATGGATACCGTACGTCTGTACGCACTTCAACAGGGGCAACCCCTTTTTCTCTTGTTTATGGCATGGAAGCCGTTCTCCCAGTAGAGGTGGAGATCCCATCAATGCGAGTCTTGATGGAAGCCAAGTTGACTGATGCTGAATGGATTCAGAGTCGTTATGACCAGTTGAATTTGATCGAAGAGAAGCGTTTAACTGCCATGTGCCATGGTCAGTTATATCAACAGAGAATGAAGAAAGCATTCGATAAGAAGGTCAAGCCTCGTGTGTTCCGAGAAGGCGACCTCGTGCTCAAGAAAGTTTTGTCTTTCGCGCCCGATTCCAGGGGCAAGTGGACTCCAAACTACGAGGGTCCATATGTTGTTAAGAGAGCCTTTTCAGGCGGTGCTTTAATGCTTACAACAATGGATGGGGAGGATTTCACTCGTCCTGTGAATTCAGATGCAGTTAAGAGATACTTTGCCTAAAAAAAAAGGTATATGCAAATGAAAAAAACAGAATAGCTCGCTAAGTTGAAAACCCGAAAGGGCGGCTTAGGCAAAAATGAGCGTCTCGGTGGAGAACCCGCAAGGGTAATTCAGGCAAAAATTAGAGACTTGAAAAAAGGAATATTTGCATCCCGCTAGATTGAGTACCTCACCCTGGGGCAATCTAGGCAAAAATTAGGGATTTGGCAAGTAACTGCATCCTGACAAGACTTTCTGTTCACCAGTCGTCATTTCGTCAGAAGATTCTCGATTCGTCGTCAACTGAAGCTTTGGATACATCGAGATTCAAATTGGTGGAGAAAGGATCATTATGTTCAATGTAGCCCTCTTCCAATATATATCACTGATTTCAAATTTGTACAAATCTATGGAGTCTTGCCATTTGCAGGCTACCATTCTATCAAATCAATTTGAGCTTTTTATCCAATTATTTGCACTCTTATTTGTTTCAATTCAACAAATGTTTTGCATGTTTTAAATTGATAAAATGTCATTGTTTTAAACAAATCAAATTTTTCAAATTTTTTGTTCAAACAAAGTGAACATTCACAAGATTGAAAGGATACTCAAGAATATCTCAGTGCTCTCCCGAGGGTGGCATGATTCCCAACAGGTAAGACATTCGTTCATATTCCTGGTTTGGTTGTATCTTCTTTCTTCAGATCTTTGTTGAGGTGGGTCCTCGAACAGAGTTGTTGTTGGGGTTGTTCCCCAGTATGGTCGCAAGCAGAGTGTTGTTGAAGACTTCGTTTTCTCCAGCAGCAGTTTTCCCAGCATGGGTGTTTTCTTGTAGAAGTTTCGGCGGTTGATGGTTTATCATCTTGGTGCCCCGTCACTTTCTCCAATGGGTCGTTTGCCCCAGACTTTATTTGTCTCCTCAGCACAGTTATGAGTATAGCTGTTACTGATATCCCCATCGGATTTGCGAGCAGAGTTGTTATCACTCTTCCCAGTGCAGTTGCCAGCGGAGTTGTCTGTTTCCTCAGCACGATCGCTTTCTTTTTAAAGACTCAGTAAATCAGTGGTTTGATACCCGGTACTTTACCTTTTCCCCGGCGAAGTCGTCTGCGGAATTGTTGCTATCTCTCCATCAGAGTTCTTCTCTTCAGCAGAGCAGGATTTATTTTCCTATTCAGTGGTTGATTTGGGATTGACATCCCAGTATTACATCCATCTTTTCCTCAGCTCAGTCTGCAGGATGTTTGTTGTGGCAGTTTCGCCTGTTGAATACTCCGTCAATCCCCAGTATGGTCGGATGATGGCTTTGGCCTCCAGAGAACGGATTGATTTCCTGACCGTTTTGTGATCCCCAGTAGAGTGGCTTATATTGTAGAATCTACTTGTTGTGATCAGTTTGATGTGTATATTCTCCCCCAAGTGGAGTGGTTCGTTGCAGAATCTACTTGTTTGATCTGTCCTCCCTCAGTGGTTTATTCCCCAAGAGAGTAGCCGACAGTTTTCCCCAGTAGAGTTACTTATGCAGTTAGATTCTATTTGGATCATATCACTCTCCCTCAGTGGGTTGTTCCCCAGCGGAGTTATGTGGAGTTGCTTCTACAGCAGTTCGTGCTTGTGCAATGCACTTTTGTTTCTCGGTTGACACTGGAATCCCCTGCAGATATCCTGGATTTTCTCTTGTTCCCCTACAGATTCGTCTTGGTGGCTGTTTTGCCCGTTGTGACTTTCTGCACCCTTATTGGGTTGTTTCCTGATATCTCTGATCCTCTGCTTCTTCAGCAGTACCTGCAGATCTTTGCTTTACAGCATGTAGATCTCCGCAGAATGGCTTTCCAGCTGGTTTTTCCCCTGGAAGTATAATACCGGACGTTTGGTTCCTGAACCTGTTTGTGTTAAAATTGTCTGTTTTGTCAGCATTCATCAAACATAAATCACGCATATTCATGCATATTCATAAAACATTCAGATATTCATGTTGCATTTCTTGCCATATATCTTTTGTTTGTCGTGTCTCCTGCTTTTGGGTGATATAGATCTCTTTACAGATCTCCCCAAGCAGATGTTGGGTGTTTAAAATCTCTCCATATAGAGTCAGCCCCATAAACAGAAAATGCGTCTGTCTTTCCTTCTGCAGTTCCCCACCGAGATATACCCTCGTGGATGACGGTTTCTTCCGTTTCCTCCCAACACATATATTGGGATGGATTTTCCTATTTGAGTTATATCCTCATTAGGACGTGTCTTGATTCAGTTTGCCTTTTCGGATTGTTCCCGAATTGGCTATTTGTCAAATGTCTTGTGCTTCCCAGTGGGTTGTTCCCCAGCGGAATGTTTTTGGGCCTCTACCCGTATCCGGTAGCTATAAGTCCTTCTTTTTCCTGGCTTTCTTGACAGAATTTGTGGTTATACACCTTTTATTCTCCAGCCAGAGTTGTTGGTTTTCTACCTAACAGTCGGTAGTTGTAAATCCTATTTTCCTACTCCTCAGCAGTTTGTGGTTTGTTATAAACCCTATTTTGGTTTCCCGTGCGGATTTGTGATTTGTTCTATCCCCATGCAAAGTTGTTGGTCTTCTACCCCGTATTCGGTAGATGTAAACCCTAATTTTATGGTTATCTTCATCTAGTCTTTGATGTTGATTTTCCTTTGCTTGGATAAGTTGCTCATATCAGCACTTATATCCCTAGCAAGTCTTTTGTGGATAATTGCTGTATGCTAGCAATTTTATCCCCAGTGGGTCCTTTCACCGTTTGCTAGTGATTTGTTCCCCGGATCATTGGTTGTATACCAATACATCCCCAGCTAGTCCCTGTGGATAATTGCCGGATGCTTGCAAATTATCCTCAGCAGATCGCCTTTCATTTATCCTTTTGTTGGTAATGTCTGTTGCTCCCTTTTGATTGGTCATCATTGTATACCTATTCTGGTATCCCGATGCCTTTCTTTTCGGATTTTATCCTATAAACAACCCAGTAACCGGTTCAGGATAATTTTCCATGCGAGGTTATTATTCACGTTTTGATGGCTATGAATAATATATCTCATGCGCTCTTTAGTTGGAATCCTTTGTTGATTTTCCCCAGCTGAGCAAGATTCGTATTCTCTGTAGAATCGAATATCCATCCTTTAACCAGTTTGTGTTTTGGATGATGAGTGTTTTGGAACACACACCAATTCACGCTTTTTTGTCCATCCTTTAAACAAGTCTGCTGTTCTAGCTTTCTTCAGGGTGATGAGTGTTTTGGAACACACACCAATTCACGTTTTTTCGGCCATCCTATAAACAAGTCTGTTGTTCTAGCTTTCTTCAGGGTGATGAGTGTTTTGGAACACACACCAATTCACGTTTTTGTATCCATCCTTTAACCAGTTTGTGTTTTGGATGATGAGTGTTTTGGAACACACACCAATTCACGTTTTTTCGGCCATCCTATAAACAAGTCTGCTGTTCTAGCTTTCTTCAGGGTGATGAGTGTTTTGGAACACACACCAATTCACGTCTTTGGTCGGTCACCTGTTACATACCTACAACCCGGTATCCTTGGTGTTCCTTCCTGTTTTTTTGTTACCCTTATACCGGTAACATCTCATTTCTTTGTTGCTTCCTTAGTGAAGTCTTTCCTGTTGCTTCTCCCCAGGAGTCAGCTTGTGTCTCTCCAAGGGATTTATTTTCCTTTGGAATTCTTTTCCCCAGTGTGAGTCCTTCACTCCCTAGTGAGGTCTCCAGTCTGTTTTCTGTTTTTCCCTAATCAGAGTCATGTCTTGTTCACGCTGTGTCAGTTTTGTTTATCCCCAACTAGAATTTTGTTAGAATCTCTGTTCCTGGTGAGTGTACTACTCCGATGGATCGTCTTTTCTTCTGTGTGAATCATATTCCCCACAGAATTCGTGTCTTTTGCATGCATACATTTGCATCATGAGGTCTCTTAGGGACCAAAATTTGTCTCATTACTGTTATTTAAGCCCATTCTACCGCGTCGAGATGAAGATTTCTAAACTTCACTTCTCCGGCTAGAATGACCTTAAATAGGGGCATCTGTAAGACCCCAATTTTGGCCCTAAGATCCCTCATGGCCCATATCATATCATACCATGGCCTCAAGGATCATTGCATGCCCTAGCTCCCCTCCTAGTGGGTAGGTTGCCTTGTGAGTTGATTCTTGATCACCAAGCATGTTTTGCATTTGTATATCATTGCTTTTCATATGTTTATTAACCAAAAAGTACAAAAATTTTGTCAGCTTAACCTTGTTGCTTGCAGTTGAAGCAATCATCAGCAATTAGGTCAAAGTCAGTCATTGGTCAGTCAAAGCAGTGGATGGTGGCCATTCTTGCAGAATTTGGGCACCATGATCAATAATCAAGAGTTCACATAAATTGGGACATCATTTGGAATCAAGTTCTCAAAGAATTAGGGTTTGGAATTCATCAGAAGTGGTTCAATCATGCAAAACCTTAGAAAAGTCAACAGTAAGTCAAACTTGGTCAACTGTGGATTTAATCAATGATTTGATGGATGGAATTGATTTGAAGGAGTTCATTCATATCCATACAAGCCTCATATATCATGCCAAACCTCATCATGGAAGAATTTGAGGTCAAACAGAAAATTTCCCAAAATAGAAAGTGGACCTGTAATTTCAACTGCCAAAAATGGAAACTTCTTGATCCTCAACTTACATCATGATACAAGCTTCAAATGAATTTTTGCCCAACATGAAAGTTGAAGATCTTGTTCTCCCATTTTCAAAAAGTCCAAGAACACCCAAATCCCATGTATGGTTGTCAAGATATGATCAAATCATTTTCACAAAATCTTGAACTTCAAAAGGCCATATCTCATGAACCATTTGGCCAATTTTGGTGGGGTTTTTTCCTACAAACCACATTTCATCTCCTCTTTCCAAAAATATAAATTTCATGTACCAAAAATCTATGGATCAAAATGGCATTTTTGAGCTTGACTTCATTAAAATTCAAGTGTGGACCAAAAGTTGACTTTTTGATTTAGCATCTTTTAAACACTTTGGCCAATTGGAAATGTTCAGAAACATCATTTGTGACTTGCCCAAAGGCCCAAATTCGTGTACAGCACCATACCTCCATGTGCACTTGGTGAAAATTAGCAAAATTAGCATTTTGGTTCATTTGAATTAAACATACTTAGCATACATGGATTAGAGTTAAAACAGACCATATATAACAACTTTTATGCAAAATAAACCCTAGATAGCAGCCTCTAATACACAGAAACTTTCATTCTCTCTCAATGTGCATTTTCACCAAATTGCATTTCTGACCAAAACTCTCAAAAGACTCGAGCAACTCTTGTTGGTTTCTTCACCTAGCCATCAATTGGAAGCTTTTTGCAACATCAAATCCCAGCTGGAAGTTGATTTTGAACTCTGTTTTCTTCAAAGCACAACAATGGTGAAAATCGATTTGAAAGACTCCAAGCCTTGCTGAGCCAAATAGCTTCAAGTATTCATCATTTCAAAGCATAAGGGGGACCTGTTTCAAGCTTGCATCCTCAATCCATCACTGTTGCTACATTTTCTTCAAGAACAAGTAAGTTTTCGATTCACTTGTTTCTCAAATCCATGCCATGCTTAGTGTAGATCTATCCATGCTGAGCTTCATGATGTGTTTGTTTTTGAAAATGGTCAAGTATTCGAGAAGTTATGCTGCTTTCAAGTTTGATAGTGCTTATTTGTTTTGCTCGATTCATGATTGTTAGTGTGTTTTAAGGAAAATGAACGATGGATTCTTGATGTGTGTGATGTACTGGTTTGAATGCCATGACTAATTTCATTTTCTGGGCACACTTGTTCTTCACGACTTTGAAGAAGATGATGAATATACTGCAGAAACCCTAGCACTTTTCCAGATTTTTTTCCAATCGTGTTTGTTTTATTGTTGTTTGATGTTGCATGAATGCTAATGTATCACGGCCATGCTGATTGTATAATGCTGTTTGAAGTCCATTTTATGATGATGAGCATGAAGATGACTGCTGCTGTATACAAACCCTAGAAATCCAGAAATTGCCTTTGAATCGTGTTTCTGTTTTGAACTTCTGTGTATGTTACTGTTTCATTGGTGAGGGCCAATCAAAACATTCTATTTTGTGGCCCTAAACGGTGCGTTTTGATTAATAAGGGAGGGAATTGCAAAAATGCCACTCGGTCAATGTTGACTTATCCAAACCATGTCCTATTGTTCAATGTTCATTCCAAATTGATGCTCAACTTCTAAAAATCAGTTCTCATTCATTTCAACTCCAAAAATCATGAATTTTTTTCCATCATATTCACATGAATGTCTATTATTTTATCATGATTTTTGCTGAATTTTTGGTTGGTCGAATTTTAAATGGCATTAGGTTTCTTAACATGTATGCACATTTTGTACCTTTTGCCAATCCTTTTGTGAAATTGTGATGATGCATCCAATGACCCTGAAATTTTTTGTGGTTAATCTACACTCATTCATGTTTGTTTTGATGTAGAGTTTTTGAATTTATCATATGTGGTTTGTGAGATATGAATTTTGGAAGTAGGGTGTGACAATTTGTGTCACACCAATGATATGCAATTTCATGATTTTTGTTGACATGCTTCCTGACCTACAATTAATGTGAAATTTTGCATGAACCTTCTCTTATATGTCTAGTTGACTTGTGATTTTTCTTGGAATTAATTATGGCATTTCCAAATTGTTTGAGATTTTATCCCCTGTTTGACCAAAATGTTGACTTGTGTGATACATCTTGCCATCTCCTTTGTGAAATTCTCATATCTTATTGGATGATCATGAAATTTTACATGTGCATACTAGACATCTTGAGCTTTGCATTGGTGTTGATCCCATCCATTTCTCATCTGTTTTCATTTAGTTATGATTTTTTGAAGTTGATACATGTATATTTGACTTCTTTGGGCATGATTGAAATTGTTTGGACTTCCTGATTTTAATTGACCATCTTCCCATGATCCAAATGATCTGAAATTTTATATGCATGCTATGTTATGGATTTTGATTGAACCTGAATTATTTGATGATTTTTGGAATTGAGTATGATTGCTTTTGAGCTAAGTCTTTCTGTTGACTTCATTGAGCATATTCAAATTTGTTTTGACTTCATGATTTTCATTGACTGCCTTCCACTTGTCCAATTGTGATGAAATTTTACATGCTTACCATGCTAGGTGTTAGGATTGATCATGAATTATCTGGTGATTTTTGAAAATGTATGAGTTGACTTTTGATGCAAGCCCTTCTGTTGACTTTTATGTGCTCCAATTTGCCATGCTTTGCCTTCTTTTGTCTATGAAATCATGATGATGCATGATATGAACTTGAAACCAATTGGATTTGCTTCTTAAATGTTTGAATTTGATCTTGATTGGATATGGCTTGCTGTTTTGGCTTTCTCATTCATTTTTGACCCTAGGCTTGTCCTAGGGGTCTCCTGGCTTATGTTTGAGTTCATTGTTTCAGGATTGAGCTACAAATGCTTCAAAGAAACTTTTGCAAGTTGATTGGGTTTATCTGTTTATCCTAAGCTAACCTTTGTTTTGTAGGTGGTTTGACTCATATGATTTGAGCCTTGTGCTTTGCACATTTGTCTATCTGTTTGACTGTTAATTCTATTCTCATTTTGCTTTGACTTTTGAATTGTGTACTGATTTGTTTGAATATTTCAGGTACCATTTAGTTGCTTAAGTTCTTTGAACTTGCTTTGCTTTGCTATTTAGCAATTTGCTTTGAGGTAATCCCTCTTTCTTCATGTAGTCTGGAGACCCGGCCTGTTATTTGGCCGGGCAAACTGTCTGAAGTCCTCCTTAAGAGGCAATGCTTGTGTGTGTTTATATTTGTCCCAAGCAGGAAAAGTCCTTCAAGTAAGGCAATTGGTAGATCAAAGGGATAAGTAACCTATCCCCTACTATTCAGTGAGTCTTCTTCCTGCTCCCATTACATGGTTGTAGCATTGAGATCAAAACCCAAGATCTATAGAGTCTAATGTGGAGAGAGTTCCTACTTTCTGAACTCCCACACTTTCTGATATTCAAATGCTCTCCCTGATCAGGGATAAGAGCAATGAGGCACACCCCTCATCTCCTTTCATCTGCTTCACCTTAGCCTCTCAATGGCAAGGTTAAGAGCAACTTTTGACCCTATTCCAGTTGGCCCTAGTGCCTAACCCTCTTGTGTGAGCCTCCTTGTTTGGCTATAGAGTGTGCTGTTTGATATTGATTGATTGCTTGATTGTTTCATATGCACATGCTTGCTTGTATGCTTCATGCATTTATCATCATCATTAATTGCTCATTAATGCACAATCATCTCATTTGTCTTTGTGATATTGTCATTGTTGTTTGCCCATTGAGGACAATTGTAAGTCCATTTCTTTGGCCTTTGTTCCTATGATGTGGAAGGATAGAGTGTAAGACCTCATTGGTCACTCATATCTTCTGTTGTTGCTTTGCTTGTATGTGAGGAGGCAATTATAAGTCCCTGTAAATTGGCATTTGCTTTCCTGTGATCATAATTTGTTTTGACTGTTGGTATGTGAGGTTGCAATTATAAGTCCCTGTAAGTTGGCATTTGCTTTCCTATGATCACATGTTGTTTTGTTTGTATGTGAGGATACAATTGTAAGTCCCTGCAAGTTGGCATTTGTATTCCTAGGACCATACTGTGGAGGTTGGAGTAAGCCCAGATAAATTGGCATCTGACATTCATGTTCTGCTTCTGTTTGTTTATGTGAGGTTGCAATTGTAAGTCCTTGTAAGTTGGCATTTGCTTTCCTATGATCACATGTTGTTTTGTTTGTATGTGAGGATACAATTGTAAGTCCCTGCAAGTTGGCATTTGTATTCCTAGGACCATACTGTGGAGGTTAGAGTAAGCCCAGACAGATTGGCATCTGACATCCATGTTTTGCTTTTCTTTGTTTATGTGAGGTTGCAATTATAAGTCCCTGTAAGTTGGCATTTGCTTTCCTATGATCATGTGTTGCTTCTGTTCTTGTATGTGAGGATCCATTGTAAGTCCCTGTAATGTGGCATTGGTTTTCCTATGAGCATATGTGGAGTTAACCTAAGTCCAGATAGATTGGCAGTTGACTTCCATATTTCATCTTTGTTTTCTTTTGAGGAAATTAGTGTAAGACCATTGAGTGGCCTCTGATATCCCGTTCTGTTTTAGGAGATTGGTATAAGCCCAGTGATTGGCATCCGATATCCGCTTTTGTTGACTTTCTTGTTTGTTTGTTATTATCCATTGCTATTCCAAAGGACACACTTGAATCATCCCCTATATGATTTCAAGAGGTGAACCTTCTAAGAAGTTTTACGATCCATCTCCATCCATTCATCCTCATTATGTCCTAAACCTTTTCACACTTTGATTCCAAACTTGACATAGTTATTGTGCAAACTTCTTCATGTTTTCTAACTAAAAACCTGGACTCAAGTCCTTGACTCTTTTTTCAAAATCCATTTCATAACACTTCTTTCGAATCAATCTTAATCATACTTTGACTCTCATTTTTCATAATCACAATCAATTAACTTCACTCATTCACTTGTTTTGGCTTTGTCCATTGTTAATCTTTTCATGCATTAGCCATAGGTTTCAATTATCATTGTGGTTGATGTAAATCTTGCCTATCCTTAGTGAGTTGACAGTAAGACTTCCGTACTGAAAACAGGGCTAACCCCTCTAGTACGTCGAAGCTATCCTCGCGTGGTGGATGTTGTTTTTGGTCGAGTGTTCTCCCATTGATAATGAAAAGCCTCAGTGCTATTGTTTAAAATTGAATCCACCAACTTTTGGAAATCTTTTAGCCGAACTACGGCGTTTTGATCCTTACCTTTGATGGAAGGTACGTAGGCAGCGGGTTCATCCGTTCAAACCCAATAAAAATTGTATATTCTTTTCTCATCATCCCAATCATGTTTGCACAATATTTATGTCATAACAAATAACAATCTTTTACAACAAGTGTGAAAAGGGCTCCCTAGGAGTACCTAGGACGTGATGGGTGCCTAACACCTTCCCATTGCGTAATTTACCCCTTACCCAGACTCTCTGATCTTTTTATTAGTTTTCTACGTGTAAAACTTCTTAGGCTTTTGTTCGCTTTTTAGCCAGACCTTTGGATAAATAAAAGTGCGGTGGCGACTCGAAAATCATTGTATCTCTTGCTTATGATTTAATCAATAAATCATATAGCGACGAATACACCGCTACAGCCCCAATATTTTAATCTTTGAAAAGTATGCCCTATATTAGATGACTTTTTGGATTGATTTACCTCACTATTCCCTTGAGTTGGTATGCCCTAGTATGAGAGTCTTGAAAGGTATGCCTCTGATCAGGAGGGTCATGGATGTTATTTGACATAGGTATGTCAAATATGAAAATGTTTTGCCTCTAATCAGTAGGATTTTCAGATGAAGTGCCCCTATGATCATAAGTATTTTCCCCCCTTATTGGAAGGATCCTTAGGTGACTTGCCCCTAGTCAGGAATGTCTCGAAGTGGTGTGCCCCTGATCAGACCATTGTCGATATTTCCTTGGTGCTAAGTATTGATTTGTGAGAAATATGTTCTTTCTGAAAAGTAATTCTAACATCAGGCTCATGAAAGTTTTTGAAATTGAAAATTGTTATAAAAAACGGATATGGTGTATACAAATGATATATGGCCATGAGGTTGACACAAATGAAGATGTGATAGAACAAGATGGTTAGTAACAAACATTCAAAGTTAGCTTAATAACGATTTTTCCGAGTATGCTTTCATAGTGAACCTAGCTTCAATTAGGACTTTTAAATGTTATAACGTGGCCTGGTTCACAGTTTATGAAACAAAAGATATAAGGCTCAAATTTTAATTTTATCCCACCTCTTCTCCTTGATGTTCTCCATTCCTAAATTCAATTTACTCAACGAATACATTTAGTCTGCAAGAGAATTTTGAGAGATGGTGATGGAGGTAGATGTAATGATTTAAGCACGGATGATATTCTTGAGGTGGCAGTCACCTACTTTCACTTACAAGCTTGTTTTCGTTTTTTTTTTGCTTTTTAATCCCTATTTTTGCATGGACCAATTCTTTTGAACTTGTGGTCCATTGGGATGCCCTGAGTTTTGCCTAAGTCAACTCCTTTTTAGTTTTTGACTTAGCGGGCTTTTTTATTTATTTAAAATAATGCCTTAAATTTTGCCTAAGTCAAAATTTTTCTGGTTGTTTCCTTTTGTTTAACTTAGCGGCTCCTTTTGGAATAATTCATGTGTGGTTTTGCTTTTGATATTTCGAAGTTGTGACTGTCGTGTTAGCTATTGTGAGCTTTTGTATTTTCACTACTTCCTCGACGTTGGATGACATATGTGAGGAAGAGGATGTGCTTGATCCTCTTATTCATGTGATTAGATGGAATAATTCCCTTGAGATCAGAATGCATCATTCACTTAATTGAACAACTACCCTACCCCTGATTAAGATTAAAGTTTTTTTTAATAGAAAGAACACCGACTTCAGGCTCAAGGGGGTTGACTATGGATTATCTCCTTATTTCTCTAGTGTTTGGGGAAATGAAACAATGTCTTACATCGTCAGTTCGGTCTTACTTTTAAAGCATACATCAACAAATTCAATTGTTTATTACATCATTCTCCTCATAAGTTTGTTAATAGGTGAGAAGTGAAAATAAAAGGTTTGATTGATTTTTATTTTTATTTTCAGGATGGAATAAGAAAGAGAGTGTAAACGAATGGATTGATTTCAAAAACATGCATGCTCATTTTATTAAACATATTTTCCAAGGAGTACAACTTTTAATACAAAAAACACTTAGCAAAAAAGAAATTACAACTGAAATTAATAAAGTTTATTGATCTTAGGGATGAGCTTCATTGTTGATCCACTGTCTTTAGAGGATGCTTTTTGATGTTCTTCCACTTATAAAGATAAGGGGTGACTGTTCACCAATGGGACTCTCTTTTCAAGAGTCAACGACTTGTCGTCGTTCCAGTCTTGGACTTTGTATTCACACCGGGCATTCTCTTCATAATTGGGAGGATATGAACTAGGAGGAAGATCATTCAGTTGTAGTTCCACTAGGGCACTTATGAGAGACATTGGTATAAGATCCAGTTTCCTTCCAAGTTTCCTTTGTTGTGATTGATGAAGTACATGAGGTTGTTGCTGAAATAGATATTGTTGCAGACTATGTTACAGAGGTCATCATCCAGGGTTATATTTGAGGCTCTATGTAGGTTGTGACTGGCATGGAAAATGGTTACCTTCTCTCTTCAACGGTACTTGCCCTTCTTGAGTTCTTATATAGTTTCTTGGGACTTCCTTCGAGTTCGTTCGTGAGTATCAGGAAGTCTGCTAGCTGGATGATAGTTGGATAAGGGAGAAAGCAAAAATGATATGCAAATGTATGTGTGTGCAAAAATATTTTTTTAATTTTTTAATTTTTAATTTTGAAGGTATGCTAAAAGTTTTTTTTAAAGATGCAATGCAAGTGTCAAATTAGGATAGTGACAGAGAGGAGAACCCACACGGGTTTAGGGATTGTGATGGATATAGAACCCACATACGGGCTTAAGGATAATGCCAAATATAAGGACGTCTTATTTAAGAAGGCTCCTTATAGATAGGGATAATGATCGGTACAAGAAAATCAAACAAGTTTAAGGATAGGTAAAGTAATGCAAGCACGACCTAGCCAAGGTGATCTTCTTATGATAGGACAGTTCTAAGTTTAGACTACCCAATCCCCTCACTTGTAGGATATAAATTTTTGGGTAAGATAATAACCCTAAAGTCATGGATTATACCATTGTTTTACCATGAGAAGGAGCAAGCCTTCCTACGGAAATCCTTCGGGATAAGTCTCATCCAGGTGGGATCTTAGTAACGACCCTCACGGGTTGATAACATAAGGTCGCCCTGATTTAAGGGTGATCTAGAAGAGGTCCCCAGAGTTATGGACCAAATTCAAAGTTCCATCATGAAGAATTGCTAGCCTTCTTATGACAAACCTTTTGAATTAATCTACTCTAGGCGGAATCGTCGTCAAAGACCCCATAGGATGAGAACCCTGGTGGCCAAGACAGGACGACCCCTTACTTAAGCTTATATTTTTCTAAAGCTTAGGTTTTAGCTTCTCACATGTAACAATCTCATCCATATGATATGTGAATAATAATATAATATTGAAATATACAATAAAATATATAAAAAATAAAAAGAGTAAATAAATAAACAAACAAATAAAAAACACACAACCCTAAAAGCAAAGGTTAAGACAAACTCTCTTTAAGGAAAGTATAAGAACTCCCCAGCAGAGTCGTCAGCTGTCGCGGCTAGAAAAATGACAGAGTTGCCACCAACTTTTATTCGTTCCAAAGTAACAGGGAAATAATTATAAAACCTATAAACTAAGGGTAAAATTCTAGATTCGGAAGTCGGTAAAATAAGGGGAAGGTGTTAAGCACCCCTTACCTCCATTCTACTCAATGAGATCCTCCTTTAATTTTAGGGTTAGTGTGTTTCTAAGGAAAGTTTGCTTTAATATTTATGAATTGTCTAGTTATTTATTTATTTACAAAAATGTTTTATTAATTTAATAAGGGAAGCCCTAAAAATTGTTTTTGGATTATTATACTTGCTAGAGTCTTACAACTCTATGCATACGTACCCTCAAATTTATTGAAGGACCAGATCACCGTAGTTCATCTTAAAAAATGTTGGCTGGTTGTTTGTTTTTATCCCTTGAAAGTTCTCACGCATCGGGGGCGGAGAAGTAATTGATTTTGAAAAATTCCTCAATGCACTAAGGCAGAGGACTTATAGTTTGAGGTGAGTTTAGATTGATTTTATCCCAATTGATTATTTGCAAAAATATAATTATTAATTTATTTAAGAAAATAAATTAAAAGGTAATTATATAAATCCAAGTATTATATTTCTATCCCTAATTTATTTTATCCCTAAAACCTTAAAAATTTGTCCCTATTTATCGTCCCACCTTAAAATCCTATGGTTTTATCTCATAACCTTATCCCATAAGATTTTATCCTATAAACCCAAGGGTTATATCCCTTATCCCTAATTTTTTTATTATAAACGTGAGTAACTTGGGAATTGAACTCATGACCTCTAGCACCCATAACTCCTTGCCCATGTGCTATCCTCCATTAGACCATTACACTTACTCAAAATAAAGTGGCATTTTCAAATACTTAAATAAAAAATAAATAATTTAAATACTTAGATAACTAAAATATTTTCATAGCAAATAATAACTAACATTTAGCCTATCCTTTTTTTAAAACCTCATAAACTATTAATATATAATTTTATTAAATAATTAACACCCCAATATAATACTTATATTTTTAAATAATATAATCTAATGAGATATACTATTATAATTACTAATCATATTTATTTTTTCTCTAAAAATTATTTTTCATAGTAATAAACCACTTTTTAGTATAATCCTACAAATTATGTTATTTCAAAACGTCTAAATAATATCTCTAAATTAAAGTCAACTCCTAATAAGGACTAAAAAATCAAAATGGTTCCCTTTTAACTTTTTAGCTCCTGAGGTTGACTAGATGATTGGTATGCTCCAGACAAGTTAGCGTTAATTGAAAAATAGAAAGAAGCGGTGATCAAAATTTAGAGTACGACAAAACCATTGTAGGAAGTATGGATAATCAGTCATGGCTCAAGTCCATGATGTGGGCAGAGCCTCAATATATCCTTTTATCTCTCTCAAGCTTCAAAAAGAGATTCGTTATCTCTTTGCCTAAATCTGTTGATTTGACTTTTCAGCATAGCCGTTTTGCTTGGTAGGAAGTATCGTGCTAAGAAAGTTCTCTTCAATTTGTTCCATGTAGTTATGGAGTTAGATGGTAGACATTGAAGCCAAACTCTAACTCTATCTCTCATAGAAAAGGGAAAGAGACGTAATATTATGGCTTCGGGATTGACATCATTAGCTTTCAACGTGTTTACGTACTGCACAAACACTGACAAATGAAGGTTTGGATTTTCTGCAGGGTGACCAGAGATCTGGTTTTGTTGCACAACTTGCAACAATGAAGGTTTTAACTCGAAACTATTTTCCTCGACGACAGAAGGTGCAATGCTCGAGTGTGGCTCTTCTTCGGAAGGAGCATCATAGTCCTTGAGAGGACAATTCTGATTTGACCATAACAGTAGTTGGGATATTATATTCTAAACAAATTTGTCTAACTCAACTTCTTAGAATAAAACATTCAATTTCGTTTATGGGTGATGTTAACTTGTCCTTCGAAGAACGAGTCTCTGGCATGCAACCGACGAAAAAAAGTAAAGAAAAATAGTAGCCTTAGTCTATACTACACAACAAAGGAGTTATGATATTGACTAAATTAGTCCCCGACAATGGAGCCAAAAACTTGATCACGACTTAGTGAGTCTATCAAAATATCTAACTGCAAATGCAATTGTATCGTATAGTTTTAAAAAATATTGAATCCACAGGGACCAATAATCAATCATATCGCTATCTATGTGTGATATGTAAATCTAAGGCTTATGAAAATTTGATTTGGGAGAAATTAATACTAAAGTTAAATTAAAGATTGTAAAATATAGCAGAAAAGAGAGCCAGGAACGTGTGTCCCAGCATACCTCGGGGACTAATAATTTATTGGCGTGTGTTAATAAATTGAATCACTTTTCAGTAGAGAAATATTACTTTAAAAGCCTTTATCTCACATTCTCATTTTATTGACTCTAGCTATACCTCCAGACCAAATGCATGCTCTCGCTAGCCCATTTGCAATCAGAAAATACTTTTTGAAAAACAATAAGTTGTAATTAATCTGAAAGTGCTCTTGCTGTACTTAGGATTAATGCCCAATTTTTACTATCTGGTTCAAGTCTCACACTCTCGTTTTATTGACTCGAAACGTAATGTTTTCACTCTTGTGCAAAACTTTTCAGAATTACAATTAAAAATCAAAACCAGACAAAATGATTTATAAAAGGTTTACGCCAACTTATTACCGAGTCCCATCGGAACGACGATCCTCACATACCTGTCACAACCTGAAAAATGGAATGCGAAAAAAAACAACCGGCGAAGAAAGACAGGAGAGTCGCCACCGCGCGTTATTTATCCCAAAGGAGGGAAAGGAAACGCTCGAAGTAAACCTGGAAAAAGGAAAGGACAAGACAGGGTCTCGCAACCAAATCTTGGGTTCGGGAGTTGATTATGCGAAGGGAAGGTATTAGCACCCCTACGCACCCGTAGTACTCTACGGGATCCAATTTTGTAGTTTTTGTCTAAAGAGTGTGGGTTTATCTAATGTGTTATTTACTAAAAAAAAAAGGGGTCAAAAGAAAATGACTCCCACGGATGTCGCATCCACTGCATATGTATCTCATCTGAATATGAGAATCAGAGTTTTCGTAGCTCGGCTACCTAGGGGTTAAGGGTAATTGTGCTCGCTAAGACATCGCGTCTTTTGCCTACGTATCTCATCTGGAATGAGAATCAGAGCAAGCCGTAGTTCGGCTAACTACGGGGTTATGGATTGGGTTTTGGACGAACGACGTTACTACGCAATCTACCAGATGCTCGACCTTTGGAGACTTACTCGCCTGTAGTTGAAGGAGTTAACGTGTTCTTAGGAGAAGAAAAATCAATGAGTTGGTAGGGCTAGGGATGCCCATGCAAAAAGGCAGTCCTTGACGAAGGAACCGCGCTACCTGTGGGGATACGAACACATACAAAACAAACATGTATAAAGTAAACGTGCCAACAAGGCAATCAGAATTAATCTCCCAAATGGTATCCCACAAGCAAAGTGGAATATCCAGCGAGCTATCCCTGCAAAAGTCATGTGAGCCTTCACAAAAACTCAACAAAAGGGTTAGTGAAACACGATAAGGATTAGGAGAAAACATGCTATGACAAACGTAAGTCAGATTAGAGCAAAACAGAAAAAAGCAAATGTTATTGTCGCGATCGCTACTGTCTCGCCTAGCGAAGGCTTGGTGAAGCGTCGCTGCGTGCTCGCCTAGCGAAGGTGCTAGCGAGCACCTGCGGGTTTTGGATTTTTCATGGATAATAGTGCGATTTCAGAAACCTCAAACCCTGTGGCATACACTTCAGAAATTAAACGATTAAGCATTCAAGGCATAGGTTTCACCCATTCATGCATATGCGAAACCTAACGATATCCACACTTCCAAATTCAAACATAATACATCACACATTTAGAACATTCAAATTGAAGGCGTAAAATAATGGGAATAGGGCAAACCTGATTGGAGAGCTTGATTGAAATTGAGTTGCACCCGTGAGGTTTACAAAACAATCTTTAGGGTTTATGTGAGGCAGAGGTGATTCTGTGCAGTTGAGTTCCCTTCAGGGTTTGGAGGCTGCTCTGAGTTCTCTGTCAGGTAGTCTCTCTAATCTTTTTTGATGAATTCCTGAATGATGGAATTCTGCCTCCGAATTCCTGAATGATGGAATTCTGCCTCCGAATTCCTGAATGATGGAATTCTGCCTCCGAATTCCTGAATGATGGAATTCTGTCTCCGAATTCCTGAAGCCTTGGTATTTATAGACTGAATTTCGTGGCTTGTGTGGGCTTGAACTGAATGCAACCTAGGCCCAAAATTCTGCTGTTATATTTTTAACGCGTGGTCTTCGCCTAGCGAGCATGACAACTCATGAACAAACCTTTGCTCCTTCAAGATTAACGTTTTGACTGACGAATAGACCCCTGTTGGAAGTAACTCAAGTCTTTCCCTTGTGTTGACTGATCATCTAAATAAAACCCACAAAGTGTCCTGGATGATGTTCAAGCTTCTTGGTGCTAATCTCGATTGACATGATGAAATGCAATGTATCTAATGTTAAATGACCTAAAAATGAATGCGTGAATAAGGAGGGAAAATTTTGGGGTGTTACAACTGCCCCTATTCAGTCATCAGCTAACCCGAGTAGGATGAAAGCGAACAACTTATCAGACAAACAGGGTGAGCTGTGATTGAATACCAAAGACAGACCGAAAATTTGCGCTCCGAGAATACCACAAAAATGCTTAAATACACCGCGCTGTTTATTTTTCTTCCGATCCTCTGGCTGAATCTGAATCAGTCTTCTGACTTAATCTGGAGTTTCGATCCTCTGGCTGAATCTATACTCAATTTAGTCCTCTGGTTGGATGTTAATTTTGATCCTCGGGCTGGATACGGTTTCAATCTTCTGGCTAGATCTTCTTCGATCTTCTGGCTAGATCTTCTTCGATCTTCTGGCTAGATCTCCTTTGTTTCGATTCTCTGGCTGAATCTATTTTCTTTGATTCTCTGGCTGAATCTACTTCGATCTTCTGGCTAGATCTGAATTGTTTTGATTCTCTGGCTGAATCTATTTCCGGTCTTCGGGCTAGACCTGACTTCGATCTTCTGGCTAGATCTTCTTCGATCTTCTGGCTAGATCTCCTTTGTTTCGATTCTCTGGCTGAATCTATATTCTTTGTTTCTCTGGCTGAATCTACTTCGATCTTCTGGCTAGATCTGAATTGTTTCGATTCTCTGGCTGAATCTATTTCCGGTCATCGGGCTAGACCTGACTTCGATCTTCTGGCTAGATCTGGATTGATTTGATGATAAATTCCCATCATCAGGATCTCGCATCTGAGGCAAGCGTTGGTTGACTCTCTTTCGAAATCTGCGCCCAATCTTCATGTTAGATATGCAGCTTCGAGAATATCCTACTCTTGGGCTTCGTACATATTATTCAGGCTAGAACATGTTATAACGACTCTTCGATTAGACTTTGTTTTTTAAATACGATCCGTGGGCTGGATCCTCTTGTAGGTTGATTTTCTGTTGAGCTGTCAATCTATTCCTCCAGCTGGCTTGCTGGGGAAATAACGCTCGTAGTCGATTCTCTGGCTGAATCTTCAAAATGACCCTCAGGCTGGATCTCTGGAAAACGATTCTCAGGCTGAATCTTCAAAAATGACCGTCAGGCTGGATCACTGGAACAACGATTCTCAGGCTGAATCTTCAAAAATGACCCTGAGGCTGGATCACTGGAAAACGATTCTCAGGCTGAATCTTCAAAATGACCCTCAGGCTGGATCACTGGAAAACGATTCTCAGGCTGAATCTTCAAAAATGACCCTCAGGCTGGATCACTCACACTTGATCCTCTGGATGGATCTCATGACTCTGGTTGTAAAGTAATTCTTCAGTCTGCTTTGGAGGACCTGTTTATCAGCTTATGTGTATGCTTGATATGATATGCATGCAAATGCAAATGTTATGCATGGTGTAAAAAGAAAAAAAGAAATCTGCTTGGGGAAGCAACTCTGGTAGGGAGCGGATCGCTGTATCAATCCTTGAATGCTCTGTGGGAAACGATCCGTCTGCCGGGACCGGGGAGCCACTGAAAATAAATCGGCCTTTTTTGAAAAGTTGACCTTGTTGGGGAAGTATCAACTATGGAAACTTTGCTTGGCGAGGCTCTGCGAGGAGAGTCTGTGAGGAAAGCACTTCCTGGGGAAATGTCGTAGGAATCGACCTTTGTTGGGGATATGAACTTGCTAATCGTCCTCAGGCTGGGGATTAAAACAAATCTGTTAGAAATAATCTGCTGGGGACGAGATGAACAATGGGAACACCACCCTCTTGTCTGTTGGGTATGCAACTACTCCGCTGTTGCTGGGAAGATACAATCTGGTACTGACAATTCCGCTGCGGATATACAGTCTGGATACTGTCAACTCTACTGGGGATAGGCTTTGCTGAGGATAGACTTTGTCAACCGCTTGGGGATGGGGATTCACGGCTTGGCATCCGGTTCCTGTGACCTGTAACCAAAAAATACACGTATGCCCCGGGGGATTACTCGGTTTGAATTCACCGTCCGGGATTAAGCACATTCAAAGCAATTTTAAATGTTTTCCTATGCAAATCATCTGCAAAAGCCACCATTATATTCAGATGCAATATGTTTCCTCAAGAATTCAGACATCTTTTGCAAACAAACTGATAAATGAAAAATAAAGAGGCTTTTTAACTGAATTATTCGACTTTTGTTGGTTGAAAAATTTGTGCCAGGAATAGGCGAGTACATCAGGAAGCTGATCCCTGGAAAGAGGCGATCGCTATAAATTGAACAAGAGAAACTATCCTAATGGCAATGTGGAAACGGGGTCCCACTGAGTTTCGACTCTGCTATGGCTCGTATGTCCTTAAGACGCTCTGCTCATCTTGCTTTTTGAAGTGGATGGTTAGACGATCTTTAACCTTTGAAGATTGTCGGATTGAATGAAACGGTGATGTAACACGGATGAACTCAGATCGCAGTCATTCGCTTATTCCCTAACTTTTGCGTGGACCGCCCTTTTGGGTTTTCAATCCACCGGGATACCCTTTTTTGCCTGAGCCGCCCTTTCGGGTTTTCGACTCACTGGGTGTACATTTTTTTTATTTTTTATATCCCTAATTTTTTCCCGAACCTCTTTGTTCTTTTTTTTTTGGTTCGTCGAGATGTCCTTTTTTGCCTGGACTCTTCTTTTTAATGTCCAGCGGGTCTATTTTATGCGAAATATTTTTTTAACTGCGTCTGAGTTGACAGGGGATGGGAAGTCTTCGCCATCCATGGTTGTTAGCATCAAAGCTCCGTCAGAGAAAAACTCTTTTAACCACGTATGGACCCTCATAGTTCGGTGTCCATTTGCCCCTGTGATCTGTGTTGGAAGGAAGAATTCTTTTGAGTACCAATTCACCGACTTGATACTCCCGAGGGCGCACTTTCTGATCAAATGCTCTCTTCATCCGTCTCCGATATAGTTGGCCATGGCATATAACTGCTAGTCTCTTTTCCTCAACTAGGCTCAGCTGATTGTATCGAGAACGGACCCATTCTGCTTCGTCCGGCTTTATTGTTGATGCAGGGAAAAGTTATTCTGGCACAAAATGGCATATGAACCCCCTCCGGTGTGATCAACACTGCACCAACTCTGCGACCATTGACGTTGACCGCCCCATCAAACATTATAATCCATTTGGATTCAGGGTCAGGCCCCTCCTCCGGGAGTGGTTCCTCGCAATCTTTCGATTTGAGAAACATGATGTCCTCATCAGGAAAGTCGAACCTCATAGGTTGGTAATCATCAATCGGTTGCTCGGCAAGATAGTCTGACAAGAAACTTCCTTTGATGGATTTTTGTGAAGTGTATTGGATGTCATACTCTGTCAGCATCATTTGCCACCTAGCAACCCTTCCGGTAAACGCCGACTTTTCAAAAATGTACTTGACTTGATCCATCTTTGATATCAATAGAGTCGTGTGAGTCAACATATATTGTCTTGGTCGGCGAGTAGCCCATGCCAAAGCGCAACAAGTTTTCTCGAGCAGTGAGTATCTTTGTTCACAGTCGGTAAACTTTTTGCTAAGGTAGTATATTGCATGCTCTTTTCGACCTGACTCGTCATGCTGACCGAGCACACAACCCATTGACCTTTCTAACACATTCAAGTACATGATCAACGATCTTTTCCTCTCGGCCTGTAGACTGGCCCCGATCTTGATCTCTTTCTTGTCGTCCTCGGTACCAATGTTGACGGTCTCAATCACTTCCTGATAAGGTGTAATAGCTCTGTCCTCCTGTTTTAACAACCTGGCTAACTCCTCAGGCAATTCACAATCTTCCTCAGCCCCTTCTTCGGCTTGATAGATAGGATTGTCGAAGTCATACTTGGCCATAGCAGTGTCGTTAGCAGTGAGATCCGGGTGATCAGTTTTACGAGGTGTTTTTTGGAAAGAAAAACGAAAAAGAAACATGAAAAAGAAACATTGCCGTTTTTGTAAAAGTAAAAATAATTGAAAGAAAGAGAACACAAAATTGTTTGCAAAAGCTGTCCTTTATTGATGATGAAAATAATTGCGAAATGTAACTAAATGGATGGCCCTACAGATGAGTCATTACACCTTGGTCAAAGTGTAAGACTTTATTATGCATGTGATAAAAGGAAAACAATAAAAATTACTCCTTCAGTAGAGTAAACCGGACGACTTTTTCAGACGACCAATTGTCGAGCTTTTCTCCTGGGACACACGGGCGAATCCATCTATCTAAGTCACAGTCACTGTCAGCCTTGTCTTTATCTGCAGCATTGACGGTGTGGGGAGAAACCAAACCCCCGCTGGAGAAAGTACCAGCTTCATTCTTCTGAGACCCCGGAGTATACCCCAATCCAAACTTGTCTTCTTTTATGATTGGCTCCACAAATTTGCCCCAGCCTTGGGCATTACCAGCCTTAACCACTTCAACAGCTTGCTTGTATGAAGAGATAGAAGTCCCGAACTTCTCAGACTCAGGTGAAAAGACAGCTTCGAGCACGACCTCACTGATGTTTATAGTTTCGAAGCCCTGACACATCATCTCATGCATCTCGCCATCCATCTCCACATACTTAAACGTAGACAGGTGGCTAACAAAAATATCTTCTTCACCACAGACAGTGACGATCTGACCTTCTAGTCCATATTTGAGCTTCTGGTGGAGAGTAGAAGTAACAACACCGGCAGCGTGAATCTAGGGCCGACCTAGCAAACAGCTATAGGCAGGCTAGATATCCATCACATAAAAGGTACTTTTGAATACCTGCGGTCCAATCTTAATTGGCAACTCAACTTCGCCACAGACAGCTCGCTTAGAGCCATCAAAAGCCCTCACAACCAAATTACTCGGCCTCAGGGTGGCGTCATCGCAATCTAACTTCATCAAGGCTTTCTTTGGAAGAACATTCAGAGAAGAGCTTGTATCAACCAAAACATGGGAAAGCACCGTCCCTTTGCATTCCATTGTGATATGCAAGGCTTTGTTGTGATTCCTGCCCTCAGACGTCAGGTCATAATCGGTGAAACCTAGAGCATGGCTAGTGTGTACATTTGAAACTACCGACTCCATCTGGTTAACAATTATCTCTGGTGGAACATAGGCCATATTCAGTACTTTCAACAAGGCTGCTCTGTGAGCCCCAGAGCACATCAATAGTGAGAGAATGGAGATCTTTGAGGGTGTCTGATTTAGCTGGTCGACTACCTTATAGTCACTTTTCTTGATAATCCTCATAAACTCATCCACTTCCTTCTCGAATGCGGTCTTAGGAGGAGCTTCCTCAGTAGTAACCTCTTCGGTGGCTACCTGTTTTCCTTTAGCCTTGGCAGCTGCCTCAACTTTAGTATTCGTGCACAATGTCGATGGTGCAAATAGGCGTCCACTGCGGGTGAAGCCACCAACTCCTCCAACATTGTCTACAACGGAGCTACCAATGTCAAAGTCTTCTTCATTAACTTTCCGCCCCTAGAAGTAGATATCAGCCCCATAGTGCCACGGGATAGCACTGTCTTTCTCATACGGAACAGGTCCTGGTACCGTGATGGTGACCGGACTAACCAAAGCCGATTGAGGGCTGTCAAAGTGAAATATAACTGGTGCTAGACTTTCGATGTTCACCGTTGCTGGTTCTGTACTTTCTGGGAAATATATTGTTGTCGGAGCGGGTCTCTCGGGAACATATATTTCTTCAGGAGTGAAATAAAACGTCACTGTCGACACATCATTCTTCACTGGACGGGTCTGATCGAACTGAAGACAACCTTCATCTATCAGTTGCTGAACACCCCTTCTCAAACTGTCACATCCGTTCTCGGCAGCTTGACAATTTTCGCACTCTTCCCCACAGCCCAGGAAAATCTGTCCTTTCAAAAGTCGGTCTTTAACTACCGATAGCGAAGTCTTCACTTTAGCCACATCAGAAACCAAATTCAAAGTTTCGCCACTATCAACAACATTAATCCTCTGCCCGCCGTGAGCTGGCATTGGGTTTTGGATAACATTAGGCACCGGAGAAAAATTGATGGCCTGGGCATCTCTCAAATCTTGTACCTTTAGCTGGAGAGCCTTGCAATTATCTGTAGTATGGCCAGGTGCATTGGAGTGAAAAGAACATCTGGCGTTGACATCATAACCTCTAGGCAGATTGTTGGGATCGACCGGTGGGGCCAGAGTTCTCAACGTAACCAGACTCATGTCAATCAGCTTGGGAAGTAATGCAGAATAAGGCATTGGGATTGGCTCAATGACCCGATACGCCTGCCTTGGACATTGTTGATAGTGTCTTTGTTGACCCGGATTACCTCCTTGTTGTTGATTGTTGTACCTGGGTTGCTGTTGCGGATGATACTGCGGTTGAGGAACAGGTGTTGGAATAGTGACTGCGGCCACTTGATCTTGATAATAATTAGGGCGTCCTCTGCCCCTGCCTCTGCCAGCATATACAACGCTCGTCTCACCTTCTCTTCTTCGCTGATCGTTACCAGCAAACGGTTTCTTGGGAACTGATGAGTTGGAAGCATTGTTGTCTTAAATTCGGCCCATCTTCAACATACTCTCGATTCTTTCTCCAGCAATCACTATCTCTGCAAAGCTGATTGACGGGCAAGCAGCCAATCTCTCGATATAATTGCCTTGAAGCGTGTTCATGAACATGTCCGCCATCTCCCTTTCAGACATAGGGGGTTGGACGGATGCAGCAATCTGTCTCCAACGCTGAGCATATTCTCTAAAGGTCTCCTTGGCAGTCTGAGACATTCCTTGCAACAAGGTCCGATTTGGAGCCATGTCCAAGTTGTATTGATATTGCTTGACAAAAGCCTCTGCCAAGTCTTTCCAGCTCTTGATAGTAGTACGAGACAAATGAGAATACCATTCACGAGAAGCTCCAGTTAAATTGTCTTCAAAATAGTACATCCACAGCTTTTCATCTTCCGTGTGAGCTCCCAACCTTCCCAAATAAGATTGAAGATGAGTGCGTGGGCAAGAAGCCCCGTTATATTTCTCAAAAGTAGGGGGTTTGAACTTGTGAGGGATCCTTACTTTCTGAACCAGACCAAGATTGGTGACATCAAAACCTAAGGAATTTTGAGACTCCAAAGATTTGAGCTTCTCAGCAAGCTCATCCATACGGCGAGTGGTCTCGAGGGCCTTGTCGTGCAAAGAAAATTGATCATACTGACAATCTTCAGTAACGGGGCGCCCGTTAATCTGAATCCCTTGATTCACATTGTACCTCCCGCCAATACCATTTCCGACATTTCCTGTGTTGCCAACATTACCCGGGTTTCCATCAATATTTGCGTCACCCGCGTTTCTAGTGTTCACAGGGTTATCAGTGTTCCCAGGGTTACCAGGGTTCCCCTCAGCGCTTAGTATTTCCACCTCTGGATCGGGCCTCGGTTGCTCTACCAATTCCCTCAGCTTTTCTTGGCCTTCTGCCATACCAGTCATCAATGTCATGAACTGATCCATCCTTTCACGCATATCAGCCAGTTCTTTCTGTATCTGGTCCATTGCTAGTCGTGGACGGTTTTCCTTTGTCGGGTACCTGTGAACTCGCTTGGGACTAATAACTGCCTGAAACAGGGAACAAACATTAGACACTACGGTGACACCTGCAAAACAAACAAGGGTTAGTATGCATGGTATGCGATGCACTGCTTATTCAATTTTAAGGCCCCCCCTTAAAAAGGGAATACCCTTCAAATGAATAAGCATGAGATGTTGGATGCAAATATGCAGATGATGTTATGCAATGCAATGGCATGTCAATCAGAATTGCTGGATCCGCTTGAACATCTGTCAGGTTGCACTGCCTGGAGAGAAACTAAGAGGATCAAGCAAAGCACACCAAACAAAGGTCATGGGATGGATCATGTTATCCTTAATATCAACCATCCATATTTTGGTGGATTATGGTTTACACCTTATCAACACCCAAGTTTCATTGATATTAAGGATACCTGAACGGATCAACCATGAATCAAGGGTTTGTTGCAAGTCACGAGCATGGAGTTTAGGTTAAGAACCACCCAAAGGGAGTGTACTAAGGTTTAAACCTGCCAAACATGTTCTACAAAAGGTTCCCATAGTCATAATCCCATATTTCGGATATTATCGGAGGAACGACTACTCGTATTCCAAAAATATTCTCAAGAGAGACTCTTATGAGTGTAGTATCACGTAACAATCGTATCAAATCTTACAATTGAACGACTTTCGCACTACGTCCTACGAATAGGCCAAGATGGGTTTGGTAAACTAAGGTCCTTGGATTCTAAGGTCTATATTGGAAAAAGTAATGTCTAACCATAACTTACTTGTGTGACATTATTGATCTCAACATGACCTCCACCAAGTGAATGGGCTTGCAAGTCAACTTGCTAAGGAATAACTCCACACAAGTCAACAAGACTATGCCATTCTCCTATCTTAATTACACTCGAGTTCGGGTATAGAACTCATCTCACAAACAGAACCAGCAGATACGGCAGTCATATGTACACAATGCAATAAAGCAGGTAAATGCTGAAAGGTAAATAACTGTACAAAAGAATAAACACCCAATAAACAAACAACCTACAAAATCTAGGAGGGACTCGCTTAGGGAAACCGGGTCCCCAGCAGAGTCACCAGCTGTCACAACCTGAAAAATGGAATGCGAAAAAAAACAACCAACGAAGAAAGACAGGAGAGTCGCCACAGCGTGTTATTTATCCCAAAGGAGGGAAAGGAAACGCTCGAAGTAAACCTGGAAAAAGGAAAGGACAAGACAGGGTCTCGCAACCAAATCTTGGGTTCGGGAGTCGATTATGCGAAGGGAAGGTATTAGCACCCCTACGCATCCGTAGTACTCTACGGGATCCACTTTTGTAGTTCTTGTCTAAAGGGTGTGGGTTTATCTAATGTGTTATTTACTATAAAAAAAGGGTCAAAAGAAAATGACTCGCACGGATGTCGCATCCACTGCATACGTATCTCATCTGAATATGAGAATCAGAGTTTTCGTAGCTCGACTACCTAGGGGTTAAGGGTAATTGTGCTCGCTAAGACATCGCGTCTTATGCCTACGTATCTCATCTGGAATGAGAATCAGAGCAAGTCGTAGTTCGGCTAACTACGGGGTTATGGATTGGGTTTTGGACGAACGACGTTACTACGCAATCTACCAGATGCTCGACCTTTGGAGACTTACTCGCCTGTAGTAGAAGGAGTTAACGTGTTCTTAGGAGAAGAAAAATCAATGAGTTGGTAGGGTTAGGGATGCCCATGCAAAAAGGCAGTCCTTGACGAAGGAACCGCGCTACCTGTGGGGATACGAACACATACAAAACAAACATGTATAAAGTAAACGTGCCAACAAGGCAATAAGAATAAATCTCCCAAATGGTATCCCACAAGCAAAGTGGAATATCCAGCGAGCTATCCCTGCAAAAGTCATGTGAGCCTTCACAAAAACTCAACAAAAGGGTTAGTGAAACACGATAAGGATTAGGAGAAAACATGCTATGACAAACGTAAGTCAGATTAGAGCAAAACAGAAAAAAGCAAATGCTACTGTCGCGATCGCTACTGTCTCGCCTAGCGAAGGCTTGGCGAAGCGTCGCTGCGTGCTCGCCTAGCGAAGGTGCTAGCGAGCGCCTGCGGGTTTTGGATTTTTCATGGATAACAGTGTGATTTCAGAAACCTCAAACCCTGTGGCATACACTTCCGAAATTAAACGATTAAGCATTCAAGGCATAGGTTTCACCCATTCATGCATATGCGAAACCTAACGATATCCACACTTCCAAATTCAAACATAATACATCACACATTTAGAACATTCAAATTGAAGGCGTAAAATAATGGGAATAGGGAAAACCTGATTGGAGAGCTTGATTGAAATTGAGTTGCACCCGTGAGGTTTACAAAACAATCTTTAGGGTTTATGTGAGGCAGAGGTGATTCTGTGCAGTTGAGTTCCCTTCAGGGTTTGGAGGCTGCTCTGAGTTCTCTGTCAGGTAGTCTCTCTCTGATCTTCTGATGAATTCCTGAATGATGGAATTCTGCCTCCAAATTCCTGAATGATGGAATTCTGCCTCCGAATTCCTGAATGATAGAATTCTGCCTCCGAATTCCTGAATGATGGAATTCTGCCTCTGAATTCCTGAATGATTGAATTCTTCCTCCGAATTCCTGAATGATTGAATTCTGCCTCTGAATTCCTGAATGATGGAATTCTGCCTCCGAATTCCTGAATGATGGATTTCTGCCTCCAAATTCCTGAATGATGGAATTCTGCCTTCGAATTCCTGAATGATGGAATTCTGCCTCCGAATTCCTGAATGATGGAATTCTGCCTCTTTTTTTTTCTCAAGTGAATCCTTGGTATTTATAGACTGAATTTCGTGGCTTTGTGGGCTTGAACTGGATGCAACCTAGGCCGAAAATTCTGTTGTTATATTTTTAACGCGTGGTCTTTGCCTAGCGAGCATGACAGCTCATGAACAAACCTTTGCTCCTTCAAGATTAAGGTTTTGACTGACGAATAGACCCCTGTTGGAAGTAACTCAAGTCTTTCCCTTGTGTTGACTGATCATCTAAATAGAATCCACAAAGTGTCCTGGATGATGTTCAAGCTTCTTGGAGCTAATCCCGATTGACATGATGAAATGCAATGTATCTAATGTTAAATGACCTAAAAATGAATGCGTGAATAAGGAGGGAAAATTTTGGGGTGTTACAATACCGGACTAAAAAAGGTTTAGCCAGACATGGTGTTAAACATAAATATGTGATTCATAGTAATAAAAATTGACAACATCATTGTATGTAAATAAATGGAAAACAAACAAAATCAAAGTAAAACAATTACGAAGAACCTATAACTGAAATTAAATGCGGAAGTACTTCGAGTAAACTGTAACTGGAATTGAATGGAAAATAACTTCAAATGCTGGAAACTTTGATCCAAGATTACAAATACAGATCTTAGAAACTATGGTGTGATAGTCATCAAATGTGAGAGCTCTATCACTATTTCAATGTAATATCTACTAAAAATTAAGAACTAAAATATCTGCGTACAAACTTGGATGCTAAAAACTGTTCAAAACTACCATTTTATAGTGAAAATACGCGTTGATACAAGTCTAGGTCGTGTAGACTTCGTGGGAGAGAAATGTGGGGGAATGGGGGAAGAATGATTCCATCTGCTGCATTTTTTCAGGTACTGAAGCTCATGGCGGTCACCATAAGTGCAAATTGTTTTTCGGCCCTTTTTGATGTTCATGGTGAATGAAATGAGGCATGTGGTGGTCGCCACATGCCTTGGACTCCTCCTTCAGACTTCCTTTTTCCTCTCTATTGGTTCCACGCCTGCCTAGTCATGGCATGGGCCATGGAGGTCTCCGCAAGTGTTTTTTTGTCACTTTTCTCCATTTTTCGCCATTTTCGTCTGATTTAAGTTGAAAAGTAATTTCCATAATTAATTTTGCAAATTAATTTTGATTAAGATGTCTATTTTAATTCAATCATTTTTTCACATGATTTTGCAATATAATTTCTATATTACTTTGAAATTTGAATGTGGTTTTTATTTTACATTTTTTATTTTTGATTTAATTTTCAATTTAATAATTAGCATTAATATTGAAAATTAATTTCTCTTTTCATTTTCTTTGACCCAATCTCATTTTTATCTTTACCTTGCAATTTAATCCATTTTCATTTTCATTATGCAATTGATTTTGTTGTTTTGTTCTTTCATTTAATAATTGATCAAGTCTACTTTGACAATTTGGTTTTGTTACAATGCTAATTTCATCTAACCTAGCTACTAACCTCCATCCCCTTGTTTTATTTCAACTTGTGTTCAATCTGTGTGGTTGCTTGGTTGATAGATATTCCACATTTCAAATTATTGATAGATGGATGTTTCAACTAATTCAATCTTCTTTGATTCAAACATGTTGATAAATTGTAAGTGGATCATTTTTGAAACTTTGAATCAATGATAGGTTATCCCTTAAAGCGCCATATTTTGAGTCCCTTGACTTGTGGATAGAGAACCATTAAGTGATCACTTTTTGCAACTATACCCTGGTATTTAACATTTAACTCTTACCCTTTTGCCATATACATTTTCTATTTATTTTATGCATAACTTGTCATACCCTCAAATTTACTCTACCCCCACATCACCTTCTTAAACCCTAATTCATAAGCATATATCTCATACATGTCATCTCATATGTATTTGTACTTAATAATCCATAATGTCCCACAAACCCAAGGCATGGGATTCATCTGTGAAGCCTCAAGATCCTCTGGCCATGTTGAGGTATGCCCAAGTCACCTTAACCCTAATATCCATCCTCAAGCATCTAACCAAGCTTGGAGGATCACTTAAGTCATCTCACCTACTCTCCAAACCCAATTTGGATGGTGAGTCCCCTTTGAAGAAGCATCAAGATTCATCTGGTCACCCAAGGGCACTAACACTAGCTCTTGACCCTCATTTGGCTTGCAAAAGTCTTGATTCACCATGGCTCTTGACCATGTCATTAAGGACCCCTCAAATCCAAATTTTATTCATGCTCCACACCTTTGAAACATCTCAATATTATCCTTGTATCACCAAACCCTAATTCATCTGACCTTGATTCTTTATGAAACTTGTGGCTCAAGGAACCCTAATTTGGGCATCTTTTTATCATTGACCTTGCTTAATTTTTATCATCCAATTACCCCACCACTCATTAAACATCAATTCATGTCCATTACAATCAAAATCCACCATTCAAACACTCATCCAGTACATGTTACAAGTAATTGGTTTGGTCATGGTTTTTCAATTTTTAAGGCATTTGATCGACCTACGAACTTGGCGTAAAATCATCCCACAAATCCCCAAGCTTCATTTTATATTATTATATGATCATATGAACTTAAAACATCCACCATTGTGCCTTGGAAATCAAGAAACAACAAAACCACATTTTTAGGTCATGTTGGTTGGTCACACTTTGGCAAGAATGGCACATGGAATGTTCCAAAGACCATAAGTTTCTCATTTCACAAGATTTTTAAGTTCCACTTCAAGAAAAATGTCCTAATTGAGTTCCTATCTAACTTTGATTCAAGGTCCAAGAGCTAATTAATTGAGCAACCACCTTAATTTTTGCATTGGCAAAGCTGGTCCAACCTGCCTACCATGCCCTAAAACATGACCAAGACCACTACTTTACCATATTGCCATTTCCAAGCCACAACTCCTTTTGACTTGGTTCAAACATTGAGAATCATCCTGATGCACAAACTAGACATGCCTAAGTCATATTTTTCAATTTCATTCACCAAGCTCCCAAACCATTCTAATTTCATTCCTTTTGACCTCTAACATGTTACACAACATTGCAAGGCACAAATGAAAGTCAACTTAGATGCTAAAACTTCTCAAATCAGAAAATCCGATCCCATGTGCAAATTTTGAAAATTGCCCAAAGTGGAAAAAGCCAAATTCATAGTAGGTCATCCCTTTGCCTTTGTTTGTTCCTAATCAATGCTAAGGAACAAAGCAAAATGATCTAGAGTGCAAGCAAGGTCAGAACACAACCACACATGTCTCCCCAAGTCCAACCTTGAGCATGCTTTGAGCCACTTCCCTTTTCTGAGCAAACATTCCCATCCTTCCCTCCAATCATCCCAACACCTTCACTATAAATAGGGGAAGGTTTCCCCTTCATTTGAAAATCTTTAAAATCCAAATAAACCTTGCTGCATACTCGAGTTGAACCTCCAAAAACAGAGTTTCGTGTTTTAAGTTTCGAAGAATTTCAACCCCATATAACCATCTAGAATCTATCACTGAACTTCACTTAAACTTTCCCAAGTCTTAACTCACCTTCCCTGAGCCTCACCTAAGCTAAGCTAAGTAATCAGAACTCCACTCTGAACTCCACGCAAATGAGTTACCATTCAACTCGAAATTCATCACTGATCATTAACCCCAAACTTTGAGCTTTGACAAACCACTAACCACCATTTAATTTTTAGATTAGGTCAAAGTTGTTCATCTGGTTCGTGCATAAATACTCCACACTCAGAGCCAATCAATGGCTTATGAGTATGGAGGTTAGTTTTTTTATGATTGGGGAAGGTGAATCCATGTTTAAATCTGATGAAAAACACTTAGTTTTGGGTTTTGATTTTCGAAGTTCTAAGGTTGAAGATGACTCTGAGTCATTTCCTCGCGCGAAATTTTGAATTAAAAAAAATATCTTTTATCATACATTGAAAAACAACAAAAACATGATAAAATGATAATACCATAAACAATTCATTCTACTTAATCAACTTGGACTTAGAGGATCTCATCCTATGACCTTTGCTTGGAGGCCTTTTCCATTACTCTGTGATACTTGGTTTCAACTTTGGATTTCATCTGTAACTTATATACCAGTTGTAAGAATGACATCATGGCACCACCCTAGAGCGACATGTTTGTAAGACCATTATCCTTTGTTTATCTTAGGTCACTTTTGCACACACAAGACTTTCTCTTGGGCTACCTTACAATGAGACCATTTATTTTCTCGTTAGTTACTTTGCATATATGTTGCTTTACCCAATTTCATAATCAAATAAACAAACCCTTGATTCAACGTCAAGTGGCATTTTGATAATCAAATTCAAAACACAATAAAACTATGATTAGTATTGTGCGCCACGATCCTTAAGTGGTGGAGAATGAGTAAGAATGTAGCACTCACACCCTTACTCTGATTATTTTGAACGCAAGACACTTGTGTTGTTGTCTAGAATTTTCACCTCCGCCCATAGACTTTAGTGTAATCTAATCACAAACAATTCTTTTCAAAGGTAAAATCAACCAACACACAAACATTTCCTACTCCGAACTACGGAGCACTAATTCTTCATCCACGATGAGTGATAAGTAGGCACAAGGGCCATAATCCTTTTCGAGCATAATAATAAAAAACCCAAAGTCCCATCACTCTTTTTACACACTTTTGAAAATGAAAACAATAAATGAGATAAATACCCACATACGTAAATAACCCAAATGGTTCCCATGGAGTACCATGGATGTGATGGATGATAATACCTTCCTCTTTCGTAACCTACTTCTGAACCCAAGTCCCGGTTGTGAGACCGATTCCTTATTCCTTTTTGCATTTCCCGTGGGCATCTTTTTTTCGAGGGTTTTATCGACTATTTCCCCTCTTCTCTCCGATGGAGGTAAAAAAAATAAAATTCGGTGGCAACTCTTCTGTTTTACGCTTTCTGTTTCTCTTTGAGAGAGAGAGCACATGCTTTAGTTATATTCCCAGTTTCCTCGCTCCCGAAAATGCCGGCTGTGACAGCTAGCGACCTCACTGGGGATACGGTTTTCCCTAAGCAAGTCTAGCCTAGTTTGGGTTATTTTTTCTTTTATACGTATGTGGGAATTTATCCATTTATTCATTTTCGGTCTATATATTGCTTTATCAAGGCCTATACTCATATTGGAAGAACAGATATGTAAACATGGTTATCTTGACTAACTTTTCCCTCCAAGACTTCCCTGAAAAGTTGAAAGAGGCATATCAGATCATGTGCCCGGAAAATAATCCTTATGAAGTCCTTAACTTTGTGAAGTTCTGCAAGAAAACCATGGCAGAGGTCATCACTGATATTGAGGCACTCCATATGACTCAAGGAGTCACTTTTAGGGTTAATTTGTAATTTTCAATTATTTCCAATCCAAGAAGTTTGTTTCCTTGTACTTGATATGGGATTCCAAAAGAATGAATGAATGAGGTTTTTTATGTTCCACCTTGTGTATGCTTTTTATTTCTAATTATGATGTCAAATGTTTAAGTATTATTTGCGATGAATAACACGACAATTAAGAGCTTTGCATATAAATAAAGATAAGAACAAAAAAGCATCCATGCATCATTCTGCATTTCATAAAGTAAAACCAAGAAACTTATCCTTGGCCTTTTTTTCCAATTAGAATCATCTGTCAACAAGCTCACTTTTCGGCATCACTACAACACGCGAAGAAACCAAAGAAAACTCATGGATCAATTAGAGCAAAACCAAGCTGCGCTAACGGAGGAAGTGACCCAAGTGCGGGCCCATATGGGTTAATTGATGGAAAATATCCAAGCCTTGGCAGGGGGAAACTACCATGGCTAGGATCCAAGAAGAGCTTCGACAAGCTACTCTAAGAGCTACCACTATAGATCCTCCTTTGCCACCACCGGTGGGTCCTACTGTGCAAATCCCCGTGAATCCACCTCCGATCATTCCTCCACCTTTGGGAGGAGGTCCACTTGAAATTCTAGTTATCAGACTTTCGATGTCACACGGGTTGTTATGACATCCAATTCTGCACAGACCAGAATTATGCAGAACTTAAAAGTAAGTGCAGTAAATAACACAAGTAATTGTTTACCCAGTTCAGTCCAACACGACCTACGTCTGGGGGCTACCAAGCCAGGGAGGAAATCCACTATCAGTAGTATTAATTCAAAGCTAAACTCACCCTTTTACAACTCTTCACTTAATCCCTACCCAATGCAATTTCAATCTTACACTAAGATCAGAGTTCCTACTCACTCCCCCTCAATCACCTCAGTGATTACTACCTTTAATCAATATTAAAGACAATTTTGAAGTCACACTTCAAACAATTCTTGATTGTGCTTAACAGCTTTAATCAAGATACACAGCACTCACGCTTAAAAGCTTAGAGTGACACAACACTTACAACTCAATGAACACCCTACACCAAAGCAATCATCTACGAGATAACAGCTTGGTTTACAAGATATGTCTAATACAAGACTCACAAACATACAGCAGTGAAGTATGATGGACACACTAAATCTTCACGCCTCAAAATCCCCAGTTATGAATGAAGGAACGACTTCCTTTTATATTGCAGTACTTGGGCTTTGCACTTGTATTCTCCTAAATTTAAGGTCACGCGAGTTCCCTTAAATTCCACATCTAGGTTACTAACAAATAGGCTATTTGTTAGGTTCATTAATTGTGCTTGGTTGTTGATTTCCTGGATTTTCTCTCAGCTGTTGAATCCCTGAAGAATAGCCTGAGAAAAAGCTGAAACAGAAAAACTAAACAACCTACAATTTAGCATATGCTGTCAGGAATGAATGTCACAACATTCAGCTTGACATCAAGGATCATATGCTAAGTCTGTTTTTCCTGAAAACAGACTGTACAAGTTTGCTGAACTATACAGGACCAAACTGTCCATTCTACAGTAGCAACTTACATTAATACATGTCAAAGTATCCAATTTGACATTTACACATTTAGCCTTAAGTCAGTTCTGTTATCCTTTTGAAGAACAGACTGAGAAACATACTGAAGTGTAGCAGAACACCACTCTGTCTATTGTTCAGTATATGCTGTCCATGATGAATGTCATAACATCCAGTTTGACATTCAGATAGTAGGCCTTATGCCAGGTCTCGTATTTCCTTGATAACCAGACTCGAAATGAATACTGAGCTCTAACAGCACACCAACTGTTCTATTCCTCAGTATCTGCTGACAGGGATGAATGTCACCACATCCAATTTGACATTCAATAAATCCTGTATTAGCTAATCCTGCAGTAAGTTACTCAACTATGTCATGACATTAGTCAAGACATCAGAGTACAATTAGATACTCTAACCTCCAATGCAGTTACACAAACGCCTTCACAACATGTCATGACATCAGTCAAGACATTAGAATCCAGCTAGTGTTTTACCATACAATGCAGCCAATTAAACACCTACAAACTGCCCCTTTGGCAAATTTTTGGCTAAAACACTTTGATCCCATAACAGAGTTCATAACAGCGGAAATCACACATCTAGCAGGGAATAGACCTAGCTAATACACTCAGAGTGACAACACACTCACACACATGGAAGTTAAATAAAAACTTCACACACACATCAGCACACAAACATAAGTTAAATAAAACTTCATCACACATCAGCTGCAGGGGAGGGAATCTTGAATCTGTCATGAACATCTGTTTCAACACACTAATCTGTTGTCCTGGGGTATCACTTGTTACTCCCTCTTTTTGTCAAAAATGTTGCCAAAGCAACACTTTAAATTACAGACCACAGAAAAAACAGAATTACACACAAATGGCAGACTTACAGACTTGGTTTTGCCTCACAGTCTCAACCAAGTTAGCACCCACTTGATCTTGCTTCACAGCTTTGATCAGGTAATCACCCGCTTTTGCTTTACAGTAGGTACAGCCATATCAGATGCCATGACTTTGTTTCTGACATCCAGAACCACTCCTGCATGAACAACGTCCTTGAACTCCTGCAGGTGCATAGGCCGCCTCACGTTAGGATATCTCCTTATCCTCTTGTAGCCACACTTGTTGTAAGTGGCATAACTATGATCTATTGACCAATCAGAGCATAGTTCGAATTGTTTAATAGGTAAAGATATTAAACAATACATTCCAAACATCATTGGTTGCTATAAGTTCTCAGAGAGACATATTCCCAGTTTTCCCCTTAAGTTTTCAAACTGAGTAGCATCCAGAGCCTTTGTAAATATGTCAGCCAGTTGAAGTTCAGTGGCTACATGTACCAAGGTAATCACCTTGTCTTCCACCAGATCTCTGATGAAATGATGTCTAATGTCAATATGTTTGGTCCTGCTGTGTTGGATGGGATTCTTGGAAATATTGATGGCACTGAGATTATCATAGAACAATGTCATAACATTTTGAGTGACATTGTACTCACTGAGCATCTGTCTCATCCAAACCAGTTGGGAACAACTGCTTCCAGCAGCTATGTATTCAGCCTCAGCAGTGGACAGGGATACACAATTCTGCTTCTTGCTGAACCAAGATATGAGATTGTCTCCCAAGAAGAAACAACCCCCTGATGTGCTTTTTCTGTCATAAGCACTCCCAGCCCAGTCAGCATCACAGTACCCAGATAGGACAGGCTCAGAACCATGTGAGTACAACATCCCATAGTCACAAGTCCCATTGATGTACTTGAGAATCCTTTTGACTTGATTCAAGTGGCTCACTTTAGGCTCTGCTTGGTATCTGACACACACTCCAACTGCATAAGAAATGTCAGGTCTACTTGCAGTTAGGTATAGTAGACTGCCTATCATGCTTCTATACAGACATTGATCAACACTAGGCCCTCCATCATCTTTGGTTAACTTTAGATGAGTAGGAGCAGGAGTTCTGTTGTGCCTAGCATTATCCATACCAAACTTCTTAATTATGTTTTTGGCATACTTGCTTTGAGAGAGAAACATAAAGTCCTCCATTTGGTTGACTTGCATTCCAAGAAAATAAGTCAGTTCCCCAACCAGACTCATTTCGAACTCAGATTGCATTTGGTGAACAAAATGTTTTACCATTTGTTCTGACATTCCACCAAAGACTATATCATCCACATAGATTTGAGCAATAATGATTTTCCCTTCTTCATCTTTCACAAACAGGGTTTTATCTATCCCACCTTTTCTGTATCCATTTGAGGTCAGAAATTCAGTCAGCCTTTCATACCATGCTCTAGGAGCTTGCTTCAACCCATACAAGGCTTTCTTCAACTTGTACACATGCTTAGTTTGGTTAGGATCACAGAACCCTTTAGGTTGTTCCACATAGACTTCTTCATTCAAGTAGCCATTCAAGAATGCACTCTTCACATCCATTTGGAACAGTTTAAACTTCAGAATGCATGCTACACCTAACAGCAATCTGATGGACTCAAGCCTAGCAACAGGAGCAAACGTCTCATCAAAATCTACCCCTTCAACTTGAGTGTATCCTTGAGCTACTAGTCTTGCTTTATTCCTAGTAATTACTCCTTTCTCATCAGACTTGTTTTTGTAGATCCACTTGGTATCAATGATATTGGTCCCTTCAGGTCTTGGAACTAACTCCCATACTTCATTCCTTTTAAACTGCTCAAGTTCCTCTTGCATGGCATTGATCCAGTATTCGTCAGTCAGGGCTTCTTTCACATTCTTTGGTTCAACCTTGGATACAAAACAGGAATTTGAGGTTTATTCCCCTTGACCTGGTAGTCACACCACTATTGGGATCCCCTATGATAAGATCCTTAAGATGGTCTTTCTGAATTTTGATAGATGGCATTTTGGTGGTTGCATCTACTTCACATTCAGGAGGAGGTTCCTGTATTTCTTCAGACTTGACTGGAATGTCTGTTGAACTGTCAAGGAATGTTTCAACATCCTCTATGACATCGATTCCTTCCTCTTTATCATCCACAATAACATTTATGGATTCCATCAGGACATTGGTCCTGTAGTTGAACACTCTGTAAGCTCTGCTGTTAGTGGAGTATCCTAGAAATATACCCTTATCACTTTTGGGATCCAGTTTCCTTCTCTGTTCACGATCTGTGAGAATGTAGCATTTACATCCAAAGATATGAAAGTACTTCACAGTGGGTTTTCTGCCTTTCCATATTTCATACAGAGTGGAGGAGGTTCCTTTTCTCAAGGTGACTCTGTTGTGAACATAGCACGCGGTATTCATAGCTTCAGCCCAAAAGTGCATAGGGAGCTTCTTTTCATGAATCATAGCTCTGGCAGATTCTTGAATAGTTCTATTTTTCCTTTCAACTATTCCATTCTGCTGGGGAGTTATAGGGGAGGAGAACTCATGACTTATTCCTTCAGACGAGCAAAACTCATCAAACTTGGAATTTTTGAATTCCGTACCATGATCACTCCTAATTCGGACAACACAACTGTCCTTTTCCCTTTGGAGTCTGATGCACAGGTCTTTGAAGACATCAAATGTATCTGACTTCTCTCTGATAAAGCTTATCCACGTGTATCTGGAATGATCATCAACCACCACGTATGCATATCTCTTTCCACCCAGACTTTCAACCTGCATAGGTCCCATTAAGTCCATGTGCAACAGTTCCAGAACTCTGGAAGTTGTAGGATGTCCCAGCTTCGGATGTGACATCTTGGTTTGCTTGCCCACCTGGCATTCTCCACAGACTCTTCCTTCATTAATAAGCAGCTTTGGAATTCCTCTGACTGCTTACTTGGATATGGTCTTCTTCATTCCCCGTAAGTGGAGATGTCCAAGGCGTCTATGCCACAACTTCACCTCCTGTTCTTCCTTGGCTGGAGAGCAGATTGTGGAGAAGTTTGAGACTTTAGGTTCCCACAGATAGCAGTTATCTTTGGACCTGGATCCTCTCATAACTTCCTGATTGTCACCATTCGTCACAATACATAGCTCCTTAGTAAACTGAACATAGAACCCTTGATCACACAGCTGGCTTATGCTGATGAGGTTTGCAGTTAGTCCTCTTACTAACAACACATTATTCAGTTTTGGAACTCCAGAGCAGTCCAACTTGCCCACACCTTTTATTTTTCCTTTAGCACCATCACCAAAGGTCACATAGCTGGTAGTGTGAGGTTGAATATCTACCAATAGATTTTCCATACCAGTCATATGTCTTAAGCATCCACTGTCAAAGTACCAGTCTTCTTTGGTAGAAGCCCTTAGAGCTGTGTGAGCTAACCTAGCATGAGGGACTTGGTTAGGGTAACCATGAAGCCTGTAGCAGAAGGCTTTTATATGCCCAAGCCTACCACAGTGGTGACATCTCCATTTCTGGAATTTCCTCTTCTGATGATTATTCATCCTGGTACCCCGATGTTGAGACATTGGATGTGACCTCCGTTTGAATTTCTGAACTTTAGCCTTTGGGCGTTTGTGTTCAGCTGAGGATCTTTTCCCAAAGCCTAAACCAGATGTGGTTCCAGACTTCTGTCCCACCTTTAGGATCTCTTCCAAGGTGTCAGTTCCTTTATTCATCATTCTGATGGATTTAGTCATCTGGTTCAGCTTTGAGGTCAGCAGGGTTATCTCACCATTTAGACCCTCTATGGCCGTCAGATGCTTCTGTCTCTCATCTTCCAGCTCCTTGATGAGTTTCTTCTGCTTTTTTCCTTGTACACGCACTTCTGCACTGGTGACACATAGCTTCTTATAAGCTGCAGCAAGTTCCTCAAAGGTCAGTTCATCTGCACTTGAGTCATCATCAGTGGCACAAACACTGGTTAGTGCAGTGACATGTTTAGCAGATTCTCCTTCAGATTCACTTTCAGAATCTCCTTCAGACCATGTGATAGCTAGCCCCTTCTTTTGCATCTTGAGGTAAGTAGGGCATTCAGCTCTGACATGTCCATACCCTTCACAACCATGACACTGGATTCCCTTGCCTTGGTTGAACTTTTCTTCAGAAGTTGATCCTTTCTTGATGTTAGACGGGATGTTCTTGACATTAAGTCTACCTCTTTGATCAATCTTCTTCACGAACTTGTTGAATTGTCTCCCAAGCATGGCTAAGGCTTCTGATATGCTTTCATCACCTCCAGTATATCCTGCTTCTGACTCCTCTTCAGCATTAGATACAAAAGCTACGCTTTTGTTTTTCTTTTCAGCATTCTCACACAAGCCCATTTCAAAGGTTTGGAGAGAACCAATGAGCTCATCCACCTTCATATTGTAGATGTCCTGAGCCTCCTCTATGGCTGTGACCTTCAAAGCAAATCTCTTAGGCAGGGACCTGAGAATCTTTCTTACAAGTTTCTCTTCAGCCATTTTCTCACCTAATCCACCAGAGGTGTTTGCAATTTCAAGAATATTCATGTGAAAGTCATGAATAGTCTCATCCTCTTTCATCCTCAGATTTTCAAACTTGGTGGTCAGCATCTGAAGTTTGGACATCTTCACCTTGGAAGTACCTTCATGAGTTATCTTGAGGGTATCCCAAACTTCCTTAGCTAGCTCACAGTGGTGTACCAGCCTGAAGATGTTCTTACTGATTCCATTGAATAATGCATTCAAGGCCTTAGAATTTCCAAGGGCTAATGCCTCTTGCTCCTTGTCCCATTCTTCTTCAGGAATTTGCACACTGACTCCATCTTCACCTGTCTTCGTTGGATGTTCCCATCCTTTGTTGACAGCTCTCCAGGCTTTGCTATCTAGAGACCTCAAGAAGGCTATCATACGAGGCTTCCAGTCATAATAGTTAGAGCCATCCAACATGGGTGGTCTATTTGAGTGTCCTATATCCTTGTCCATGGTACTAGAAAGTAACTTCCCTAGATCTCACCCAGAAATTAACAGGCAGGGTGCCTGCTCTGATGCCAATTGAAATTCTAGTTATCAGACTTTCGAGGTCACACGGGTTGTTATGACATCTAATTCTGCACAGACAAGAATTATGCAGAACTTAAAAGTAAGTGCAGTAAATAACACAAGTAATTGTTTACCCAGTTCAGTCCAACATGACCTACGTCTGGGGGCTACCAAGCCAGGGAGGAAATCCACTATCAGTAGTATTAATTCAAAGCTAAACTCACCCGTTTACAACTCTTCACTTAATCCCTACCCAATGCAATTTCAATCTTACACTAAGATCAGAGTTCCTACTCACTCCCCCTCAATCACCTCAGTGATTACTACCTTTAATCAATATTAAAGACAATTTTGAAGTCACACTTCAAACAATTCTTGATTGTGCTTAACAACTTTAATCAAGATACACAACACTCACGCTTAAAAGCTTAGAGTGACACAACACTTACAACTCAATGAACACCCTACACCAAAGCAATCATCTACGAGATAACAGCTTGGTTTACAAGATATGTCTAATACAAGACTCACAAACATACAGCAGTGAAGTATGATGGACACACTAAATCTTCACGCCTCAAAATCCTCAGTTCTGAATGAAGGAACGACTTCCTTTTATATTGCAGTACTTGGGCTTTGCACTTGTATTCTCCTAAATTTAAGGTCACGTGAGTTCCCTTAAATTCCACATCTAGGTTACTAACAAATAGGCTATTTGTTAGGTTCATTAATTGTAGCTTGGTTGTTGATTTCCTGGATTTTCTCTCAGCTGTTGAATCCCTGAAGAATAGCCTGAGAAAAAGCTGAAACAGAAAAACTAAACAACCTACAATTTAGCATATGCTGTCAGGAATGAATGTCACAACATTCAGCTTGACATCAAGGATCATATGCTAAGTCTGTTTTTCCTGAAAACAGACTGTACAAGTTTGCTGAACTGTACAGGACCAAACTGTCCATTCCACAGTAGCAGCTTACATTAATACATGTCAAAGTATCCAATTTGACATTTACACATTTAGCCTTAAGTCAGTTTTGTTATCCTTTTGAAGAACAGACTGAGAAACATACTGAAGTGTAGCAGAACACCACTCTGTCTATTGTTCAGTATATGCTGTCCATGATGAATGTCATAACATCCAGTTTGACATTCAGATAGTAGGCCTTATGCCAGGTCTGGTATTTCCTTGATAACCAGACTGGAAATGAATACTGAGCTCTAACAGCACACCAACTATTCTATTCCTCAGTATCTGCTGACAGGGATGAATGTCACCACATCCAATTTGACATTCAATAAATCCTGTATTAGCTAATCCTGCAGTAAGTTACTCAAGTATGTCATGACATTAGTCAAGACATCAGAGTACAGTTAGATACTCTAACCTCCAATGCAGTTACACAAACGCCTTCACAACATGTCATGACATCAGTCAAGACATTAGAATCCTGCTTGTGTTTTACCATACAATACAGCCAATTAAACACCTACACCACTCAATCAGAATCTCATCCCTATTGTCAACCCTAATGTCCTTGAAGTGGACGACCAACACGATGCTTTCTTTTTTCCTAGAGACGAATTGATCTATGATGCCTTTGGACCATCAACTGTCGAGGTGGAAAAGAAGGTTTGTTCCCTTGAAGAGAAGATGAAGGTGATGGAGGGGTCCAATACTTTTGGGATAGATGCTGCTGAAATGTGCCTAGTGCCTGATATCCAAATACCCGTTAAATTCAAAGTCCCCAACTTTGAAAAATATAAGGGAATCAGCTCTCCTATAACCCACGTCAGGGCCTACTGTCGGAAAATGGCCGCATATTCCAACGATGAGAAGCTACTCATGCACTTCTTCCAAGATAGCCTCATTGGGGCTTCGTTAGAATAGTACATGTAGTTAGAGAATACATCTATCTGAACTTGGAAATAATTGGCTGAGGCATTCCTTAAACACTATCAGTATAATACGAACATGGCTCCAAATAGGACCCGACTCCAAATCCTGATGCAGAAAACTGATGAGTCGTTTAAAGAGTACGCCCAACATTGGAGAGAGTTGGCTGCTAGATTCCAACCCCATATTCTTAAGAATAAGCTTGTTGACATGCTCATGGGTACCCTCCATGGACCCTACTTGGAAAAATTGATAGGAAGTACTTCGAATGGAATTTTAGATTTGGTGGTCGTTGGCGGAAGGGTCGAGAACTGTTTGAAAAGTGGTAAAATTCAGAATGTTGTAGGTCTGTCTAATGGGGCAAGAAATCCATTTTCTGGGTTTGCCAAGAAAAAAGAAGGAGAAGGTAATAATGCATTAGTCACTAAAGGAAAGGGAAAAGCGTATCAGGCGCCTTATCAACAAGTAGCTATCGTGGCACCTAATCCGTACCACCAACAACCTTATACCATCCGTGCAGAGCAGAATACCAGTCAACATCCAACTTTATACCAACAACCTTACGCTCGTCAACAACAACAATACATCAGCAAAGGAGGCCTGAGAGGAATTTTGATCCTATCTATAGCGGTAAAAATTCTGATATTAAGTTATTGATTAACTTAACTCACAAAGCAAGAGTCGCCACCACACTTTTATTATTTCCAAAGGAAAAGGGAAAAAGTACGTACGAATCCCAATGAAGTTTTAAAACAAAACTAATAAAAAGAGATAAGGCTCTAGGGGTTCATTATGAAAAGGGAAGGTATGAGCACCCTAAACATCCATGGTACTCCATGGGAACCTCTTCGAAAATGTGTACATTTTAGTTTGAAAAAGGTGTTGTTTGCAAAAGATTGGGGAGATGGGGAAAGAAATGATTTTTACAATTTTTGTGTTTGCCAAGACTATTGGAGTCTCATGCCTACGTACCAACAAAGTGCAATGGAGTATCAAATCATCGTATTTCATGGTAAGAATAACAAAGGTGTTTGTTTTGATTTATTTGTAATGAAAGGGAACTTTGTCATTTTAAGGGGAACACTTAACTAGTCACCCATAAGTATGAGAACTTTGCATCTTCATTAGAAGGACTCCAACTTGGCTAAGGATCAACAAGTGTGCCAATATCTCTCATAGATGGAAAAAATTATCATCAATACTATGGGGATATGAGGATTATATCTCAACTATTGAAATGACTCATGTCTAAGCTTTGAGAAAAGTTTTAAAAGGAAAAGTGCACAAAGGGCACAAAATGATTTTAGTGAGCTATACATTTTTTAGGTCTTTTGAAATTGGTCTGAATATGCTTAAGATGAATTAGCATTTATTGGGAAAAGGTTTTGAAAATCACTTGACAAAAAGTCAAGGTTTATTGAGAAAGTGGTTCAAGTAAGAAAACAAGAATATTTTGAAAAAGAAATAGGAGATTTTGATAATTAAAGAAAGAGAGGAGAAGAAGAGACTATCATAGAACATAAAGTAAAAGCTAGAGAGGAAAGATCTAACCAAGAGATATCAAGTTTTACAACATAAGTCCAGCAAGAATTCCCTCCTTTGGATTAATCCTCAAGCAAGCCAAATAAGCAAATAATAATCCATGTACCAAATGAAACTAAAGTAACTCATACAAGTCTCCAAAAGAAGTCCAAAGTCAAAGGTATCAAATGAATCCCCAGGTCTCAAATCACAACCTCCCAAACAAAAGGTCAAAGTCCTAGCTCTAAGTCCATAACTCCATAATAATGCTAATGATAGTAACCTCAAGTCCATAAACCAAGAGAACCAAACTTTAGGGGGTTTTCTTTATTAATGTCTTTTACAAGGAAATGAAAGCCCAAATGGAAAAAGAACAAATAACATAATCACAAATAATATGATATGGGATGCTAAAAATAAAGCATAAAGTAAATGGCAAAAAAATAAAAATTAAAGAGCATAAAGTAAATGACATTGAAGTAAAAGTTAATATAATAAAATGTTAGTAGATGATGTTAGTGATCAAAAATGAAATGGGTTTGGTCATTTTTTGGAGAACACTCAATTATTCACCCACAAGCATGAAAATATGAACCTATATATCACCATGAGAAGGGCTCGAACTTGGATAAAATCAACAAGTATGCCACTAGCCTCATAAATGAAAAGGGGGGAATATTTTCACATAATACCACGAGGAGTAGGAGACTTACAACCTCACTTATAAAAATGTCTTACTTTCAGGACAAATTTAGCACTATGTTAAGCAATCGTAATTGGATTTATAAGTCACAACTATCCGAGGCAGATCAATAATAATGTTAGTGTTAATACATGCTAGAGAAATGATATGTAAATAATTCTCCTAAATCCATTTCACACAAAAAAGAAAAAAAAGAAATGATCATGCACAAAGGCTAGAAGGATGGTTCATTACTTCAATCCATACTTCATGACACTTAGGACAAACTTATGCATCAATCCAAAGTACCTTAAATGATCCATGATCAATTAAGAGATAGAATTGAAATGATAAAAGTTCATCAAGCACCAATCCACACATCATGAACAAGATGGACACAAGTTATCCAATTGATCAAAGGGAAAAGAAAGAGATGAAGAAGAAGGGGTCAAGATAGATCACACCAAAACTGGACCAAAGGATTGATCAAGTCCTCATCAAAATCAATCATCCATTTTGGTGGATTAGGGTTTTCACCCCATAAACACCCAAGATCCATTGAGTTTGATGAGACTCATGGTCCAAACCATCATGATCCAAGGCCAACAGAAGTTTACAAAGGTCACACAAATATAAAATGAAAATAAATGAAATAGAAATGCATCAAAAGTATTTTTAAATGACTTTTAAAATAGAAATAAAATGAAAAATCCATAAAGTCCTTCAAAACACCAAATAAATGGCCAAGAAAATTATGGAGTGTTGGGAATGAAATAAGAAGCATATTATAAAATTTTCAGAATTTAAAAATGCAGAAAAGTATTTTTAAACCAATTAAAACAAAGAAGAAAAGATAAATTCCACAAAAAATAGAACATCAATAAAATAAAATATGAAAAAATAAAAATCAGATGGAGAAAAATAAAATAGAATTTTAGAAATTATTTTGGGAATTTTTGGATGTAAAATGGACTTTCTATAAATTCTATAAAAAAATGCAATGAAAAATGAAAATAGAAAAATAATTAAAATCAGAAAAAACATGGAGCGTTGGGTCAAGGCTCATTAATTGACTTTACAGATCCAACACTCCTCGGGTTAAGGCGCACGATGGAATTTAGGTGAAATGAAACACGGGATTGCGTTTAAATTGAACCAATCAGAATATTTTATTTGTCTAGTGTGTCTCAAACTCAGATCACCTGAGATAAACTCTGGTCGTCTTCTCCGATGGTCATCCACCGGAGTTTCATCGTTTGATAAATTTAGAACACGAGACCACCACCAATGTGATCGCCTCCTCATCACGAATCCAACCTCATACTCCAAATTCATTTATCTAAACTGAGCATGGGGAATTTCAGAGAAGTTTCACAAACAAGCAAGCCACGAAAAATAAAATTAAATGATGATCACAATCAATCAACACCAGATAAGTTAGGGGAAAACATCAAGGAGTGAAGGACTACATTGTGGTAACTTGTTTGAGTTCAAATGGTGCTCAAAATTATCTTGTCCAAATGGTGATCATAAATTGATGAAGCTCGATCTGGTTAGAGTACTTCAGAAGGTCTCAGAGCTTGGGGATTGTTGCAAAAGCTTTAGAGGATGCCAAAGATACTAATGGAATGAAAAAATTGGATTGAAATAAGCTAGAATTCAAGACACAATTGTTGAGTTTTTCTGGAAAACTTCATATTGCAACAGGGGTTTCTTGGTTCTCCAAAGCTTGGAAATGAATGCAGTAGCTTCCTCTATTTATAGGGAATGTGTATGGATCCAAATACATGTGGAATCAAGCCGAATTCGTGCAAAACAAATTTGATATGAATATGAGAAAAGTGTGACTTGCAATCCATCAAAACTCAGCCAAATGATGCGTTTCAAGGGTCAATTAACTTCTAGAGACTTGGTTAAACATGTTTAGGGCCAAAACACACGCTAATTTGGCTTGGAATTGAGATTAGTGAAGTTCAAATTTCGGGAAATGGTGATTTCTTCAGTTCCAAGTCACCATGTTCAACTCAATGGGGCATCTTGCTCAGGAGGATTTTTGATCCCATTCATTTTGCAATGTGTTGACATCATGACAAAGATTACAATATGCTAAGAAAGGTTACATTTGGATACTTGAGCAAAACGTTATGGCATGTTGAAGTCGGCACAAAAACTGATCATGTAACTCTGAGCATACTCTTTGAATGTCTCCTTACCCTTATGAGACATAGACCTCAGTTGGTCTATATCGGGCGTCATATCCGCGTTGTACTTGTACTGCTTGACAAAGGCCTCACCTAAATCGTTGAAAGTACAAACACTTGCACTGTCTAAACTCATATACCATCTCAAAGCGGCACCAGTTAAACTGTCTTGTAAATAGTGAATCAGCAACTGATTATTATCAGTTTGAGTAAACATCTTTCTGGTGTACATCACAAGGTGGCTTAGCGGACAAGTGTTCCCTTTATACTTTTCAAAGTCGGGGACCTTGAACTTAATAGGGATTTTCACATTGGGGACCAAGCAGAGCTCAGCAACACTCTTCCCAAACAAGTATTTTCCTCTTAAAGTCTTCAACTCTTTGCGCAGCTTGAGGAACTAGTCCTTCATCTCGTCCATTTTCTCATACACGTCTGGACCCTCAGAGGGCTTAGAGTGGTAGGTGGTGTCATCAACATGAGGCAGACTGTGAACAACCGGAGGTGGCACTAACATGACCGGACTAGATGCCACCAGAGAGACAAAAGTGGGTGCATACCCTTCAGGCATAAAGTTGGATGGCATCCCCCAAGGGAATCCAGCAAGCATAGAAGGACCAGATTGACTGGCAGCAACAAGAACAATTGAGGTAGCAACCTCAGAAATGACAATCCTCTAGAGAGGAGTTGTAGGAGTTGGTGAAGATTGGTTATGTGTAGCAATGATAGATTCCATCAGTGTCATTAACCTGACAATCTCATCCTCCAGCTCTCTGTTCTCTTGCTCTAGATGCTCCATTATCCTTGGTTTATTCGCTCGAGTGTTGTATCGATGAGTCATCTTGGCTGAAGCACAGAAGAATAACCGATAATACATCTGGCGGAAGAAACCCTGCTATTCAAATGATGCATGAAATGCAATGTTTTGATTGTTTTCAATTTCAAGGAACATATGAAATGCTATTTGCAAATATATAATAATAATAATAATAATAATAATAACAATTTGATTAACCATAAAATCTCTTTTTATTCATAAAATTTGGAAGGGTTATGATCGCTCTATTCGCAAGTGCATGAATCGCGTCTGAGTGATATAAACGAATATCGATCCCACAGAGACCAAATCATCAATCTAGCGATTATTATTGTTACAATGTTTATCTAAGGCGGTACAAAAGAGATATTGATGTCGCAAAATAACAGTAAATAAAGGAAATAATAAATATAGTGCAGATAAAGACATGTTTGAGTGTATTTCACGTCAGTTAAATGATGTTTTGATTGTCTAAATAGAACTACTTATGGGGTAATATTTTCTACTCTTGAAAAGAATAAATTTAACAGGAATTCTCACTTTCGCGTATTCAAAACCGAGTTTACCCTTAAATTAAGGCCTTTTATTGTCACTTATAAAAGGTACGGAGAACGCTAAAGTAGTAAACTTATTTTTAAGAAATAAGACTCGTAAGCTTAGTTGAAAAGTGATTTTGATTTGGAAAGTTTACCCAAAGAGTTTCCTGATTTTAAATCTATCAACGCATCCGAAAGTAGTTTCAAAAATCATTTTTCCTTAAAGTGATAAAAATTCCTAGTTAACTAAGCCAGGGTGCTTTCGCACTCCTTGAAAAGTTAAAACTAACCAAGTTTGTTTCAGAAAACTCAAATTAAAAATCAAAACATCCTTTAAAACATTTCTACATATTCAATAAGTGAAACATCACTTTAACCACGATCCTTAAATTTTAACCTTTGAAAGATTTAGCCATACATGGTAATACAAACAAACACAACGATATTGATCATGATGAAAAATTGTTTTAGAATATAAGGCGTAAAGAACAAGTAAAACGTGTAAAATAATTAAAACGAGCAATAAAGATAATGGCGAGAAATTTAAATAAAGTAAAGACAATGACAAGAATTAAATAAAGTAAAGCATGACAAGAAATTAAATAAAGTAAAACATAGCAAGAAATTAAATAAAGTAAAGCATAGCAAGAAATTAAATAAAGTAAAGCATGACAAGTAAAATAAATAAAAGCGATTAAATTAGAACCTGCTCCAAACGGAGGCTTTAAATCTGGTACAAGGAAAATAAACCTTTGACTTTGAAGATAAAGACGACAGCAAAATCAAAGTGCTCCAACTTAATTACACTACGGTGCGATAACCCCTCGATGTGACGGATTACCGCTTTTACAGATAATAATATAGTCTTAGTGTTGTAAACTAAGTTGGATGATTTGGAAATGAACTAGAACGACCTATTTATAGAGGAATTTAGCAGCTTGTAAAGACCATGATGCCCTTCAACTTCTCCTTAGTGGGAACGTGAAATGCAAAGGTGGCGCCCGCCACCCCTTCATGGCGCCCGCTATGTGTGTGAATGGGAAAGTTCATGGGATCGTGGCAGTTACCTCCTGGTTGAGGGCTGACGTGTCATGGCTTCTCCTATAGCGGTCGTCATGCATAACGCCATGTGTACAATATTTTCCTGAAAAACCCTAATTTTTGGTCTTTTTGCTTCGTTTCTTTTAAAAAGGTCCTGAAAGAGCTAAATATCCGAAAACAACATAAAAGAGAGCATAACACAAGCAAAACGATAATAAAGACCTAATAAACATGTGAAATCCGAGTCAAAACGCGGTGTGATTCAGTGTGATCAAATTCTCCCACACTAAAACCTTTGTTTGTCCTCAAGCAAAACTCTTTATAGTTTATGCAAGAAAAAATGTATCAACCAGAGTTAATTCAAGGCAAAAAGGCTTATAAGTTCATTCAAGGAATGTATCGATAGGTACTAACGAATCGAACTAAGGATATTGTAGTGACACTTCCCGCAAATGCGGTCATAGGCTTCGTTCCTATACAAATCAATCCACATCACCCCACCATACCTATGCATTCTTTTCATCTTCTTCAAGTCCTTTTCATTCAGGTGCAATCACATTAAGTCCGTTATCTGTACATACTCGTAGTAAGGTGACCGGTTAATGATTATGATCTTAAGCATGAGGCTCTGGTACATAAGTTGGTGTAACCCCTTTATTTAACCCAATTTGTAGTTGTGGGGGATTGGATCGTAATCCACCCTACCAAGTTTAGCACTAGATACCTCTGAACCAACCAACAATAGGCATATCATTATATATATTTTTTTATTTTTCTTCTGCATGTTTCGCAAATGTCTTTATTTTGCTGGGTTAAATGACCATGTGAGAGTCACCTAGCCTGGATTTTCATACAACTAGAGAACAAAGCAAGAATTTTTGTGATCATTCACTTATTTTCATCGGTCCCCTACGTAGAGCATGCTTAAGCCGGAGCTGACTGCAAGGATAAACTACTTAAGGACTTATTTGGAACAAAAATTAGGGCCACAACATATGGGGTATCGGAATCGACTCTTATAATCATGAAGCCTACGGTGTTAAGACAATATCGACTTTTAGAAAAAGTTTTCCCAAGTCTTTTACATCCCATCATAAACCTGTCTTATAACCTGAATATTCAAGATGCACTATTGTCTTTGATCACAATTTTTTTTTGGTAAGGTTAAAGAAATGGGAGAAATACGGATACACTACACAGATGACTCGTCAAACACATGTTATTTTATTGAAAAGAAAAGGAAAATAACTAAAATGCACAAAACATACTAAAAATAAAGGAAAGCGATAAAAATCTCCTCCCATACTTAAACCTAACATTGTCCTCGATGTTTCGATATGAGATAGGGTAGGAGTAACCTGGAAGAGATAGAGAGAGAACTATGGGTGATCACCGGTACCGTCACCGTCACCGCCCTGGTTAGGATGCCTGGGTCGACGACGCCTGCTACGAGTATTAGGTCCTTCCTGCAGCTGCCTAGAGAGACCTAAGAGAGACCCTTGGTTGGCCTCGATAAGTGTAAAGTGACGCTCAGTAGCCTGTCGCTGGCGATGCTGCTCATTAGTGATCACAAGTAAGGACTCAGTGATAGTCCGATGTGCTTGCTCACTATGCTGCTGGGAGGCTACCATAAAACTCATATTATCTGTCAATTGTTGGTTTATGGTATTCAGAAGGGTGTCACGCCTTTCCTCTCGAGCGAGGTGCTCGCGCCACATCTCCTTAATGATGTAAAAACCGGGAGTGGTACCTGCAAAATGGTCAGAAGGAGGAGGTGTAGTGTGTGCAGGTGATGCAGTAGGAATATCATGAGCAGGTGACTGGTCGTGCCGGTCATACTCATCATCGGGCCCTTTCTCATCGTCCATAGGAACATTAGGTGGCAAAGGACCGGTAAAAGGTGGAGCATCGAGATCATACGTCCAGTTCCTTGCATATCGCACATCTGTATGCTGAGAGCAGGGTAAAATAACACTGGTTATAGCTACACCATGGATCATGAGGTTATAACCACCTGCTCGCCGCACCTTGTATAATTTGATATCCTTCAAAAAATTTAAGTTAATGGTGCGGTGAGGGAGTGGTTCCAAGGTGGCTAACTCAGCATTGAGATTTAATGCTCTGGAAATAGAAGTAATTAAACCACTAAAAGAAATGGTTCCTCCCTTTTTAAGAATGACAGACATATGTGCAAGCATAAAAGGAACAGGATTGATCCTTCGATTAGTGAGGCAACCCTGTAAAAATAGCAACTCGCGAGCATTTACTTTATTATAATTCTCCCGACCGAAAATAGTACATGCCAAAAGATATCGAAAAATACGGATGGTCGGGTTATGAATATTGGAAGCTAAAATTCCTTCAATGGAAGTGACAACCACATTTGATAATCTATTCCAAAAAGTAAATGCTTTGAGTGCCCATTCAGCATCTAAGGGTGTCTCACAGATGACACCCTCTTCGTAAGGCATTCCTAACAAACCTGCTAAGACATCGGTAGTGTACTCGTATTCCACATTAAACATTCTAAAACAAACGGTACCAACCGTGCTAGCAGTGCCAGGGTAAACAGTGTAAATTAGGGAACTAAAAAATTCCCTAGTCAGCCTATAATAGGTGGGTGCTTTATTAGCAAAAATATCATGTAATCCTAAAGTATCAAGCATATGAAAAACACTATGGTACGTCCCTAAAGTATACAAACAATCTTCGTCTACATACCTGGTAGCGAGAATTTCCCGTGATTGCAATTTTTGTAAAATTTTGTTTTGTCTCTCTCCGGGTTTTCCTCCGCGAAGAATGATGTTGTTGAACTCCATTCCGACCATTGATAGTGAGTGAAGAGAAAAATAGGTGTTTATGGAAAAGAAGTGAAAAATGGAGTTTTAGTAAGTTATTGGTGGACGAGTGAAGTTTGGAAATGGTAATGGCTTGGAGTTAAAATGAGGAAGTTGGGAATTTTCGTGGACTTTGGTGGAGTTGGGAGGAGGAGAAAATGGGTTTTGAGAGGTTGAAGAAGGTGAAAATGGTGAAATTAGGGATGCTGTCCCGTTAAATGTTCAGACCTCATGGCGCCCGCCATGAGGCTTATGGCGCCCGCCATGGCTTCAGAATTGGTTGGGCCGAATTTGTTCATTTCTTCTTGGGCCACAACTTTTTGTCTTCATTTTTGCAAGGGGGGTGCACATAGGTTTTCATGGTATGCTGTTTTTATATTAAGCTTGACAAAATAAAATAAAATAATAAAGTGAGATAAAATAAAATAAAATAAAATGGACATACAAACATAATAATAACAATGCATATATGTGTGTGTATATATATATATATATATATATATATATATATATATATATATATATATATATATATATATATATATATATATATATATATATATATATATATATATATATATATATATATATATATATATATATATATATATATATATATATATATATATATATATATATATATATATATATATATATATATATATATATATATATATATATATATATATATATATATATATGTGAAGAGTTAGTAATAAGTCACGGGTCGAGAGATCCTAGGAAAGAAAAAGCAAGCATAAAGTCAAAAGTAACAATAAAAACAAGCATAAATAATAAACAATGGGAAATAGGTAAATCAAATGGCATCTCTCGGTCGGTGATAGCATCAATGCTCAGGGAATAATGGAGTCTCCTCTACTTCGTATCCTCAGAGCTCTACGATCTGGTGTCGAAGGTCGGCGATCTCATTGTTCAGTATATCGGCTTCAGTGGCATGTATGGCATCTGAAACTTCGAGCTGCAAAGCAACGTCAGCGAGCTCCTGGCGGAGCTGGGCTATCTCCATATGGAGCTTAACTAGCTCAGAATGCATGCTTTGACTCTGAAGATTTGGATTATTGCTGAGGACTTTGATTCTGGTAGGTGCAATTCTCTGCTCATCTACCGTCTCGCCTTGGCCTTCTATGGCATAGGCCCAGTTGGCCTGATCATAAACACAAGTTATCTGAGGGTCCGGTAAAGTAAAGTAGTGAATAGTCTCACCCTCGACCAAGAGCCTGTATTGGTCCGGTTGGAAGGAAGATCTCCTCATGAGGCCACAGTCCAGACAGAAGTCAATATCCATCAAAGTATAGCTCCAGTAAGACGTCAGGTGAAATAGTCTTCTATAAAGTCCTAGGGCGGAGGCTATATGAGTCACCGTGCTTCCAACGTGTATAGGGCTCACAGCGGAGCGAGCATTAAGATAGAGACTCTCGATCAGAAAAGCTCCGCAATCTACTGGGCGTGACTGAGTGGTATAGTACATGAAGAAAATCTCTTCAGCACTTACATGTTTATCAGGGTCACTCTTCCCTAGGAAGGTGTGGGCAATAATCATCTGAAAGTATCTGAAAGCAGGATTATGGATCTTGTTAGAGATTTGGGTGGAAGGGTCAGGGCTACCTCCACATGTAATGTCACTCCAGAACTTCTCAATGTTTCTACTCAGGAAATAGCTCATGGGGAGCTCAGATGAGGTATCGCTTGTGGTTGAAGGTGTATTCTATCCCAAATAACCTAAAATTAATGTAGCCGGCATCACTAGCGTGACCAACATAGGGCTCGTAGTTCAGCGAGCTCAAGAACTCCAAAGTGAGGTTCCTGTAAGTCACATGCATCGCATCAGTATACTCATCCCATTGCAACTGATTGCACAAATGCCTGACACTAGGCTCATTGCCTAATGCCTCCATGCATCTTGAATCAGGATATCTGGTGGGCAGCATTGGACGCTGGGAAAGCATGGCGTAACGCTGCTCCTGAACTGGGTCACGAAAGATCACTGGCATAGTGTCGAAATTCTCCATCCTGAAAAGTTAGGTTAAAAACAAAGGACACCTGAAATCGCAAATATTGTAAATGTTAGTCTAAATATATATATATATATATATATATATATATATATATATATATATATATATATATATATATATATATATATATATATATATATATATATAAAACAAATGAAAATATAAATTGAAATAGTAAAAGTAAAGCAAAGGAAAAGAAATCATGGGTTGCCTCCCATGCAGCGCTTGTTTAATGTCGTTAGCTTTTCGATTCGAACTTTATATATCAGAGGTAGGAACAGAAGGGTCGATCAGAGTATGGCCAGGGCATTATGTGGGGATGTCACCTCCTTGATATTGCTTCAGTCTTTGTCCATTTACCACAAACGGATTACAAGAATTGTTTAGGATTTCAACTGCTCCAGATTTTAGGATTTTGGAAACCTTAAAGGGGCCTGTCCATCTCGAACGCAGCTTACCTGGAAAAGGAGACCATAGTCTCCTATATTAAAGTCCTTTTTCACAACCCTTTTGGCATTCCAGACTTTGGTACTTTCTTTGTATATAATGGCATTCTCGTAAGCGTTCTGGTGGAGTTCCTCCAATTTGTGGATGTCGAGGATTCGCTTCTCGCCAGATGCCAGGTAATCCAAATTCAGGGTCTTGATGGCCCAATATGCCTCGTGCTTGAGTTCAAAAGGTAAGTGGCATGACTTCCCGTAGACTAACTGGTATGGTGTAGTTCCAATAGGGGTTTTATAAGCAGTTCTGTAAGCCCACAATGCTTCTGTTAGCTTTTCAGACCAATCTTTTCTGGATATTGAAACAGTTTTTTCCAAGATTTGCTTAATCTCTCTGTTAGATGCTTCCACTTAACCATTAGTCTGGGGATGATATCGTGTTGCTACTCTATGTTTTACTCCATACTTTCTTAAGAGTTTATCAAATATCCTAGATATAAAATGTGATCCACCATCACTTATGACAAGTCGTGGTACTCCAAATCTGGGAAAAATATTATTTTTAAACATCTTGATGACTACTCTTGTGTCGTTAGTGGGTGAGGTTATAGCTTCTATCCATTTGGACTCATAGTCAACGCTACCAAAATATACTTGTTTCTTATCAAAGATGGAAAAGGTCCCATGAAATCAGTACCCCAAATGTCAAATAATTCCACTTCTTGGATGTTCTTCAAAGGCATTTCGTCGCATCTTGAGATGTTTCCAGCGTGCTGACACCAGTCACATTGGACAGTATAAGTATCACTACGCCAAATAAGGGAAAAGAGGGCGCTTATTTTGGCCTATAACAGCGCTTTTAAGCGCCCTCTAAAGTGGCGCTGGCATAGGTAAAGACAGCGCTTTGTTTTCCTGGAGAAAGCGCTGTCTAAAGTGGCCCTTTAAGGGCCACATTATAGTGCGCTTTCAGAAAAAAGCGCCCTCTGGAGTGGTCCATAAAGGGACACCTTAGAACGCGCTTTCTGGAAAAAGCGCCCTCTAAAGTTGTCAATGTAAAGTGTTTAGAGGGCGCTTTCTGGACAAAGCGCCCTCTAAAGTTGTCAATGTAAAGTGTTTAGAGGGCGCTTCCTACAGAAAGCTCCCTCTAAAGTGTTAGTTATTTTAAAAAAAATTGTTTGAAAAACAGTGGATATTTAATTGGTAACCTGTTCGCATGCTGCAAAAGTGTAAAATTCATATTGATTTCATCCTTTAATCCAATGTTATACACCATTAATCCATTGATATATACAACATGAATCCATTTATATACAACATTAATCCTCCATATATACAACATTAATATATGATTCTTTGATCAACAATATACAACAACATATTCATGATTTAGTAAAAGTACAACAACAATATACAACATATATACAACAACAGCATACAACAACAACATTCCATACATATATGTACAACAATATACAACCTAGCTATATGATTCTTTGATCAACAATGAATTGACACAATTCATCCTTCATTTCATCCAAATGAGCTCTTGAGTAAGATTTGTATTCCTCAAAGTACTACAATTAAGAGAATAAAACATATTCATGATTTAGTAACAAATTAGATGAAATATCCGATAATATTAAAATAAACCCGAAGTTATTATTCCATACCATTTTTGGGATGTCTATACGATTCAACGCAATGATATCTCTCATAAATCTCAATACAAAAAATCCGCAATCGACCGAATTGTTTTGCTGAGGACACTACACAGAAAAACAAACAATATATATATAGTTAATTTCTTACAAACACTATTATAAGCAAAAAAACAAACACTATTATAAGCAAAAATAAGATACTTAATATATACCTGAACTCTGATCCAGGTAATGTCCTTCCTATTACGATAATTCTTTTTCGATCTAAATTTTAGTATTGCCCTAACAAAATAAAAACGTATATTGAGATCAATCTGACAGACATAATTAAATATACAAATACACACGAATATTTAGGGGAATTTCACTTACGCGTCAACCGTCTTCTTCATACTCGGATATTTACTCCAATCACCCGATAACGAATCGAGATAATACACCATTAGTCTCGAAAGATCCATAGCAACCAACACCCAGTGACCACTGTAAAATAAAACAAAAATTTAGATGCATGAAAATTTTCTACGTAAAAGATATACATAGATTAGAATGAAATTATTAGAAAGAAAATCTAACCCGTTGCCAGAATTAAACGGTAAAAAATACAAAGTGGGTGTAGTATTATCGCCGGCCGCCACGAATCTATCGACTAGTTCATTCTTTACGGATGTTGGATTTTTCGTTATAAACGTTGTGTTGATACGGGAAGCAGCAATAAAATTGAATCGGTTACACAATTCAGTTCCCCGCATCAATGTTACATACATATACCTTAAATAGAAACATAATAAACATTAGACTACTCATTGAAATGTGTAAATAAATTGTTCAACTAAGTAAATAATAGATTGATCGGAGTACCATATGTATGTATGAATGACAGCGATGCCCAATTCTTCGTGTTCAAAAAGTTGTTGCATGTCCTCCTTTGCAATTATTTCGGAATGAGCAAATCCGAAAACACCTTCATCAAAATCTACACTACGGATGGCGCCGTGCATAATATCGGACTCTTCCACCATTTTCTCAAGACGCATCATAATTTGAGATTTTGTCCCGGACGTCGTTGGAATATCGTTACCAGCTTTTTTCAACTTTCGACCGGGAACCTAAAAATTCATATAAATTAAATCATGACTTTTTGTGATGCAACAGAATCGTTGCGTATATAATTCAATGGGTATATATATTTGTACCTCTTTTTGAGATGCAACCGACTCGATGCGTCTTGAAATCCCTTTACCAGCTTTATGTGTGGGTCTTGTAGGAGTCTAACATTACCATGTAATAAGGATTGATTAAATATCATAATTGTAGATGAATTGAAATGTGAATACTAAATATTCATAATCATTTAGAACATATATACCTCGGCATCTGGGAAAATTAGATCTGACGGCCATCCAACAAAGGATCCGACTGCATCTCGCATCAACGTTGTCTCTGAAACAACGTCAGGTAATGGTAGAAGCGCGTCGGTATCTAATACAAGGTCAACCGAAACTTTCATATATCCCACCGGGAGGGGATTATGGTGAAGTAATTCACCCGAAGTGTTGTGCACTTTTACCTTGCCAACCATGCGATAAGTTGGTGACGATAGATACAGCTGACAAGGTGTAATGCCCTAAACCAATAATAAATGTTATTGTTAACGTGTATATGTGTCAAGTAAAAAAGTGCTATTTTAATTTCATAATAACATATATAATTACCTCGGGAAATTTCGGTTGACAATTGATACTAGCTCGGTCACTAGTATCTTTTGCCTCGGAACCGCACCTTTCCTCTCTATACCTTGCATTCTCCTTTTGCAGTTCGAGTACTTGTGCCCTTAACTCCGCCAAGGTGTCCATCACCTCTTTGTTGGTAGGATTTTTTGTTTTTGGTTTTTTATAAAATGACGACGGAGTCACACCAAAACCCTTACCCCTAACACGACCGGAGTACTCAGGAACATTTAGTACTCGACTAAGTACGCTCCTGCAATCCTGGACCTCGGTTGAAGGTAAGGTTTGGGATAAAGTCTCCTGAAATATTATTAGAGGAGATTAAAAATGAATTATATGTCTAACAAAATTTTCGATATAATTAAAGAAATAATGTTTCATATACTTACACATTCGTCATAAACATTTTGAACTGCTTCAACGACAGCCCCATCCTTCCCAACTCGAGCAGCCTTCCACAATACGTGCTCCGGAAGAGATGTTGCGTCACTTTTCTCCTCGGCTAGCTACAAATTGAATCAGATTATAAGATCATCAATTATAACATATTGTGACAATGTATAAGCTCATAGCATTTGAATATACTCACAATTCTTTGTTGTAACCGTGCATATCCTGTACGCCCTTTTTTGTACGGATACGCGGGTTTTGATGCCCTTTTCCGATTTTTGTCGCTTACTTCCTGGATAAAAAAGTTTAAGGCATATTAGAACCAAGTAACTTAACAATTGTATAATACCATAATTAATAGACATTACATGGAATTTTTCGTTTCTTCGTTTGGCGACAAAGTTATCCCATTCTTCGGCTGAAATAATCTCTGCATACTTCATTGGCCGTTCTGCTTCAACAAAGTTTCCTTCCTCATCCTTGAGAAATTTGTTGGACAAAAAGGATCGAAATCCTCGGAGTCTTTTTCTGGCCAATTGAATACAATATTTTTGCCGGCTTTCATCGATGTGAAAGGATCTCTAAAAAACATACAAATGGAGTGTGTTATTATAAGTAATATTATAACAATATATGGTCAACAAATAGTCAACAAAAAAAACATATAATAATATATGGTAAGTACCTGTATCTCGGACCATATTTTTTCTTTGCCAACCTTCAATTCCGGACTTCTCCAATTATCACATGTAATCGGAATATGTTGTTGAACAAGGGAACCAATGTAACTTGCCAACATTGAACCGTTAGGCTCAATTAGTTGGTCTTCAGCACTCCAATGTACTTCGAATTTTTCACCCTTGTCTCTTGCACGAATGATTAACTTCATAACAGTCAATCCTCGTTTGATTTCTTTTTCAACATTGTTACGTGATCCACTCGCGTCATGGGTATCGTCTTGGTTAGCCATTTTATCTGTAATATAGAAATGATTCAATAAGACCCAAGTAAGACAATGACCATATTCGTGAAGCTACACAAAAAACACATTCATATACCTTCCATTTCTCTCATGTTACAACAATCTAAACTCTCTTTTTTTTTCATCATTATTGAATACAAACTCACACACACCTACTACATACAAAAGACCAATGCAAACTTATGGTGTTTGGAACATGAACAAACTTGCATCCATAATCATCAAACTTCCAAGCACAAGCTCAAACACACTCCAAATGACATCAGTTTTCAATCAGAAATAAAAAAACCTTACAACAAGGTGCTCATGAACACCATATTGTGCTCGTTTGCCCTAAACAACATTAATCAACATAATGCACAAAATGTAAAACTCAGTTTAGAAAATGCCCTAATCAAACACCTGAAGAAAGTGAACGGTAACGATGGAGAAGAGAAATACCTTCAAGGTGACGGTAACGATGGAGAAGAAAGTGAACAGCGACGGTGGACGCAGATAACTCAGTGAACGTGAACGCAGCAGCAGAAAAAGGCGACGGCGACGACGACGGTGAGGGAGGGAGAACGAACGAAGGACGAGAGTAATCGCAGTAGAGAGTAATCGCAGTAGAGAGAAAACCCAGTTACGTAAACCGAATAACATATAGAGAGGGAAAATAAAGAGACATGCAGTATATATATTATAATTTTAATGTTTAATAAAGGGGACCTTAGAGGGTGCTTGTGTAAAAAAAGCGCCCTCTAAAGGGGGCCTAAGAGGGCGCTTCTAAAAGCGCTCTCTAAGGCTTTCCAAAAGCGCTTTATAAACTGGAAATGTACATGGACTTAGAGAGCGCTTTTTTAAAAGCGCCCTCTAAGGGTACCCTTAGAGGGCGCTTTCAAAAACGCGCCCTCTATTGGTGTCCCTCCATTTCCTCATTATTTTTTCGCTTCACTTTAGAGGGCGCTTTGTTACAAAAGCGCCCTCTAAAGTGCGCTGTCTATTCCTCCTTATTTTTCTCTTCACTTTAGAGTGCGCTTCTTTAAAAAAGCGCTCTCTAAGGCTTTCCAAAAGCGCCTTATAAACTGAAAATGTACATGGACTTAGATAGCGCTTTTTTAAAAGCGCCCTCTAAGGGTACCCTTAGAGGGTGCTTTCATAAACGCGCCCTCTATTGGTGTCCCTCCATTTCCTCATTATTTTTTCGCTTCACTTTAGAGGGTGCTTTGTTACAAAAGCGCCCTCTAAAGTGCGCTGTCTATTCCTCCTTATTTTTCTCTTCACTTTAGAGTGCGCTTCTTTAAGAAAGCGCCCTCTAAGGTGCGCTGTCTATTCTAGTTTTTGGCGTAGTGTATGGACATCACACCATAGTGTTGGCCAATAAAGACCAGCTTGAAGGATCTTAGCGTATGTCTTGGATGTGCTTGAATGTCCACCATAGGGTGAAGAGTGACAATGCTCTATGATATTTCTAACTTCTTCATCCGGGATGCAACGTCAAAAGATGTTATATGTTCCTCTTTTAAAAAGGAGTGGTTCGTCCCAATAGAAATGTCTTATATCTTTAAAGAACTTCTTCTTTTGTTGATAATTGAGGTCAGGTGGTATGGTATCAGCGGCTAGATAATTCACAAAATCAGCGTACCATGGTACTCTGCTAATTTCTGAAACTGTCCCAAAGTTATCTCTATCAGGTTCAAGGGGAACGGTATCTAACTTAGCTATCAATCTGTCATAGGTGAAATCATCATCTATAGGTAAATGGTCTGGCTTCAAATCCTCTAGTTTGGAAAGATGGTCAGCAACTACGTTTTCTGTTCCTTTTTTGTCTCGAATATCTAAGTCGAACTCTTGTAGAAAAAGGATCCATCTGAGTAATCTAGGTTTCACATCCTTTTTGCTTAGAAGGTAACTGAAAGCTGCATTGTCTATATAGACTATAATCTTAGATCCAACAAGATAAGACCTAAATTTATCAATTGCGAAAACTACAGCTAGGAGTTCCTTCTCTGTTGTTGTATAATTTAGTTGAGCGGCATCCAAGGTTCAACTAGCGTAATATATTACATGTAATTTATTATCTTTTCTTTTCCCTAAAATAGATCATATAGCGAAATCGCTAGCATCACACATTATTTCAAAGGGTTGAGTCCAATCCAGAGTTTGTAAAATGGGTGCTGAAATTAGTGCTTGTTTTAAACGATTAAAGGCTTCGATACGTTTTTCATCGAAAATGAATTCAACGTCTTTCATCAGAAGGCCAGTCAGGGGTTTTGTTATTTTAAAGAAATCTTTGACAAAGCGTTGGTAAAAACCGGCGTGTCCAAGAAAACTTCGGACTTCTCTAACAATCTTAGGAGGGTTAAGGTTTTCTATCACTTCTATCTTTGCTTTGTCGACCTCAATGCCTCTTTCAGATATTATATGTCCTAACACTATGCCTTCTTTAACCATAAAGTGACACTTCTCCCAGTTTAATACAAGGTTAACTTCTACGCATCTCTCTAGGATTTTCTCAAGATTATTGTGGCAATTCTCAAAGTCGAACCCACATACCGAGAAATCGTCCATAAATACTTCCATAATTCCATCGAGATAATCTGCGAAGATTGACATCAAACAACGTTGGAAACTAGCTGGCACATTACAGAGTCCAAAAGGCATTCGTCTGTAAGCAAACGTTCCGTAAGGACAAGTGAAAGTTTTTTCTCTTGATCCTCGGGGTGTATGGGTATTTGGAAAAATCCAGAATATCCATCCAGATAACAAAAGTAAGAGTGTCTGGCAAGACGCTCAAGAATTTGATCTATGAATGTAAGGGGGAAATGGTCTTTCCTAGTTGCCTTATTGAGTTTCCTATAGTCTATGCACATACGCCATCCGCCTTCTATACGTTTAGCTACATGCTCTCCCTTCTCGTTCTGCACGACTGTGATGCCTCCCTTTTTGGGTACCACATGTACAAGACTTACCCATTTACTATCGTAGATCTGATAGATTATACCAGATTCTAGCAGTTTAAGGACTTCCTTCTTTACCACCTCGCTCATTATAGGGTTGATTCTTCTCTGATGTTCTCTGGAAGGTTTTGAATCTTCCTCTAGCGAGATCCTGTGCATACACACGGATGGGCTTATACCTTTTAAATCAGAGATGTTGTATCCTAAGGTAGAGGGGTATCTTCGTAAAACATTCAAGATTTGGTTTGTCTCGTCTTGGTTTAAGGTGGCACTAAGTATTACTGGGCGGTTCATTTCTTTATCCAAAAACTCGTATCTCAGGTTCTTGGGCAGTTCCTTAAGTTCTTGAGCTGGTTTTTGAGAATTTGGTGAAAGGTCTGGAGTAAGATCCAAACATTTTTTAGTGTGAGGTTCCATTTCCACTAGCTCGTCATCCTTTTCATTCGGGTTTGAAAATGGTTCGATCACAGGTTCTTCTTGATCAAATTCCCTTATACATTCATCTATAATATCGATCGCGTAACATGCGTTTCCTATGATTGGTTCCATCAGGAACTTTGAAAGAATAAACTCTATCTTTTCATCCCCTACTTCGAAAGTTAACTTTCCTCTTTTAACATCTATTATAGCTCCGACTGTTGATAAGAATGGTCTACCTAAAAGGATAGGGATATCGTCGTCTTCCTTGATATCCATGACCACAAAGTCTGTTGGGATATAAAGTTGACCGATCCTAACTGGGATGTCTTCTAAAATGCCTACAGGGTACTTAACAAACCTATCGTCTAATTGGAGGGACATCTTAGCTGGTTGTAATTCTCCTAAGTTTAACCTTTTACACACAGCTAAGGGCATTAAACTCACACTAGCGCCTAAGTCTAGGAAAGATTTGTCGATCACATGACTCCCTAGAATGCAAGGTATAGAAAAACTCCCAGGGTCTTTCTCCTTCTTAGCAAGTTTATTCTCGGAAATAAAATTGCATTCTAACGCTTTGGGATCGTCAAGCCTACACTTGTTGGTTAAGATGTCTTCGAGAAATTTGGCGTAAGGTGGAATTTGGGTGATGGCTTCGGTGAAAGGAATCTCTACATGAAGCTTCTCTATTACTTTTATAAACTTTTGGTATTGGTTATTGATTTTGGTTTGTTTAAGTCTTTGCGGATATGGGATTGGTGGTTTGTACAGGGGTGGTGGTTTGTAAGTTTTATCCTTGGCTTCTCCTTCTTGGTCAGTTTGTTTTTCGGGTTCCACTGGTTCTTCTCCTTGGTTTGTAGGTATATTTTCTTTAGAAGCTTTAGACTCGCTCATTGCTGGGTTATGAGGCCCTTCGAAAGCGGTCCCACTTCATAATGAGATAGCGTTAGCTTGCCCTCGAGGGTTGAGTTGAGGATGTCCAGGGAATTGTCCTCCAGGTGTAGTTTGTGGGGCTTGGTTTTGTGCTACCTGTGAGATCTGGGTTTCAAGCATCTTGTTGTGAGTGATTATCTGATCAACCTTGGTCCCTAACTGCGTTATCAGTTTGTTTACGTGAATGTTCTGGTTTAGGAATTCTTTATTTTGCTGAGTCTGGCCTGATATAAAGTTCTCCATGATCTTCTCAAGGTTATACTTCTGGAGCACAACTTGCATAGGTTGATTTGATTTTTGGACTTGATAACCTTGTGGTCTCCGAGGTGCATAATTTTGGATAGGGTTCTGATTTTTATAGGAAAAATTCGGGTGATTCTTCCATCCAGGGTTGTAAGTGTTTGAAAATGGGTTACCTTGGGCGTAATTCACTTGGTTGGTGTTTAGGTCGTTCAAAAGGTTACATTCCGCCGATTCGTGTCCTTTAGATCCACAAAGTTCACACTCTGTGTGGACTACCGCTGCGGTGTTAGTGTTTGTAGAAATATGTTCGACCTTAAGGGCTAAAGCGTCCATTTTCTCCTGCATCATGTCTATAGAGCTTATCTCATGTATTCCACCTTGGGTCTCCTTTTTCTCTATTGATGCTCGTTCAGTTCCCCATTGGTAATGGTTTTGGGCCATATCCTCAATTAGGTCACAAGCTTCAGGGTAAGGTTTGTTCATCAGCACGCCACCAGCGTCAGCGTCGATGCTCATCTTTGTGTTATAATGGAGTCCATTGTAGAGGGTATGAACGATCAGCCATTGTTCTAGGCCATGGTGTGGGCAGACTCTAACAGCTCTTTATATCTCTCCCAAGCTTAAAAAAGTGATTCTCCTTGGTTTTGAGTAAATCTAGTTATTTGGTTTCGAAGAACAACAGTCTTACTGGGGGGAAAATATCTAGCAAGGAATACTCTCCTAAGGTCTTCCCAGGTAGTTATTGAATTAGCTGGAAGTGAATCTAACCATGAACATGCTTTATCCCTGAGGGAGAAAGGAAATAATCTTAAACGAATCGCATCAGGTGAAGCACCGTTGGATTTAAAGGTGTCAGCCAGTTGGATAAAGACTTTTAAATGTTGATTTGGGTTCTCAATAGCGAGACCCACGAATTGGTTTTGTTGCACTAATTGCAGTAAAGATGGTTTTAGTTCGAAATTGTTGGCAGGAATGAGGGGGTTTACTATACTAGAACTAGGTTCCTCGTCAGAGGGTTGGGCAAATTCCTTAAGAGGTCTTCGGTCGCGATTCTCGGCCATAACTTTCTTAAATTCAGATGAGTAAGAGGCGTGTACGAGTGTAACGTTCGGGTTCCGCTAAAGGATCTACTAAATTTCCGGTACTACGGGTTCTTCGCATGTACCGGCTAATAATGCCTTAGTCTAGGCGGTGTAACAACAGGGTACGAAATTTGACGAAGTTGGTCCTCAGCAACGGCGCCAAAAACTTGATCGCTCTATTCGCAGGTGCGCGAATCGCGTCAGAGTAATATAAAAGAATATCGATCCCACAGAGACCAAATCGTCAATCTATCGATTACTATTGTTACGATGTTTATCTAAGGCGGTACAAAAGAGATATTGATGTCGCAAAATAACAGTAAATAAAGGAAATAATAAATACAGTGCAGATAAAGACAGGTTTGAATGTATTTCACGTTAGTTAAAGAATGTTTCAATCGTCTAAATAGAACTACTTATGGGGCAATATTTTCTACTCTTGAAAAGAATCCATTTAACAGAAACTGTTTCTTTTGCGTATTCAGAACCGAGTTTACCCTTAAATTAAGGCCTTTTATTGTCACTAATCAAAGGAGCGCAGAACGCTAAAGTATTAAACTTATTTTTAAGAAATAAGACTCGTAAACTTAGTTGAAAAGTGATTTTGATTTGGAAAGTTTACCCAAATAGTTTCCTGATTTTAATTCTATCAACGCGTCCGAAAACAGTTTCAAAAATCGTTTTTCTTTAAAGTGATAAAAATTCCTAGTTAACTAAGCCAGGGTGTTTTCGCACTCCTTGAGTAGATAAAACTAACCAAGTTTGTTTCATAAAACTCGAATTAAAAATCAAAACAGCCTTTAAAGCATTTCTACAAATTCAATATGTGAAACATCTCTTTAACCGTGATCCTTAAATTCTAACCTTTGAAAGAATTAGCCAGACATGGTAATACAAACAAACACAATGATATTGATCATGATGAAAAGTTGTTTTAGAATGTAAGGCGTAAAGAATAAATAAAGCGTGTAAAATAATTAAAAAGAGCAATAAAGATAATGGTGAGAAATTTAAATAAAGTAAAGACAATGATAGGAATTAAATAAAGTAAAGCATGACAAGAAATTAAATAAAGTAAAGCATAGCAAGAAATTAAATAAAGTAAAGCATGACAAGTAAAATAAATAAAAGCGATTAAATTAGAACCTGCTTCAAACGGAAGCTTTAAATCTGGTACAAGGAAAATAAACCTTTGACTTTGAAGATAAATACGATAGCAAAATCAAAGTGCTCCAACTTAATTACACTACGGTGCGATAACCCCTCGATGTGACGGATTACCGCTTTTAGAGATAATAATATAGTCTTAGTGTTGTAAACTAAGTTGGATGATTTGGAAATGAACTAGAACGACCTATTTATAGATAAAAATCAGCAGCTTGTAAAGACCATGATGCCTTTCAACTTCTCCTTAGTGGGAACGTGAAATGCAAAGGTGGCGCCCGCCACCCCTTCATGGCACCCGCCATGTGTGTGAATGGGAAAGTTCATGGGATCGTGGCGGTTACCTCCTGATTGAGGGCTGATGTGTCATGGCTTCTCCTATAGCGGGCGCCATGCATAACGCCATGTGTACAACATTTGCCGAAAAACCATAATTTTTGGTCTTTTTGCTTCGTTTCTTCTAAAAAGGTCCTAAAAGAGGTAAATATCTGAAAACAACATAAAAGAGAGCATAACAGAAGCAAAACGATAATAAAGACCTAATATACATGTGAAATCCGAGTCAAAAACGCGGTGTGATTCAGTGTGATCAGATTACACTGAGTACAATTTTAGAACCCAAAGTACGAATACAAGAGAAAATTAAACTAATCATCCTAAGGATCCCTTAGAAACGGTATCAGATGATCTGGGTGCGGGCGCATACTTCCTTCGGATGCGTCGAATCTTGGACTCAAATGACGTCTTCATCTGATCCTTCTCAAGGACGAGCTGATCAATAATCTTCTTCCAAGCACCAGAAGGTTGAGGCATGCTAGAGGTGGATAGGCCCTCTGGCTCTCTCTGTTTCTTCACTGCTCGGTCTTTAAGAATCTCAATAAGCACATCTTTGTCTTTCGACTCAAGCTGCACCTCTTCATGCTTTTGGCTAAAAGCATGGAACCGCTTTTCCCGCATGTTTCTCTCTTGCTTCATCTTGGCGAGTGCGTCTTCCAACTCCTCTATATCTTGGTTAGGGAGAGTTGATGCCTCAGCCACAACCAAAGACATAGGTCTTTCATAGGCGTATGACATCTTTAGCTCCAAAGCTCTCTTCTTCACCTAAATAGTGTAAGCTTCCAAAGCTACACAGTTGCACGGACCAAGCTCGGATCTTCCTTTCCTATGAAACTTATGCAAAACATGTATCATCCTCTTCTTCAAATGTTAGGGATCTCTACCCTCTTGATAAACAAACATTCTAACTGAGGGTTATTAGGTTTATCTCTCAAGGGGAACCCAAGTTGACGACGAGCCAAAGCAGAGTTCTAGTTGATTCCTCCTTGTGTACCAATGAGAGGCACATTAGAGAATTCACCACAATTATCAATAATGTCCAGGCTACCCAATGCAGAATCATACCAAACAATGTCATCCTTAGTGAGATACATAAGTCTCTGAGACCACCGTAGACATTTCTTATTCTCCAGGAAACCAGACGTCTGAGGCAAGTGCGAAATAAACCACTTGTATAGAATAGGAACACAACACACAATAGTTCGACCACCTTTAGAATTTCTCAAATGCGAAGAGAAATACATATCACCCAACAGAGTAGGAATAGGATTCCCAATCAATAAAGTTCTAATGGAGTTAACATCAATAAAACCGTTAATGTTAGGGAACAAAGCTAGACCATAGATGAGCAATACAAAGATGGCTTCAAAAGCATCCATACTAACATCTTGAGCAAAGACAATAGCTTTACTAATGAGGAACTCAGAATTCAACCCAAGAATACCTCCTTTCTTCACCAAATGAGCATCAATCTCATATTTCTTCAGATGAAGAGCTTCGGCTATGATATGAGATCTGGGAATCTCCTCCAATCCACTAAAATGTACCTTGTCAGATACGGGTATTCCCAAGAGATGGGCATACTCCTCTTACGTAGGCATAAGCTGATAATTAGGAAAAGTGAAGCACCGGTAGAGAGGATCATAAAACTGAACCAACACACTCAGAAGTCCTTCAACCACATCAGTAGATAATACAAACAAAAGCTTCCCATAACGTTGCTTGAAATCCAAGGGATCCAATACAAAGGATGAAAACTTCCTTATCTCTTTCAAATCAGGACATCTGAAACCATACTTCTTAGTGTTCCTTCGTCCACAATCCATGGTCTAAAAATATTTACAAATAAGATCTCAGTTCCTTGAAATTTATTTTTCTATGATGAATGTTATGATGTGCATGTATGCATGAATGCAACAACCACAAACAAGGGATACACACAAGGCAAACACAAACAAAGGTCAAGGGATGGATCAAGTCGTCATCAAGATCAATCATCCATTTTGGTGGATTATGGTTTTCACCTTATCAACACCCAAGTTCCATTGATCTTTACAAGACTTGATCGGATCAACCAAGAATCAAAGGGTTTGTTGTGAGTCACGAGCATGGAGCCAGGTTAAGAACCATCCCAAAGGAGTGTACTAAGGATAAAAACCTGTAAATCATGTTCTATCAAAGTTCCCAGAGTCTTAATCCCATCTATCAGATATTACAGGTTAGGATGACTGACTCGTCAACCCATAATATTCTCAAGAGAGTCTCGTCTGAGTGTAGTATCGTATAACAACTGTTATCAGGTCTACACTTGAACAACCTCCGCACTACGTCCTAAATAGGCCAAGTTGGGTTAAATGTTCTACGGTTCTCAGCTTCTCGGACCCCAAATCAGAGAAAGTAATGCCTAACCACAAATAACTTGTGGGAGATCAATAACTCCAAAAGGGTCTCCACTGAGTAGATGGGTCTCAAGCCAACTTGTTAAAGACTACTCCACACAAGTTGAACATGGCAATACCATCCTCCTATCTTAATTGCACTCAAGTTCGGGTTAGAACTTATCTCACCAAACAAATATACAAACATCAAATATACAAATATACAAATATACACACATAAAAAGTAGGCTAAACCCACTGAGGACAATCTCCCCTGCAGAGTCGCCACTTAATTTCTGTAGCGGTAAATTCATGATCATCAAACTATGGATAAGCTTAACGTCAATACAACCAGATTCACCACCGCGCTTTTATTGTTTCCAAAGGAAAAGGGAAAAGTACAAACAAAACCCAAAGATAAGAAGTTTTCAAATCAAAACTAATAAAATGCCAGAGATTATAGGTAAGGGGGTTGGTTACACAGAGGGAAGGTGTTAGCACCCAAAGTGTCCTAGGTACTCCTAGGGAGCCCTTTTTTATGTGTGTATATGCTTTTGGTATAAAAGATGTTTGAGAAAAATAGAGTGTGGGGATGAGACAAGAATTAATTGATTATATATTTGTGTTTGACAAGACCTTCGGACTTTTGCCTACGTACCACCATAAAAATGAGGGATCAAAACCTCGTAGTTCGTGGTAACAATTTCAAAGTTAGTGAATTGCTTTTAATCAAAAGTTTAAATGAAAAAGGGCACCAAGGGCCAAAAATTTGAATGAAGTTGTTAGTTCTTTTTGTCTTTTGAAATTTTAAGTCAATATGATTAAGTTTATTTACAAATTTGATTTAAGAACGAGTTTGGAAATTCGTTGGCATAAGGCCAAAGTTTCTATTTAAAATAAGGTCTAAGTTTGAAATCACAAACAAAGAAAGTTTTTGAAAAGGGGGAGAGATTTTGAAATTTAAGAAGTGGGAGAAGATGAAGAGGCTACCCTAAGTATAAAAATTAAAAGTTAAGAGTTGAAAAGATCTGACCAATGGGATGCAATCCAACAGACAAGAATATCATATAGAAAACCCACTTTGCATTTGGACTTTGAATCAAGCAATAATCAAGGAGCAATTAGCAATATCTAGACATTATGAAGATCAAGGCATCAAATAAAGATAGCCACATCCAAATAATTAATTCTCATAGCTAGCAGTCTTCTTTGTCTTCCCATGTATCAGATGAAATATTTCTTGGTCAACTCAAAGCAAAGCATCAGACACAAGGTCAAAATAACAATTACCACCAATACAAAGTAGTAGATGAATTCAAAAAAATCCCAAGACTAGCACCAGATGAAGGCTTAGTTCATAATAATTTGGTCTCAAAATGTTGGCATTGGCCAAGTCCGTTTTGCATAGGGAATGTTGCATAATCCTAAGTCCAAGAGTTCATATCAAGATCAACAGTCCACCAAACATTTTTTAGGGTTTTTGTTGTTATGAAGTATTTTAAGGTTCTAAGAACACAAACAAAACCAAAATGTACAAACAATATATACAATCATAAGATATGGGTCAAATAAGCAAAGTGAAAATGACATAAACATAAAAAGTTAGATGGAATATAAATGGCAATGAATGATAAATGACTAAAATTTAAATTGCATAAAGTAAATGACTTGAAAGTAATGCAATATTAACAAGAGTTAGTCAAATGTTAGTCAAGTGTTAGTGGTGTTTTTGTAATTGATTAAGTCATTCTTTGGAGAATACTCAACCATCCATTCACAAGCATGAAGCCTTAAACCAAGACATCTTCCATGAGAAGGGCTCCAACTTGGATAATTCAACAAGTATGACACTAGCTCTCATGAAAGTAAAAAAGGTCAAGTTTCCACACAATACCATGAAGAATGGGAGACTTAAAATCTCATAACTAGAATGTTATGCCTTTAGGGTCAAATTTAACTTTATGTTAAGCAATCATAATTGGACTTATGTAAGCCACAACTATCTGAGGTCGGGCAATAAAAATTTAGGTGTTAATGCATGTTAGATATTTGGTATGAAGAACCAAACTCCTAAAACATACCACACACTAAAACAAAAGATCAAGAGGGATGAACCTATCTCAGTGATACTTGTATTGGTTCATCTGACGCAAGGCCATTGATGAACCAATTAGCCTTAAGACATTAGAGATTTCATTGGTCAAATGAGGGAATGATAAAGAATAGGGATGAAGATGAAGAGGGAGGGAAAGATAGAAACACAAATTGATCAAGGGAGGATTTTATCAAATTAAGACCATTCATTCATTTTGGGAGATAACATGTACATTTCATCAATTCCCTAAATCCAATGGTTTTAATCTAACAAAAGTCAAATCAACCTTGCAAAGGCCCAAACAAATAGTCAAACATCACAAGACCATGAAAATGGCTCAACATAATTTTTACACATTTAATCAATTAAAAATCAATTTAAAAATAAGTTAAAATACAATTTAATTTGGTCAAAACCTAAAATCTCTTTAAAACACCAAATAAATGGCCAAGAGATATATCCTAGGTGAAACAAGGTCAAAGGACCTTAGACAAAAAATTTCATGATTTTGGAAAAGTCAGAAGTATTTTTAAACAATTAAAAATATGCACAAAAACATTTAATTCATAAAAAATATCAAAACTAATCCATAAAATAATTTTAATTTAGAATATGAAAGAGAAAAATATTTAAAGATTTTGTGGTGAAAGTTCCATATTTTTTGGATTAAAAATGAAATTGTTATGAATTAAACAAAATAAAAGGATTAAACATAAAATCAGAAATTAAAATAAAAATAGAAAAATCAAGGGTCGTCAGATTTCCCTCATTAATTGAGGTGGCAGATATGACGGACATACGCGCGTGTTCCATGGTGGACTCTAGTCAACTCAATGTACGCATGGTAATCAGATGCAATAGTCTAGATTAGGGCATTCAAACTTGATCAGATGGCCAGGAAGTGTGATAACACACCACCGGAGCTAGGGCTTCGGTCATCTACTCTGGTGACCTTCACCGGACTAGTCCAATTTCATCTCAATGGACAATGAAAAACAAGGACCCTATTTCAAAGAGAAAATGCTCAGGATCACGAATCTGACATTAATTTTCTCCAATTCCAAGTATATAAAAAGATATAGGGATTTGAATTTTGAGGTTCATGAGCTGAGTTGCTTTGATTTGACCTCAAAGCAACTCAATCTTGTTTCCTACATTGGTAGGACTTCAACCAACCAAAAATGACAAAGAATAGTGAAGAATTGAGAGAAAATCGAAAAGATGAAAATTCTGGAAAATCACCTTCGAGTGAGCTTCAAGCTTGCTTGATCTTACTTCCAATTAGCCTTGGCTTAACTTCAGAAGCTTGTAGGGGTTGAATTGGATCAAGGAAAAGCTTGCACTCTTGGAGTTTCAATCTTAAAACAAAAAGAGATTTGAAGCTCAATTTTAAAATGAAAACCTTCAAGATTATCCTTTAATGGTGAGGGTTTGGATTGCAGGTTCAAAGCTTGGGCATGAGGTCCTTAATTCTGAGCCAATAAGGTCTTATTTATAGGCTATGCATTTGATTTTCACACACTTCCAAAATTGGCCAAAAATAGAAATTCCCTTGCATGCTTGCATGGGCGTGTGATAGGACCATCAAAAGATGCTATTAGGTCTAAAATCACACATGTACGATGCTGAAATCCTGTCATGTGGTCATGCAAAGGAGATTGAAATGTGAATGTGAAATTCATCCAAATGAACCTTCGAAAAGAACCCATGCGCAAGTCCTCCAATTCTTGACCAAATGAGATGATCTTGGACTTTTTGCGAAGGTGATATCAAGGGGACCAACTTTCATGTTGAACATTTTTCAATTTGAAGCTTGGATCATGATGAATTTTGAGGTGGAAGTTTGGAAAATCAAACATATTTGAAAATTTTCTTAGTACCAAGTCAAATGTTCACTTCTTCCACCTTGAATAACTTTTTCTATGGGCTTCAAATGGAAAATGTTCCTTCATAAAAGTTGTAGCTATTTCAAACCTATTCAATTTAGTATCCAATTTGACGTCATTTGGATTTGGCATGAAGGAATTATGCATTTTAGAAGTTGAGGAAAATCACTTGTTCAATGGTAATGACCCAAAATGACCTATAATATTTCCTCTTAGCACATGCATTTGCAAGTTGAATTTGAATTTATTACAAGAAGAAAAGTTGGAGAGGACATCTTGAATTTGATCATGAAACTTTAATGGATTTAATATCATAAAAATTTATAAAGTTATGGTCCTTGGAAGTTAACCTCCTAACTAGGGTTCAGACAAAATGACCTATAATCTTTCATCATAAAAAATGTATTTCCAAGAAAAAATAGATCTTGACTTTAACATGAAAGTTGTTTGAAATGTCATAAGGAGTAGAGTTTCTCTTGGAATCATTTTTATATGACAAATATTTTAGGAGATAGGGTCTAGGGAACCCCAGTTTTGACCAGTTGACTTTCTCTAGTCAACCACCATGAACCATCTTGCAAACTTGAAGTTCTATTGATATTTAGGACTCATGGAGGATCATACATGCATAAGATGATATAATATCAAGTAACCCTTGAAATTGTTTGATTAAATGTTTAAGAAACTTGCTGAAGAAGTCACACAAGATACCCAGATGAATTAGGGCTTCCAAGGCAAACAAGCTTCAAACTCTTGATGAATTCTTGATCAAAATGATATGTGAAGACCATAGGGATCCATATATGATGTCTAGTGTCATTTTGAACCATATCTTGATTAGTATCCTTGTATTGAGGGTCTCAAACCCTATATATGAGCTTGATGGAGTATGGGTGAACACACACACTACCTACAAAAGCAACAAACTTTATATTGACATATATTTTTGCATTTGGGTTAGTAAATAAAAAAACAAAGTATGATACAATCAAATGTGCTTGGTGACCTCTCCCAATGCAAACCCAATGAATGAAGGGTAGGAGGATGCCAAGGTGTGATCCCAAAAGCTAATGCATATGATGAGATAGCATGAGGGATCTTAGGGTCAAAATTGGAGTCTTATAGCTGCCCCAATTTAAGGACATTCTAACTGAGAATGTGAAGATTAAAATCTTCGTATCAACTCAGTAGAGTGTACTTAAATAACAACATCTAGAAGTGAATTTTGGTCCCTAAGAGACCTCATGATGCATATGACATGGAATGTTAAAATAATCTTTGCGGGGAATATATTACCACAAAGGAAAAGAATTCGGAGAGACTGAAACTCCATAGGAGCATAATGCATTCCATAAGGAAAACTCAATGGGGAGACATATACTTTGGGGGGAATAAATAGTTATGTGTAGGTCAGGCTACGACTTGAAAACTGCTACGACTTGAAAACTGCTGGAGACACGAGGGGAATTTCCTTAAAAATAAATCAATGGAAGGACCCGGTTAGGAATAAGGGAAAATCTGCAGGGGAAACAGGTAGATCAAAACAAAGCTGATATACCTGAATCAAACTCAACTGGGGAAAATTGATCTTCAACACATGAGTACCAGAAATATATTATCTATTACCGGTTACTGGGTAGGAAGATAATATATTCTGACAGAGGGACATCCGTTACCGGTTAGGGTAAACATATCAAGGATGACTCAATAAAGAAAAAGGAGGTGTATTCGTTACTGATTACTGGGTCACAATAGCCTGTTGGGGAATATATCAAATAGGATTTACAACTACCGGTTACTGGGCAAAAGACCAAAGAGAGAATATTCGTCACCGGTTAAAGTGAACATATCAAGGATAAACTCAAAGGAAGAATATTCGTCATCGGTTAGGATGAACATATCAACGATAGACTGCCAGGAAAAAATAGGAATTATATCTATCAGTTACTAGATAGAATACCAAAGAGAGAATATTTGTCCCCGGTTAGGATGAATATGTCAAGGATAGACTCAACAGGGGAAAATAGGATTTACAAATACCGGTTACTGGGCAGAAGACCGCAAAGAGAAAAAAATCCGTCATCGGTTAGGATGAACATATCAAGGATTAACTCTCTAGGGAATAAAAGTAGGGATTACAACTACCTTTTTACTGGGTAGAAAACCACAAAGGAAGAATATTTGTCATCGGTTAGGATGAACATATCAAGGATAGACTACCTGGGGAAACGTGAAAATGAATCCGCTGGGGACAACAAAGGAAGTAGATTACTTTCACCGGGTATTGGGTAAAAGTAAAGTACTCTAAAAATTAAGAAGAATATTACCAGTAACTGGGTAACATACTCTCACGGGACCAAAATATCCATCTAGGTAATAACTAGAAAGAAACGGTCAAACAAAGACTCAACCCAATGAGGATATAACTCAAGGGGAGTGGTTCCATCCAGATAATTAACTGGGAGGAAACTGAAATAATGATCATCCACGAGGAAACAAATCAATGGGGAATGAGAAAGGTCAAATTTTTTCTGCTTAAGGGGCTGACACTCTACAATTGAAGGAGGACAGATGCACCAAACCTGCCTGGGGAAATAATATCACTGAAGCAGAGGATTAGAATAAAGGAGTCAAATGCAGTAAAAATTCATAATGAAATATCTGATGTATGAATATGTATGTATATGATTGATGGTTATGCTAACAAAACAACACAAAGGATACAAATATCACATATTTGAATCATCGCGGCAACACCCGGCTAATCTCGACAGGATGGAAGCACCATCTGGAGAAATATTCTGGGGATGAGACCAACTCTGAATAACTCAACCCTGGTTGGGGAGAGAGAAAGGATCTGCTGAGGATTTAAAATTGTCAATGCTGCGGGGAATTTTAGGTCAACACCATATCGAATGGGAGACAACCTTGCAGGGGACCAAATCAAACACTGCTCAGAATCCAAAAACTTCCGGGAACAAAGGATCTTTGATATCTGGAGATGAACTCTGCCAGAAGATACAAGAGATAAAACTCTGCACGGGGATCTAAGCCAATTGTTGGGGATGTGACCCAATAACTCAGTTGGGAATACCTGACGAAATGTTGGGAAAAAATCACTAAACTAACTGCTTGGGGAACACCAACAAGGCTTCGCACTTCAAGACTCATATGTTCTCAGATTATTGTTGACATTCCTTACTGAAATCGATTATCTTTTAAAGTGATTATTTTCATTGCTTTAATAAAAATAAAGATTCATCAATTTATTTTAAAATTATCATCATAAAATTCAATTTTATTTAGCAGAAATAAATAAGAGTAGAAACAATTGGATAAAAAACTCAACTTTATTTAATAGAATGGTAGTCTGTAAATGACAAGACTCCATAGATCTTTACAAAAGTTGTAAAATGGTAATTTACATGGGAAATGGCTACATTGAGTACAATGATCACTACTCCTCTTACCAACTTCATTATCCGTTGTACTCTTGGCTTTAGTTGAGAATGAAGAATCAGACCCAAACGACTTTCTCTAAACTACCTCCATGACTAGGACCAACCGAATGCAGTTACTTGCCATAATCCCTAATTTTACCTAGATTACCCCAAGGTGGGATACTCAATCTATCGGGATAAATTTTCTGTTTTATGTCTCTAACTTTTGCCTGGATCGCCCTTTCAGGTTTTCAATCCACCGAGACGCTCATTTTTGCCTAAGCCACCCTTTCGGGTTTTCAACTTAGTGAGCTGTTCTTTTTTTCTTTTTTAGGCGAAGTATTTCTTGATTGCATCGGCATTCACAGGACGACTGAACTCTTCACCATCCATAGTTGTAAGAATCAAAGCACCGACTGAAAAGGCTCTCTTAACAACATATGGGTTTTCATAATTAGGAGTCCACATTCCCCTAGCATCAGGTTTGAAAGATAAAATCTTCTTGAGCACGAGGTCACCTTCTCTAAACACGCGAGGCCTGAATTTCTTATCAAAAGCTTTCTTCATCCTTGTAGCACCTCAAATTTTCCCTCCTCATTCATGCATTCATTTTAGGTCATTTAACATTTCATATTGCATTTCATCATGTCAATAGGAATTAGCTCCAAGAGTTTGTCTTCCAAGAAGTTTAGATATCATCCAAGTCACTTTGTGGGTTCTATCTGAGTGATCAGTCAACACAAGGGAAATTGTGCATCAACTAGGGTTTTTCTCAACACTCAAGGAAGTTTGTATTCATCTGGGTATCAAGGGTGCATCACCATCTTCATGATCTTTCTTTCCTCAAATTTTCATTTCTTATCAGCAAAGTTCATCTGAATTAGGGCTTGACCTCTGGTCAACTTTGGTCTACTGAAGCAGTCAAAGTAGGGTTCCTCAAGGATTGAGATGCAATCTTGGTTTGAAGGTCTTATGGATGTTGTGTAGAGCTCTTGGGACCTAGGGTTTCATTTTCAGAGGTTTTCTTCAAAGGATCAAGCTTAATGGGCTCAGTACAGTTCAAAATTCAACTATGAAGTCAAAAGTCAACTGTTGGTCAACTTAGGGTTAAATGGCTAGGGAATGAATTGAGATACTTCCAACATGTTCAAATAGGGTCTATTCATCATTCAAAACATTAATCTTGAAGGAACAAAGGTCCAGTGCACAGGTTACCAAATTTGGAAAGATGACCTGTATTGTGAAGTTTCCAAATTTGGAAGGATTTTGACCTAGCTTCAACTTGATTTTTCATCACCAAGGAAGCTCCAAATGAATTTTTCCTCAGACATGAAAGTTGTAGATCTTTGTCTCCCCTTTCCAAAAAGTCCTATTTCAAGGCCATATAATGAATGGTTCAAGAGTTATGGTTCTTGAATGACGAAGTGTGCATGAAGGCTTTAAAAAGGCATAACTTGAGGTTGACAAGTCCAATTGGTGTGGCTCTTTTTGCTATGGTTTTGTTTTGAGAAGTACTTCAAAATGGCATGCAAAATGACCTATAATTTTGCATGATTCATCAATGGTGCAAGTCATTTTTCAAGCTTTCTTTCATGAAAAGTCAAAAAGACACAGGATGACATCATGGAATATTCTCACGTGCCAATCGTTGGGAATTTATTCAGCATTGTTTTTTGGGCCAAGTCCACCTTGGAATTTGAGCCCATGCATTCCCACATGTGTGTAAAAGTCATACATGCACAAAAATTACACCTTGGTAAAATTGTCATTAAACATCATTTTGTGTTATTTCTTTCATATAATCATGATTAATCAAGTCTCAAGAGAGGATTAATGCATTAAACAAGGTTGTTCATGTGCAAATAAGGGGGGCATTTCCAAAAATAACCAAAATAATCATGGACTTGAAACTCCTTCATTTGAGCCCACCAAGTCACAAAAATTAGAGTATAAACTCTAAAAATATCATTGAGCAAAACCCTAATTCGTGCAACCTCCATACACACTGAAAATCTCACTTTCCAAAAATAATATCATACTTTATTCTCATCAAATCTCTCCATACATCCATGGAAAATGAAAACCAATAGCATATTCTTGATCTACACACTCCAAGGATCATAAACCACCCACGATTTGAGCCATTCCAAGATGTTTCTAAACAGAGCTTTAATGGAGGTTGCTTCTTGAATCTCAAGATCTAGACCGTTTCAAGCACAACCAAAGGTAGCAAACATTCATAGAAGTTCAAGGGAGATATTCTGGAGCTTATCTCATCACCATACTGAAGTTTCAAAAGGTGCCATTTTTGGTAACTCAAATTTCGAATCTCTTATTTTGCTCATTTTTTATACCTAAATGAAACTACATGCTATGGTGATGATGTAGATGTGTTTACTTTTTAAAATGATGCAATATTGAGTGAGAAATCTTGATTTAAAGTTTTGATATTCAAACTTGTTGTTTGTGATTTGAGAGATTGGTGAAGATTCATGAAAAACTAATATGATTTTTGAGAGATTTATTTCAGAGACAAGCTGACTAACCGGTACTACACCAGAGCCAATTCTTCAAGACTGATGGATCATCTAGAACAAGAAAACCGCGAGCTGAAGGAAGAAGTAGCCAGGTTGACTGCCTTGATGGAGTCATTCTTGGCCGCTCAGAGCCAATCTTCTCCAACGCCATCAACTCCTCCCCAGAGGACGGTCATTTCTGAGATCGTGACTTCTACTGTGCCTGCTGCAACGACTCATTTTGCGCCATCTATGCCAGCCGGGTTCCCTTGGGGAATGCCCCCCAACTTTGTACCAGAGGGTTTCGCCCCTACTCTTACTTCTCTGTCGGCATCTAGCCCGGTCCTTTCAGTGCCACCGCCCGTTGTGCACACGTTACCAAGGGTCGAAGATACCATCTACCACTCTGAGCCATCTGAGGGCCCAGACGTTTATGAGAAGATGGACGACATGAAAGACCAATTCCTTGAGCTTCGTAAGGAATTGAAGACTTTGAGGGGGAAGGACCTCTTTGGCAAGAGTGCTGCTGAGTTGTGCCTTGTGCCCAACGTGAAGATCCCTATTAAATTCAAAGTGCCTGACTTTGAGAAGTATAAGGGAAACACATGCCCCCTCAGCCATCTTGTGATGTATGCTCGCAAGATGTCAACGCAGACAGACAATGACCAACTGCTCATCCATTATTTCTAGGACAGTCTGCCTGGTGCCGCTCTCCGGTGGTACATGGGTTTGGAGAGTTCGAACATCCGCTCTTTGAATGATCTTGGCGAGGCCTTCGTCAAGCAATACAAATACAATATGGATATGGCTCCTGATAGGGACCAACTGAGAGCAATGTCGTAGAAAGATAAAGAGACCTTCAAAGAATACGCCCAGATATGGCGCGAATTGGCAGCTCAGATAGTGTCTCCCCTAGAGGAAAAAGAGATGACCAAGATCTTCTTGAAGACCTTGAGCTCGTTTTATTAGGAGAGGATGATAGCCAGTGCTCCCTCAGACTTCTAGGAGATGGTGAATATAGGGATGAGATTGGAAGAAGGGGTCCGTGAAGGATGCTTAACTCGAGACGAAGGCTCTTCGGTAAAGAGATATGGGAGTTTTACGAAGAAGAAGGAGGGAGAGGCACATGTCGTGTCTTCCCATGTCAAAAGAAGACCCTCTGTGAAGAGGAAGATTGCTCGCTCAGTCAACAATTAGCATCAGGTGGCTCATATAGCACCTGTTTTCAGGGAAGCTCAACACTATCAGCAACCGCAAACTCAGCAATATCAACAACAACAGTATCCACAACAGCAGGCCTATCAGCCTCGAAATAACAACAGTAATGCCAGCGCCAACTATGAGAGGAAGAGGGTCACCTTTGATCCAATTCTGATGACTTATTCCGAACTCTACCCGTCGCTGATCGATAGAGAGTTGATCACGCCGCGAGACCCTCCTGCTGTACCTGCCAACCCTTAGTGGTGGTACAAGCCTGAGCTTCATTGTGTGTATCATTCCGGTGCTCCCGGACACGACGTAGAGAACTGTTATCCCCTGAAGACCAAGGTGCAAGACCTTGTGAGAAGCGGGATTTTGTTTTTCGAGGACGTAGGTCCAAACGTAAAGAAGAACCCATTGCCCAAGCATGGGAAGTCTGTCAATATGGTCCAGGGCTGCCCTGGCAAGTACAAGGTGAAATATGTCAGTCATATTCGGCAATCACTGGTTGAGATGCATAGATTTCTGTGTGACTATAGCCATTATGAGCATGATCACGACAGATGTAGAGTCTGTTCCGTCAATCAGAGAGGATGTCGCCAGGTGCGCAAAGATGTGCAAGAGATGTTGGACGAAGGAGTCATTGAGATCCTTCAAAATAGAAATGTTGACGAAGATGAGCTCGAAGTCAATGTAATTTCCCCGGTGTTCTGGATACCTGAGTCTGTTATCATCAAGTATGATGGTAGCAAGCAGAAGGTTTCTCCTGCTCTCGTCATCAAACCAGCCGGACCTGTATCGTACTCCTCTGAGAAAGCGGTTCCCTCTCACTACAACGTTGTGGCAGTGGAAAATGGGAAAGAGGTGTCCTTGCCCTCCTCATTTGTTGTTAACATTGCCGATTTCAGTGGGTTGACCCGCAGTGGTCGTGTATTTTCAACACCGTCAAAGCCTTAAGCTGATGCCCGAGGAAGTGTTGATGCTGATTTTGTTGAGCGCCCGATTGGGGATGCTGTGAGCACTCCCAATCCGGCACTTGTTGTTAAGCCCTCCTCTACATTAAGAACTCCTACTTCTGCTGGCCCGAGTGGCAATGCGAAAGAAGACTGTGATGAGATGTTGAGGCTCATCAAGAGGAGCGAGTACAACGTTGTAGACCAGCTTCTACAAACGCCATCCAAAATATTTGTGTTGTCATTGCTTTTGAATTCAGAACCACACCGAGAGGCTCTGCAGAAGGTTTTGGATGTGGCGTATGTGGATCACGATGTCACGATAGAACAATTTGATAGCATTGTTGCAAACATTACCGCTTGTAACAACTTGAGTTTTTGTGACTCTGATCTCCCTGAGGAGGGAAGAGACCACAACTTGGCTTTACACATATATATGGGTTGCAAAGATGATGCCATGTCCAATGTTCTAGTGGACACTGGGTCATCATTAAACGTATTTCCGAAATCCACTCTTGCGAAGCTGTCATATCAAGGGCCTCCCATGAGGCAGAGTGGAGTAGTTGTGAAGGCTTTCGATGGGTCTCGCAAAACCGTGATTGGCGAGGTTGATCTCCCAGTCAAATTCGGACCAAGTGATTTCCAGATTACCTTCCAGGTTATGGATATTCGCCCATCGTATAGCTGTCTTTTGGGCAGACCATGGATTCACGAGGCTGGCACCGTGACATCCACCCTTCACCAGAAATTGAAATTTGTAAAGAATAAGAAGTTGGTGGTGGTAGGGGGAGAAAAGGCTCTCTTGGTTAGCCATTTGTCTTCCTTCTCTTATATAGATGCTGAGGATGAAGTTGGAACTCCGTTCCAAGCTTTATCTATTGCTAAGCCTATTAAGAAGGGAACTTCTTCATTTGCTTCCTACAAAGATGCGAAGTTGGCCATTGAGCATGGCGCAACTGCTGGTTTGGGGCAAATGATTGAGTTAAAAGACAATAAGTCCCAGGCTGGCATAGGTTATTCTTCTGGGGTTTCCAATATGCAAGGGATGTTCAAGAGTGGTGGATTCATCCACACCAATCAAGACAAGGAGGCTTCTGCTATCTTGGAAGAGGACGAAGAGGATTCTGGAAACTTCGTCATCCCTGGAGGGATCTGCAATAATTGGGTCATTGTGGATATTCCAACAGTTATCCATAAGTCAAAGTAATATTCATTGTGTTTAAAAATCCTTCTCCCATGCCAAAGGGAGGAGTGATGACATTGTTGGCGCATAAATACAATGATATTTTCATTCAATAAATTCATGTTAAATGTTTGTTTTTCCCATTATTTTCCCTTTTCGCTTTTGCATGAAATTGGTGATCACATAAAACCTCAAAAAATAGAATAAAATCAATCTTTTCATCTGCATAATGATTTGCCTTGTTTGAATTCTAAAAGCTCTTTATATCCAAAAACATTATGCAGGTTGATCAAACCCATTGAACATAATGATCCAACACCATCTCCCAACTTTGAATTCCCTGTATTTGAGGCGGAAGAAGATGATGATGAAGAGATTCCTGATGAGATTACCCGTCTACTTGAGCATGAAGAGAAAATCATTCAGCCGTATCTTGAGAATCTGGAAACAGTCAACTTGGGGTCTAAAGATCGTGTGCGAGAAGTGAAGATTGGGGCACTCCTGGAAGAGTCTGTTAAGAAGGGGTTGATTGAGTTGCTACGAGAATACGTCGACGTCTTTGCCTGGTCATATGAAGACATGCCTGGTCTAGATACTGATATTGTGCAAGATTTCCTACCTTTGAAACCTGAGTGCGTGCCTGTGAAGTAGAAGCTCAGAAGAACTCATCCTGATATGGCAATAAAGATCAAAGAGAAAGTTCAGAAGCAAATTGATGCGGGGTTTCTGGTGACTTCTACATATCCTCAATGGGTGGCCAATATTGTGCCCGTGCCTAAGAAAGACGGAAAAGTCCGGATGTGTGTGGACTATAGAGACTTGAATAAGGCTAGCCCGAAAGATGATTTTCCTCTACCACATATTGATATGTTGGTAGATAATACATCTAAATTCAATGTCTTCTCATTTATGGATGGACTTTCCTGATATAACCAGATTAAAATGGCACCCGAGGATATGGAGAAGACAAGATTCATCACACCTTAGGGAACATTCTGTTATCGAGTGATGCCCTTCGATTTGAAGAACGTCGGAGCCACGTATCAACGAGCTATGACCACCTTGTTTCATGATATGATGCATAAGGAGATCGAGGTATATGTTGATGACATGATTGCTAAGTCGAGAACGGAAGTTGAGCATGTAGGGCACCTGTTGAAGCTTTTTCAGCGTTTGAGAAAGTATCAGCTTCGTCTGAATCCCAACAAGTGTACATTTGGGGTCCGTTCCGACAAGTTATTGGGCTTTATTGTCAGTGAAAGAGGTATTGAGGTTGATCCTGCAAAGGTCAAAGCAATACAAGAGATGCCTGCGCCTAGAACTGAGAAGCAAGTCCGAGGTTTTCTTGGCCGCTTGAACTACATTTCCAAATTGATATCCCACATGACTGCCACATGTGCACCGATATTCAAGCTCCTCCGGAAAGATCAGTCCCATGATTGGACCGAGGATTGCCAGAAAGCTTTTGACAGTATTAAAGAGTATCTGTCTGACTGTTCTTGAAGACTCAATGGGTTGTGTCCTTGGTCAGCAAGACGAATCAAGGAAGAAAGAGTATGTTATCTACTATATGAGCAAGAAGTTCACTGATTGTGAGTCTCGATACTCAATGCTTGAGAAGACATGTTGTACTTTGGCTTGGGCCGCTAAGTGCTTACGCAAGTATATGTTAAATCATACGACTTGGTTGATATCCAGAATGGATCCAATCAAGTACATTTTTGAGAAGCCTGCTTTAACAGGGAGAATTGCCCGTTGGTAGATGTTGTTATCTGAGTATGATATTGAGTATCGAGCTCAGAAGGCTATTAAAGGTAGTGTTTTGGCTGACCACTTGGCACATCAGCCAATTGAGGAGATTCTGTATTTGAAAATGAAAGAGTGTGATGAGCCTACGCTCGATGAAGGGCCAGAGCCTGGTTCCAGATGGAGTATGGTGTTTGATGGCGCTGTAAATCAATATGGAAATGGTATTGAGGCAGTGATTATTACTCCTCAGGACACACATTCCCCTTTCACAGCATGGCTAACTTTCAAATGCACGAATAATATGGATGAGTATGAGGCCTGTATTATGGGGTTGGAGGAGTGCATTGATCTAAGGATCAAGCATCTTGATGTTTATGGTGATTCGGCCCTCGTTGTTAATCAGATTAAAGGTGAGTGGGAAATGAATCAGCCTGGCCTCATTCCATATAGGGATTATGCGAGGAGGATTTCAAAGTTCTTTACTGAGATCGACTTCCATCATATTCCTCGAGATGAGAATCGGATGGCAGATGCTCTTGCTACACTTGCTTCGATGATTGTGGTTAGACTTTGGAATGAAGTTCCAAATATCACTGTAATGCGCTTGGATAGACCAGCTCATGTGTTTACGGTTGAAGAAGTGAAAGATGATAAGTCGTGGTATCATGATATCAAGTGTTTCCTTCAGAGCCAGATTTACCCGCCTGGGGCATCTGTGAAAGATAGGAAGACTCTGAGGAGATTATCAGGAAGTTTTTACCTCAATGGTGATGTACTCTACAAGAGAAACTTTGACATGGTTCTGCTCAGATGCGTGGATAGACACGAAGTAGACCTGTTGATGACTGAGGTCCATGAGGGTTCATTTGGTACTCATTCCAATGGACACGCCATGGCCAGAAAGATGTTGAGAGCAGGCTACTATTGGCTGACAATGGAGTCTGACTGCTGCAAATATATGAAGAAATGCCATAAGTGTCAGATTTATGCGGATAAGATTCATATTCCCCCGACACTTCTGAATGTGATTTCATCACCATGGCCTTTCTCCATGTGGGGAATCGACATGATTGGCATGATAGAACCGAAAGCGTCCAATGGACACAGATTTATTCCTGTAGCAATTGATTACTTCACTAAGTGGGTTGAAGCAGCATCATTTTCCAATGTGACCAGGTAGGTGGTCGTGAAGTTTATCAAGAATCAACTCATATGCCGTTATGGTGTGCCAGACAAGATCATTACTGATCATGGATCTAACCTGAACAACAAGATGATGAAGGAGCTATGTAGCGAGTTCAAGATTGCGCATCATAATTCTTCCCCTTACAGACCCAAGATGAATGGGGTTGTTGAGGCTGCTAATAAGAATATCAAGAAGATTATCCAGAAGATGGTTGTCACGTATAAAGATTGGTATGAGATGCTGCCATTTGCTTTACATGGATATCGTACCTCTGTTCGCACTTCGACAGGGGCAACCCCTTTCTCCCTCGTTTATGGCATGGAGGTTGTGCTCCCAATAGAGGTGGAGATCCCATCAATGAGAGTCTTGATGGAAGCCAAGTTGATTGATGCTGAATGGGTTCAGAGTTGTTATGACCAACTGAATTTGATAGAAGAGAAGAGATTGACTGCCATGTGCCATGGTCAATTATATCAACAAAGGATGAAGAAAGCCTTTGATAAGAAGGTCAAGCCTCGTGTATTCCGAGAAGGTGACCTTGTGCTGAAGAAAGTCTTGTCTTTCGCGCCCGATTCCAGGGGCAAGTGAACTCCAAACTATGAAGGTCCATATGTTGTTAAGAGAGCCTTTTCAGGCGGTGCTTTGACACTTACAACTATGGATGGGGAGGATTTCACTCGTCCTGTGAATTCAGATGCAGTCAAGAAATACTTCGCCTAAAAATAAAAACAGAATAGCTCGCTAAGTTGAAAATCCGAAAGGGCGGCTTAGGCAAAAATGAGCGTCTCGGTGGATTGAAAACCTGAAAGAGCGATCCAGGCAAAAGTTAGAGACATATAAAAAAGGTGAATATGTATCCCGCTAGATTGAGTACCTCACCCTGGGGCAATCTAGGCAAAAATTAGGGATTTGGCAAAGTAACTGCATCCTGACAAGACTTTGTTCTACAACTGTTATCCGTCAAAGATTCTCGCCCATTCATCATCAACCAAAGCTTCAAATACATCGGATTCAAAATTGGTGGAGAAATGGTCATTATGTTCAATGTAGCCCTTTTCCGATATACATCACCAATCTCAAATTTGTAAAGATCTATGGAGTCTTGCCATTTGCAGACTACCATTCCATCAAATAAATTTGAGCCTTTATCCAATTATTTGCACTCTTATTTGTTTCTATTCAACAAATGTTTTGCATGTTTTAATTGAAAAAATGTCATTGTTTTAAATAATCAAATTTTTCATAATTTGTTTTTAAACAAAGTGAACATTCACAATGACATAAGGACACTGGGAATGCCTTCAGTGCTCTCCCAAGGATGGTAAGATTCTTGACAGGGTAAGGCAGTTGTTCACATTCCTGGCATGTTGGTGTCCTCTTCCTCCTGAGCCTTTTGTGGTTTCTCCCCCTAGTAGAGTGTTGGGAAGATTTATTCCTCCCTCCTTCTTTCAGCAGAATAGTGATTCTTCCTCCTCGGAAGATGTGTTTTCATTATTTGGGACAGTGTTTGATGACCTCTGGAAATTTCTGATTTGGTGGTTGTTCCCCACAGAGTTCCATGATCCCCTCTGATGATTTCCCCAGTAGAGTGTTTCCATGGCGGATTTTTGATGATCTTTGCCTCCAGCTGGAATGTTTTGCTCATTCCCCTACAGAGATCTTTGTTATCCTGGCTTTCTCTCTTGAGATGTAGTACCAGATGTTTGTAATTGTTCGATGGACTTGTTGGTGTTAGAGATACCTGTTTGTCAGCATTCATCATATATAAAACTACGCATGTGTGCATATATTTTTCAAACATTCGGATATTCATATCGCATTCTTTGCCATATATCTTTGTTTGTGATCCCCTGCTAGTTGGTAATACATTTCCCCAAGTAGATGTCGGTGTCTGAACTCCCCATATAGAGTCAGCTCCTTAAGCAGAAAATGTTTATCTTTCCTTCCATAATCCCCACCGAGTTATATCCTCGTGGATGATGGTTGTTTCTTTTTCCTCCCAACACATATATTGGGATGGGAGTCCCCATTGAGTTATATCCTCACTGGGACGAGTCTTGATTCAATTTGCCTCTTTAGTTTGATCCTAGATTGGCTTCTTGTGACTGTTTCCTGCGCTTCCCTGTGGTATAAATGAATAATTGCTCAGTAATCAGTAATCATTCATCTTTTCCCTGGCGGATTCTATGGTTTTCTACCCTTATACCGGTAGTTGTAAACCCTATTTCATCCCCTTGCAGAGTTAACCGCTTGTTCATCTTAATCGATGACGGTTACCTTTCCGTGGTTTTCTACCCAGTATCCGGTAGATGTAATCCCCTCCTTGACGGTTATCATTATCCAATATTCGGTATTGATAAGTCCTTCACCGCCAGCGATGTATCTCTTGGATAATTACTCTTATCAAGCAGTTTATCCCCAGCAAGACATATTTCATATACCGATTGCCGGTAATGGTTGTTGCTCCCCTTGAATGGTCATCATTATATACCTAGTTTCGGTATCCCGATGCCTTTCTTTGTCGGTCGATTTATCCTTTATTAACCCAGTAACCGGTTGTGGATAATCTTCCATGCGAGTAAATTATATATGTTCTGACGGTAATAGATAATATATCTCATGCACTCTTTGGTCGAAGCCTTTTGTTCTTCCCGGGTTGAGTAAGATTCGTATCCCTTTTTGGAATCGAATGTCCATCCTATAATCGAGTTTGCTTTTAGCCCTCTATCGGATGATGAGTGTCTTGGGAATATTCCCCAACTCACGTTTTGGTTGGTCGCCTATAATATGCCTAGTAACCGGTATCCTTGGTGTTCCTTCCTTCTACTCCCTATTATGACCTTGTGTCCCCCTGCGGAGTCAGTTTTTCCCTGAGCCAAAGTTTACCTTTTTAGGTATACCTCAGATGATTTTGGACGTTTGATATCTCTCACCCTTGTACCGGTCTTAGATATTCATTCTTCCCAAGCTTGTTATTCTCTCACCTTTATACCGGTGTTCCGATCGTATGTCTCTTTGAGCTTATTACCCAGTAATCGGTAATACCTCATTTGTTATTTCCCCACCTGAGTTCGGATTTTATCCGAAGTATCCGTTATGGATAATTTTTGCTGTATTGGCATTACTCCCCAATACATGCGCCTTTGAGTCAGCTCGGGTCTTTCCATGGATCTACTCTTTTTGGAATTTTTGCTCCCCAAGCTTTGAAGTCGTGACCTGCTCACGCATTTTATTCCTTTCTTATCCCCATGAGAATCCCAGAGTCTCTGTCCCATGGAGTAAATTACTCATATGGATTATCAGCTTCTCCTGATTTCTTTTCCTTCTTTGTGGACACATATCTCCATAGAGTGTTACCTTTTGCATACATACATTTGCATCATGAGGTCTCTTAGGGACCAAAATTCGTCTCTCTGTTATTATTTAAGCCCATTCTACCTCGTCGAGACGAAGATTTTAACCTTCACTTCTCCGGCTAGAATGACCTTAAATAGGGGCATTTGTAAGACCCCAATTTTGTCCCTAAGATCCCTCATGGCATCATAACATTGTATTTGCATTGCCTCAAGGATCATAAGCATCTTGTTTCCCTTTGCCTTTGGGTGGGACCTCTTGTGAGTGGTTTGAGATCACCAAGCATGCTTGAATTGTATATTATTGCTTTTCTTATTTTGTTTACTAACCAAAAGCACAAAAATATGTCATTAACATTTCTTGTTTGTAGCTTGAGCAATCACAAGGTCAAAAGCTTCAAGGAGATCATAAGTACAAATATAGGGCCAAGAGGAGAGGAAAGCAAGCATGGTAATGGTTCCCAAAGCTCTCATCCATCAAATATTCCTCCCTAGCATCTTAATTCATCATTGTTGATCAAAGCAAGTCAAAGGGTTTGAGGTTTGTTCCCCAAGGAAACCCTAATTCATCTGTGTACCACAATGCCTTGCTCTTGAAGCAACCTCAACCCATGATCAAATACAATCAAGGTAAGTTCTCTCATTCATCATTTAATGCATATTTGAACTTATTTGAGTGTCCTCAATCATCAATTCATCAAGATATGAGTCATGGACTTGAGAAGTTGATCAGTCAATTCATCTAACTATTTTGAAATGCACTGAGACCTAACTTTTTATGTGTTAGTCAAATGGAGATGATCCCTGTCATACCCCAAAATTTGCCCGTTGATATTACAAAGCATTCCTCAAGACCCTCCGACTTGTTTTGCAAGGCACTGACTCTAAAGGAACAGGCCCAGCTCACAACAGGCCCAATCCAAAAACGGCCCAAGATAGCTTGCTCGCTAGGCGAGCAATTCCTTCGCCTAGCAAACACTTCATCATGACACTCGCCCAGCGAAGCACCATATCCAGAAAAAAAGCCCAGAATGGCTTGCTCGCTAGGCGAGCAATTCCTTCGCCTAGCGAAGCTGGCGAAAGTCTGAAGTTTTGGACCTCATTTTAAGCCCATTAGGTCACCACCACTACTACTATAAATACCAGCTCCTCAGCCCCGAAAATAACGGACAGACCCAAAAGGGAGAAACACAGAAACACGCATAGACGAACGGACACCGAGACGGAGAGACCAAGACGAAGGACGGAAACCCTGGTGCAAAAACCCTGCTAATCTGAAGGCAGCCCCTCCGCGCCGAAACTACCGCCACCTCCAAGCAATCAGTCCCTTTCAATATCGCAATTGCACACAGGTTTGCGTATCACCGCTGTTTTACGGTTCCAATTGATATTCTTTACATACATGATGCATTCCGATTAAAGTTTTGATATATAGTTTGATTTCGTATGTGAATCTAAGTATGAACATCCTGTATAATTGTCTATGCTATGCCTGGGATCAAATACCATAAGAGTGCAGGTTTCGGAAGTCATGCTGCTGTCCAACTCCAAACCCGTGGCCGCTCGCTAGCTCATCGCTAAGCGAGCCTGCAGCGAGCATTCGCTGAGCCTGCGCTAGGCGAAGCAGAGGCGAACGGGACAGTGGCTGTTTTGTCTCTTTGCTGGTCTTATGTTTGTTTAATCACGATTTTTGCATCACTTGGCCTGAACTCATAACTGTTATGTCTATTTTATGGTGCAATTGTCAAATCATATTTTATCTTAATACTCTAACCCGTGTGTTGAATGGTGTAAAAGCTTCCATATCCCCAATGAAGCGGCCGGCTAGGTACTCCACTTTACGCGTGGGAGACCTTCGTGGAGATGGATTCTAAATTACTTCACTTTAATGTGAAGATTTATATTGATTGCCTAATTAATTTTAATGTATTAATTTTTAATGTATTGATTTTAGTGTGTTGATTTTAATGTGGAGATTCATCATAATTACCTAATGAACATTAAAATATGGACTTTAAATAAATGGTATCGGACCTTTCTTTATTACCCCACGATTACGGTATTACGGTCATGTCCCGCGAATATGGGGATACCCTTAGCAAAGACCCTTCGGTTAAATCATCATAAAATAAATCATGGTCCCTCGGATGTTGCCTTCGAAAATACGATTTTGTCCCTCGATGACCCTTCGATGTAGCCTATGGCTAAATGATGATAGTCCCTTCGAATGCTAAGGTATCCTCACAACTGTTGCCTTCAATGACCGGCCGATGACCATACGATGACCCTCTACATCCCAAGGGTAAAACTACTTACTTCTCAATAGTAAGGACAGTTTTACCCTCATAAGGATAGGAAATGCTGGAAAGACCTCGGACAGGTATAACCCTTAATTGCTCATTCATAACCTAAAATATTTTTCCCACCTTACACATTTCAAACATCCTTTTGGAAAATCACCACTTAGCATACATCCGTACTAGGATCATTGCTGAGTTATATTTTTCTAAATAACTTTCAAATCTAAATGAGATAACCACTTTGTATACATTCATGCAAGAATCATTACAAAGTTAAATTCTCCTTTTCAAAACATTTCCTACACATTTTTCAACCACCTCTTTCAAAATAGAAAACATAAATGATTGAGCAATTAAGAGCCCATGGATAACCATGGATACAAAGGGTGCTAACACCTTCCCTTTGTATAACGTACCTCCCGAACCTAAGAATCTAAATTAAGGTCTTTCCTGTTCTTTTCCACCTTTCCTTATGGGATAAAAGAAAAGTCGGTGGCGACTCTTGCTAACCGCGACATTGCGATTAAAAAACACAAAAAAATGTCCAGTTCACCGTATGACAGAACTGGCGACTCTGCTGGGGACTCAGAGAGAGGTCCATCTTAAAAAAAAAAATCATCCATGTTTTCCTAATTGTTCCTTCTTTTAAGGGAATTGTTGAGTGAAAGATCCTACACCCGGATCTAGTGTACCTTAGGTAAGTAGCAATAGATCATCGCGACTATCCGGCGTATACTGGAATGGTTAAAATGATGGCTACGGTTAATGTGACACTTTGGATGTCCTGATGTTCCTCATGTTCACTTGAGGAAAAATTTGGCTTCCGCGTGGTGTCATTAAAGCATTAACCAGACCTTTAGAACCCTAATTGACTCATCCTAGCCATTAGAAAGTAGTGAGATAACTGACTTCGGTTCCGACTGGGGTTGGTTGATACTCGATGCTACACTCTTTGAGATTGGACTTTAGGGAAGCTTTGGTCAACCACTTGGTGTTGCACTGAAGTGGACTTAAAGAAAGGTCGATGATCTGAGATCCTTCTAGAACCCGGTTACTATTCTAGGACAGGTTGAACCGACCAAACTTCAGTGGGGAGGGTACTTACCTATGGAACTCATGCAAGCCTTAAAACCTAGGAATGATTGTTGTGTGATTTGCATAACCTCATAACATCATAACATCATAACATCATGGCATTATACTAACCGTTTCAAGGACTTAGGGATTTAGCTTTGCTCTGTTGAACAGGTTATGGCTTCCAGGAAGACTATCCGGATCAATCTTGTAACGATCTCCCCTCAACTCAAGGATTTGGTGTCGGAACTCCCCGATCATGCTCAGTTCAACAAGAAACATGGTCATCTCCTCAATTTGGTTACCACTGGTTTCAAAGAAGATATGATGAGAGTCCTATTCCAGTTCTTCGATCCTAAACATCATTGCTTCACTTTCCCAGATTATCAGTTGGTACCCACCTTGGAAGAGTTTTCCAAGCTGCTTGGGATACCTATCCTTGATCAAATACCTTTCAGTGGTCTGGAAAAGATTCCGAAGTCTGAAGAAGTTGCCGCAGCTTTACACATGACAAAGTCTGACATTGAGACCAATTGGATAACAAGGAGTGGAGTGAAGGGCTTACTTGCCAAATTTCTAATAAGTAAGGCCCGAGAGTTCCTAAAAGTTATGAATGTCCATGCTTTTGAAGATGTTCTAGCATTACTGATCTATGGTTTGGTCTTATTCCCTAATCCAGACCAGTTCATAGACATGAATGCTATTAAGATATTTCTCACTCATAACCCTGTGCCTACCTTGCTCGGAGATATTTTGCATTCCCTTCACACTCGTACTATGAAGAGACAAGGGACTCTCATGTGCTGCGTACCTTTGTTGTCTAGGTGGTTTATTTCGCACCTTCCTCAATCAATCTTGAAGAATGATCAAAATCTGAAATGGTCTCAAAGGATAATGGCACTCTCCCATTCAGACATCCGGTGGTGTTCTAACCTCAAAGAAGATGTTATCATCATCGACCGTTGTGGAGAATTCCCTAATGTACCCCTCATGGGGATAAGAGGAGGTATTACTTATAATCCCGCCTTAGCCCTACGTCAGTTTGGGCATGCTCGAAGAGATGGTCCACATAAAATGATTATTCAAGGTATAGTGTTTGACTATGACAATGACTCTCAAGGTCTCCGCCAAAGGTTTGTGCGAGCTTGGGGCATGGTGAAAAGAAGCAATTTAGGAAAGAAAAATTCTATTCCTATGGAGCCCTATCTCAGATGGGTACGCGCCAGAGCTCGTGAACTTGTCATGCCATATCTTGCAGTCGGACCATTGATTGTTGAATCAGAGGTCGAAGGAGGTACTGCCCAGATCATTCCTTATCCAGATATGCCTACTGATGTTGAGGAATTGAAAAGATCCTGGACCCAGTTGAGAGAGGAGAGGGATACTTTCGAAACTCAGTTCAATGCAGAAAGGAAGAAAGTATTAGAGCTCACCAGTCAGCTTAATGAGGAACGAAGACTCAATGCATATCTTCGCCCAAAAGGAAGTCGCCCCTGGGAGATTTGAGCTTTCATTGTATTTTACTATTATTCCTTTTGTAATGAACATTGATCAAAAAATTAGCAATAAACATTTCTTTCTTGTTGGTGATTTACGCAAAGTTAAATTCCAAAAGTCCTTGAAAACATTTCATGCATTGCATCGCATAACATAACATCGCATAACAGGTATTCTAAAGGACCATATTCTCATGGTCTGCCTCTTACACAGAAAAATGGATCTCGAACAAACTGTCAAAGATCTCCAGACTCAGAATGCTCAATTCAAGGAGATGATGCTAAGCTTATCCAAGGGGCAGGAGGAACTGAAGGCTCTTTTGGTCGAAAAGAAGAAAGACAAGAATGCTGTGAGCTTCATTAACCCGGGAAGAAGGCGTAAAGGACAGGCTACGGGAATCAAATTTGGAATCCCGAATGGCCCAGAAGAGGGGGCGGAGAATGATTCAGAGGAAGAGGATGCTGATTTCTCCAACCCTGAGGATGACGATGAAGAGTATGAAAATGAACAGTACTCTCCAAGAGATGATAAGTACAAATTGCTGGAAGAACGCATGCTAGCCATGGAGGGTCAGAAGGCACCTGGTCTGGATTTCGAAAGTTTGGGTCTGGTCTCCGACGTGACCATTCCTCGCAAATTCAAAATCCCCACTTTCACTAAGTACGATGGTGCGTCCTGTCCTCAGATGCATCTAAGGGCTTATGTGAGAAAGATTCAGCCGCATACCACTGATAGGAAGCTGTGGATCCACTTCTTCCAAGAAAGTCTGTCTGGCACTCAGTTGGAATGGTATTATCAGCTCGAAAGTTCTGACATCCGCACCTGGACTGATTTAGCAACAGCTTTTTATAAGCAGTACCAGTATAATTCTGAACTAGCGCCTACTCGGTTACAGTTGCAGAATATGACTATGGGATCTAAAGAATGCTTCAAAGAGTATGCCCAAAAATGGAGAGATTTGGCCGGCAGGGTCAAACCCCCTATGACTGACCGAGAATTAGTAGACCTGTTCATGGGTATCCTGACTGGCCCATTCTACAGCCACCTACTGGGGAGTTCTTCATCAGGTTTCACTGAACTTATACTGACAGGTGAATGGGTGGAGAGCGGCATTCGAAGTGGAAAGTTACAGGCGGCTACTTCTACAAGCAGTAAAAAGTCCTACCATGGGAAGAATGAATCGAATGCTGTGTATGGTCAAAAGAATCATAGTAAGAAAAATGGTGACCACGCCGTTGGAGCAGTGACGATCGCAGCCCCGCCAGCTCAAAACTTCCAGCAAAGACAAGACAGACCAAGAAGGCAGTTTACCAAGCTCAATATGACTTTAGCACAAGCACTGCAAAGTATGCTAAAGGTAAACTTAATCACTCTCAGAGGTCCTCCTGCAAATGTCAACACTGCCTCGCCTCGTTATAATCCCAATGCCAGGTGTGCATATCACTCCGATAGCCCCGGGCATGATACAAACGACTGTTGGTTGTTGAAGAACAAAATTCAGGATATGATCGACGCTGGAGAAATTGAATTCGAGCCTCCGGAGACTCCTAATGTCATCACTGCTCCTATGCCTAATCATGACAAGGCTGTTAATGCTCTCGATGACGATTCTCTCATCACTACTGTAGCGGACTTAACATCTCCTCTCCCGATCATAAAGAGGAATTTATTGCAAGCTGGTTTATTTCCAGGTTGTACTGAAGATTGCAATCTCTGCATACTCTGGCCCGAGGACTGTTTGAAATTGAAGAATGGTATTCAACGGCTGATGGACGATCGCACAATTCTCTTTGAAAGGGTTTCTAAGGCGGAAAACCCTATTGAAGAAGTATCTGTGATTGCAAGGTCCAAAGTTCCAGTGAAGATTACTGCTCCCAGAGTACCTGTGAGGATTATTGCTGAGCCCAAAGTAGCCCCCCTAATCATCACTGCCCCTGGTCCAGTACCGTATTCTTCAAGCAAAGCCATTCCGTGGAACTATGGAGGTGATGTTTATATCCATGGCGTGAAGCAAGTTGGTAATTCTGCTAATTCTAATGACATTATTGGGACTAGTAAAGTTACTCGAAGCGGAAGGATCTTCTCTCCAGAAATCTCACCTCCAGTTCCCGAAAATCGAGGAAAGGAACCAGTCAACCCTTCTCAGTCAGAGGTACCGATCGAAGCTACTACTGAAGACGTTGCCAAACGAGAAATGGAAGAAGTGCTGAAAATCATCCGCAAGAGTGATTTTGATGTGGTAGAACAGTTGGGGCATACCCCGTCTAAGATCTCGATGTTGTCCTTGTTGTTATCTTCTGAATCTCACGCCAATGCCTTCATAAAATTCTTGAAGACTGCTCATGTACCTCAGGAAACATCCGTCGATCAGTTCGAGAAATATGTTGCTAGCCTGACTGTTGACGATGGCCTAGGTTTTTCCAATGCGGACCTGACACCAGCAGGGAAGAATCACAATAAGGCCCTGCATATTTCTATTGAGTGTAAGGGAATCACCCTGTCTCATGTGTTGATCGATAATGGCTCTTCTTTGAATGTGCTACCGAAAGCCGTGCTCGACAAACTTGACTGTAAAGGCATTGAATTGAAGCCTAGTGACATTGTGGTACGTGCTTACGATGGTGCGAAGAGTGTTGTCCATGGCGAAGTGGTTCTCCCTATCAAGATAGGGCCTCAAGTCTTCAATACTACCTTTCATGTAATGAACATTCGCCCCGCCTATTCCTGCTTGCTGGGACGCCCTTGGATTCATAGGGCAGGCGCTGTAGCTTCGTCTCTCCATCAAAAGCTGAGATATCCAATAGAGGGTAAGATTGTCACTGTGTGTGGGGAAGAGGAGTATATCGTCAGTAGTGTGCATACCTTCAGATACGTCGAGATGGATGGTGAATTCTTCGAGACTCCGTCTCAGTCATTTGAGGTGGTTCCTCCGCCCAGTCCTGCCTTTAAGCCAACTCCCCTTGTGCCCGAGGTTATTCGAGCTCCTCCTGCCATGGTTTCCCTGAAGGACGCTCAAGCTGTGGTTGAAGATGATGGCTGTACTGGCTGGGGTCAACTGATCAACATACCCTACAAGTCTGATAAATCTGGTCTGGGATTTAGCTCGGACAAGAGTCAAATTAATGCTGTAGAAGATGCTGACAGTGATTGCGACCTGGATAGCTGGATCAACCCAACAATTGGTGACGGACTCAATAATTGGAAGGCTGAAGACACTATCCCAATCTCCTTTAGTCAGGAGTAATTGTTATTGTCCATTTAGTATTGCAAATTTTAATTTTTCGATTGAACCTCTTAAAGCATTGTGTCTATGCCCGGGGCACAATAGCTAATTTGTTAAGGGTTTTGTCATTTCATAAGCATATTCATATTCAATAAATCAATGGACCTTTTTGCATTCAAATATTGCGCTCTTTATCTTTCCTGTCATCTTCCAAACAAGCTATGCTTTCTTACACACACTCACGTCACAAATTGCAGATCCGCATCCACTCTGGATCCTGTTGACAATAGTTCTACTACTGTTCATTATGACTTTGAAAATCCGATCTACCAAGCCGAGGATGGAAGTGAGGAAGATTGTGAAGTACCCGGAGAACTTGCCAGACTGTTACTGCAGGAAGAAAGGACTATACAGCCGCATGAGGAGACAATCGAAATTGTAAATCTGGGTACTGAAGTAGACAAGAAAGAAGTCAAAATAGGAGCAGGCTTGGAAAACAGTATCAAAGAAAGATTGATTCAGATGTTACACGACTATGTAGAGATTTTTTCTTGGTCTTACGAAGACATGCCAGGACTGGATACTGATATAGTAGTGCATCGTTTGCCGATGAAGGAAGATTGTCATCCTGTTAAGCAAAAGGTTCGCCGCATGCGTCCTGAAATGTCTGAGAAAATCAAAGCCGAGGTTATGAAACAATTCAATGCCGGTTTTCTAGCCGTTACTTCTTATCCTCAATGGGTTGCTAATGTGGTACCAGTGCCAAAGAAGGATGGTAAGGTGCGAATGTGTGTAGATTACCGAGACCTGAATAAAGCGAGTCCCAAGGATGACTTTCCACTCCCGCACATTGATGTTCTGGTAGATAACACCGCTCAACACAAGGTGTTCTCATTCATGGATGGATTCTCAGGTTACAACCAGATTAAGATGGCGCCTGAGGACATGGAGAAAACTACGTTTGTGACGCAATGGGGCACGTTCTGTTATAAAGTAATGCCATTTGGTTTAAAGAATGTAGGGGCAACGTACCAGCGTGCTATGGTGGTTTTGTTCCATGATATGATCCATCATGAAATAGAAGTATATGTGGATGACATGATAGCCAGATCTCATACTGAGGAGGAACATCTCGATCATTTATACAAACTGTTCGAGAGGTTGAAGAAGTACAAGTTGAGATTGAACCCGAACAAATGCACCTTTGGAGTAAGATCCGGTAAACTCTTGGGCTTTATTGTCAATGGTAAAGGAATTGAGGTTGACCCGGCTAAAGTGAGAGCTATTCAAGAAATGCCAGTTCCCCGTACGGAGAAAGAAGTCAGAGGTTTCTTGGGGCGCTTGAACTACATTGCCCGATTTATTTCCCATTTGACCGCTACCTGCAAACCCATCTTCAAATTACTGAGGAAGAATCAAGAGATGATGTGGAATGACGAATGTCAAGAGGCTTTTGACAAAATCAAGAAATATCTCCAGGAACCTCCAATTCTGATACCACCAGTTGAAGGAAGACCTCTAATCATGTATTTGACCGTGTTAGAAAGTTCAATGGGGTGCGTGTTGGGGCAACATGACGAGTCTGGTCGAAAAGAGCATGCCTTATACTACCTGAGCAAAAAGTTTACCGACTGTGAAACAAGATACTCACTGCTCGAGAGAACTTGTTGTGCTTTGGCCTGGGCTGCTCGCCGACTAAGACAGTATATGTTGAATCATACCACTTTGTTGATTTCTAGGATGGATCCCATCAAATACATGTTCGAGAAGCCTGCCCTCTCCGGAAGAATAGCGAGATGGCAGATGATCTTAACAGAATATGATATCCAGTATACTACCCAGAAAGCAATCAAAGGAAGCGTGCTAGCCGATCATTTGGCTCATCAAGCGGTGGACGATTACCAATCTATGAATTTTGAGTTTCCAGATGAGGATGTCATGCTTGTTGCCGATTACGAAAAACCTAGACCGGATGAAGGACCCGAATTGGGATCCCGATGGACTATGGTCTTTGATGGATCTTCTAATGCATTGGGCCATGGTGTTGGGGTTGTAATCATTTCTCCCGGAGGTTACCATACACCTTTCACTGCTAGACTGTGCTTTCATTGTACCAATAATATGGCTGAGTATGAAGCATGTATTTTGGGACTCAAGGCTGCTATAGATCGGCGAATCAAGTTTTTGAGAGTGTATGGAGATTCGGCCTTGGTAATCAGTCAGATCAAAGGAGAATGGGACACCAAACACCCGAATCTCATCCCTTATCGAGAGCGGGTGATGACATTAATCCCATACTTTGAAGAGATTACATTTGAACATATTCCACGAGAGGAGAATCAGTTGGCAGACGCATTAGCTACCATGTCATCTATGTTCAGAGTCAGATGGGACGGTGAAGCTCCCAGGATTACCATTGAACGGTTAGATGAACCAGCACACTGTTATGAACTTCACACTGAGAGGGTACAGAGGAAACCTTGGTTCCACGACGTAAAAAGATATTTAGAAGCTCAGGAATACCCTGAGGGGGCATCCATCAATGACAGAAAATTCTTGAGGAAGTTCTCCGCTAAATTCTTTCTGAGTAATGGAGTATTATACAAGCGTAATCATGATTCGACTCTGCTTCGCTGTGTGGATAGAAGGGAAGCAGAAAGGATTATGGAAGACATGCATAACGGTATTTTTGGGACTCATTCTAATGGACATACAATGGCCAAGAAGATTCTGAGATCAGGGTATTATTGGTCTACCATGGAAGCTGATTGCCACCATCACTCCAGAACCTGTCATAAGTGTCAGATCTATGCGGACAAAGTACATCTGCCTCCTGCTCCATTGAACGTGTTGACGGCTCCTTGGCCCTTTGCAATGTGGGGCATTGATATGATTGGAGAGATCAAACCCACGGCTTCTAATGGACATCGCTTCATTCTCGTCGCTATTGATTACTTTACGAAGTGGGTAGAGGCAACCTCATTCGCTTCTGTCACCAAGAATGTGGTGGCACGGTTCATCAAGAATAGCCTTATTTGTCGATACGGCATCCCTGAAAGAATTATCACTGACAATGGTACTAATTTGAACAACAAGATGATTATTGAACTCTGCACGCAGTTCAAAATTAAACACCATAACTCTTCTCCGTACCGGCCAAAGATGAATGGCGCCGTAGAGGCTGCTAATAAGAACATCAGGAAGATCATACAAAAGATGACGGTAACGTACAAAGATTGGCATGAGATGTTACCGTTTGCTCTCCATGGTTATCGCACTTCAGTACGCACTTCGACAGGGGCAACTCCTTTCTCTTTAGTCTACGGAACGGAAGCCGTTTTACCAGTGGAAGTTCAGATTCCCTCTCTAAGGATCATGAAAGAGGCGGGTTTAGGCGAGGATGAATGGATTCAGACTCGACTCGACCAGATAAACTTGATTGATGAGAAGAGACTTGCGGCTGTTTGTCACGGGCAGATATATCAGAAGCGCATGACCCAGGCATTTAACAAAAGAGTCAAGAGACAGGTGTATCAAATTGGCGACTTGGTGATCAAGCGTATCATTCTACCACAAGGGGATCCCAGAGGCAAGTGGACTCCCACATACGAAGGGCCATTTGTGGTTAAGAAGGTATTCTCCGGTGGAGCCATGATACTTGCTACAATGGATGGCGAAGACTTCCCGCATCCTGTGAACGCGGACATAGTTAAAAAATACTACGCATGAAAGAGACCCGCTAGGTCGACGTACCTAGGCAAAAATTAGGGATAAACAAAAAAAAAAAAGTACACCCGGCAAGTCGAAAACCTGAAAAGGCGGCTTGGGCAAAAAAGGGTATCCCGGTGGACTGAAAACCTGAAAAGGCGGTCCAGGCAAAAGTTAGGGATTAAAGCATATGACTACATCCCGTTCGTTGTCAGCGTCAACCAAGTTCAAGGGACTGAACAAGCCAATCACCTCTATCCGACAGCAGGAGATGAGATGCTTGAAGACATGATGACAGTAGTGGAATTAAAATCAATAGGACTTTTTCTGCATAGCTTTCTCTTGGTTTTCCTGGCAATGTCCTCTTACTAGGATGTCTGTCTCCTTGTACACAAATTGCCTGTTTATAGGCCCTCTTTCAAAATCAATCCAATTTTATTTCCAAAAAGATGCTGTTGTTTTACTTCCTCTGTTTTGTTTGTGTAAACGTCCATTGATTTAATTTGAATTGATTTATGCATTTGAATATGATCAATGTTTACAAAGATGCATGCTTAAAATAGAAATAGCGATTACTACAAGACTTCGGGACCAAGGAGAAGGTCTAACCATGCTTTCCAATGAATCCGTTGCTAATTCGATTCCCCGGCAACGCCAATTATTCCCCAGAAGAGGTCGGCACCACCATACCGACAGGTCATCTCTTCCATCCCCAGCCAGGCTCTGTTGAGTGTTTTCATCGTCAGACAGAAATCAAGTATCCCCCAGCCGAGACAGGGTCATCAATACCAATGTCTCCGACCAGCAGACTGAGGTTTATCTCCCCAGTAGAGTTCCCTGGAGGAACGTTTCAGACGCATAGTGCATTCATTACATCATTTCACATCACATACCGCATCATATACATTACATCATTTCGTAACATATACATGCATACAATGCTCGCATTTATTCCAGACGCCTAATTCACTCATCACATCATTTCACAGCATACGCATGCATACATCGTTCGCAGTTATTTTCGAAAGCATAAAACATCTCATGCATCATGACATTGCATGAAACTAACTTTATTTTTCAGGCTAATTATCCTCCTGATCACATTCAAGATTCGAATACAGCTCTCAGATATAATCCATCTGACGAACGTTCTGACATCCTCCCAATGGTGGCATCTCTAAGCCCACCCCAGATATTCACTCCAAATACAACAAATATCATCAGATACAGCCTAACGTACGGTTCATTCTGATTCAGCCCAACATATGACTCTTTCAGCTCAGATACGGTCTAACGTATGATCCATTCTGACTTTCACCAACTCCAATCCTCAGATGCTGCCTAGCGTACGGTACATTCCGGGGTGTGGTCTAGCATACGACTACTTTCTTTTTCAGATACAACCTAACGTACGGTTCATTCTGCAACTCCAATACGGTCTAACGTACGACCCATTTGGATCTTCAGCTCAGATACGGTCTAACGTACGATCCATTCTGACTATCAACAACTCCAATACGGTCTAACGTACGACCCATTTGGATACTCAAATCCTCAGATACTGCCTAGCGTACGGTACATTCCGGGGTGTAGTCTAGCGTACGACTACTTTCTTCTTCAGATACAGCCTAACGTACGGCTCATTCTGCAACTCCAACACGGTCTAACGTACGACCCATTTGGACCTTCAAATCCTCAGATGCTGCCTAGCGTACGGTACATTCCGGGGTGTAGTCTAGCGTACGACTACTTTCTTCTTCAGATACAGCCTCACGTACGGCTCATTCTGCAGCTCCAATACGGTCTAACGTACGACCCGTTTGGATCCTCAACTCAGATGCGATCTAACGTACGATCCATTCTGACCCCTTTTTCAGATACAACCTAACGTACGGTTCATTCTGCAACTCCAATACGGTCTAACGTACGACCCATTTGGATACTCAAATCCTCAGATACTGCCTAGCGTACGGTACATTCCGGGGTGTAGTCTAGCGTACGACTACTTTCTTCTTCAGATACAGCCTAACGTACGGTTCATTCTGCAACTCCAATACGGTCTAACGTACGACCCATTTGGACTTTCAAATCAGATACGATCTAGCATACGATCCATTCTGATCTTCAACAACTCAAGTAAGGTTTAATGTACGACCAAGTTAGACCTTCATCTCCTCAGATGCTACCTTAGGACAGGTACATTTCTGAATGGTAGTCTAGTATACGACTACTCCCTTTTCAGCAGATTCAGCCTAACGGACGGCTCATTCTGTTACTCAGATGCTACCTTAGGACAGGTACATTTCTGAATGGTAGTCTAGTATACGACTACTCCCTTTTAAGCAGATTCAGCCTAACGGACGGCTCATTCTGTTACTCAGATGCTACCTAGTGACAGGTACATTTCTAAATTGTAGTCTAGCGTACGACTACCCCCTTTCATCATTAGACACAGCCTAACGAACGGCTCATCCTGCAACTCCAATACAGTCTATCATAAGACCCATTGGGATCTTCAACTCAGAGACGATCTAGCGTACGATCCGTTCTGATTTTTTATCCTCGGCAAAGCCATCCGCCTAACGAACAGCTCACTCTGGTATTCAGATACGGTCCAGTGTATGATCCATTCTGATCCCTTATCCCCAGCAGTATACAGCATACTCTGACTCCCCAACGAAGTCAACAGCATGATGGATGATTCACTATACGGTCTAGCGTATGACCCGGTATGACATCCATGTCTTCAGATATCGTCTAACGTACGACACAACCTGAAGCTCCCATCACCAAACTTCCTGGATGGCATCTTTAAGGCCATCCCCATCAAGACTAATGGATAAGCGCAAATTTTCGGGGCATTCTAGTGTTCAATAATCTTTCACCTCCAGACCACGAACGGCACATACCATTCTACTCTCTCGGTTCAAGAATATTGAACAGGGGCAGCTGTCATACCCCAAAATTTGCCCGTTGATATTACAAAGCATTCCTCAAGACCCTCCGACTTGTTTTGCAAGGCACTGACTCTAAAGGAACAGGCCCAGCTCACAACAGGCCCAATCCAAAAACAGCCCAAGATAGCTTGCTCGCTAGGCGAGCAATTCCTTCGCCTAGCGAACACTTCATCATGACACTCGCCCAGCGAAGCACCATATCCAGAAAAAAAGCCCAGAATGGCTTGCTCGCTAGGCGAGCAATTCCTTCGCCTAGCGAAGCTGGCGAAAGTCTGAAGTTTTGGACCTCATTTTAAGCCCATTAGGTCACCACCACTACTACTATAAATACCAGCTCCTCAGCCCCGAAAATAACGGACAGACCCAAAAGGGAGAAACACAGAAACACGCATAGACGGACGGACACCGAGACGGAGAGACCAAGACGAAGGACGGAAACCCTGGTGCAAAAACCCTGCTAACCTGAAGGCAGCCCCTCCGCGCCGAAACTACCGCCACCTCCAAGCAATCAGTCCCTTTCAATATCGCAATTGCACACAGGTTTGCGTATCACCGCTGTTTTACGGTTCCAATTGATATTCTTTACATACATGATGCATTCCGATTAAAGTTTTGATATATAGTTTGATTTCGTATGTGAATCTAAGTATGAACATCCTGTATAATTGTCTATGCTATGCCTGGGATCAAATACCATAAGAGTGCAGGTTTCGGAAGTCATGCTGCTGTCCAACTCCAAACCCGTGGCCGCTCGCTAGCTCATCGCTAAGCGAGCCTGCAGCGAGCATTCGCTGAGCCTTCGCTAGGCGAAGCAGAGGCGAACGGGACAGTGGCTGTTTTGTCTCTTTGCTGGTCTTATGTTTGTTTAATCACGATTTTTGCATCACTTGGCCTGAACTCATAACTGTTATGTCTATTTTATGGTGCAATTGTCAAATCATATTTTATCTTAATACTCTAACCCGTGTGTTGAATGGTGTAAAAGCTTCCATATCCCCAATGAAGCGGCCGGCTAGGTACTCCACTTTACGCGTGGGAGACCTTCGTGGAGATGGATTCTAAATTACTTCACTTTAATGTGAAGATTCATAGTGATTGCCTAATTAATTTTAATGTATTAATTTTTAATGTATTGATTTTAGTGTGTTGATTTTAATGTGGAGATTCATCATAATTACCTAATGAACATTAAAATATGGACTTTAAATAAATGGTATCAGACCTCTCTTTATTACCCCACGATTACGGTATTACGGTCATGTCCCGCGAATATGGGGATACCCTTAGCAAAGACCCTTCGGTTAAATCATCATAAAATAAATCATGGTCCCTCGGATGTTGCCTTCGAAAATACGATTTTGTCCCTCGATGACCCTTCGATGTAGCCTATGGCTAAATGATGATAGTCCCTTCGAATGCTAAGGTATCCTCACAACTGTTGCCTTCAATGACCGGCCGATGACCATACGATGACCCTCTACATCCCAAGGGTAAAACTACTTACTTCTCAATAGTAAGGACAGTTTTACCCTCATAAGGATAGGAAATGCCGGAAAGACCTCGGACAGGTATAACCCTTAATTGCTCATTCATAACCTAAAATATTTTTCCCACCTTACACATTTCAAACATCCTTTTGGAAAATCACCACTTAGCATACATCCGTACTAGGATCATTGCTGAGTTATATTTTTCTAAATAACTTTCAAATCTAAATGAGATAACCACTTTGTATACATTCATGCAAGAATCATTACAAAGTTAAATTCTCCTTTTCAAAACATTTCCTACACATTTTTCAACCACCTCTTTCAAAATAGAAAACATAAATGATTGAGCAATTAAGAGCCCATGGATAACCATGGATACAAAGGGTGCTAACACCTTCCCTTTGTATAACGTACCTCCCGAACCTAAGAATCTAAATTAAGGTCTTTCCTGTTCTTTTCCACCTTTCCTTATGGGATAAAAGAAAAGTCGGTGGCGACTCTTGCTAACCGCGACATTGCGATTAAAAAACACAAAAAAAGGTCCAGTTCACCGTATGACAATCCCAAAAGAAAAAATGTTCTTAAGGACAATATGAACAACTTTCATGTTCATCAAAAATTGATTTGAAGCTTGGAAGGTCATCATCCATTCCAAGACATTATAGGTCATTTTGATTGAAACCCTAATTTTGGGTCAACTTCCCAAGAACATAACTCATTCATTTTTAATGATTTTGAGGTGGGATCAAATGCATTGGAAATCTTTAGAAGTATAATTAAAATGTTATATTGAACAAAATTCCAAAATCTCAAAGTAAATACATGTGATAATGCAAAACATTATAGGTCACTTTGGACCAAATGCATTGAAAGTCAAAAAAGTCCAACTTCAAGTGCCCATAACTCTTTCATCCAAAATCGAAATGATGCACAATTTAATTCCATTTTGATTGTATTCAAAAGATCTACAACTTTGATGTTGAAGGTTTTTTCATTTGAAGTTTGCATCATCAAAATAGAGGGGCTTGAACATTGGCCAAATTTGGAAACCTTGCCTTTGCATATTTTGCACCTTACACTTTAAACTCAAAATTCACTAATTTCCACACTTCAAATGGATTTTTGCCCAACATAACATTTGTTCCTTACATCATGACCTTTCCAACCATTACTCACATGCTCATGTTTGGATTTGGCAAATGGCATTTTCGAAGAGGAGAAGTTTTAGGCATATTTGTGCATAACATGTTGAAACTCATTACACAAGCCTATGCATTGCCAACTACACGTCCATTTCAGCTCAATTATACTTCAGATTGCATTTGGCATTGGATTTGGGCCTTCTACATGACCATGCAAGCCCATGTAATGCATATCCTCTTGCCATGCACACGGATTTTCCACCTTCTTGCATCAGCTTCTACTATAAATACACTTGCTTGCTTCACTTGAAATCATCCATGAATCAACCTGAAATGCTGCTGAAGTGAAAATCAAACCTCTCACCAAAGGAACTATTTCATTTTCACTCAAATTTCTCAGATCTGAATTTCAACTAAATCTGGTTGAATTTCTAGATCTAAAGTTCCTAGACCTTCATCCTATAGTCCATTGTACTTCTGTTTGGCCAAAGGAAGCAAGGAAGCAAGCTCAGATCACCACAATTCAAAGGTTCTCTCCAACTGGTTTTTTCTTCGAAACTCACTATTTCTTGACCTATTGTGTTGGCTGAAGTCCTCTTCATAGAGGCAATTGTTTTGAGTGCTCAATTGTTGAAATCCATGAAGTTCAGTATGAACACCATGATTTTCTCTCTCTGATTTCTCTCTCTATGAGAATCAAGAGGAGAAACCAATGGTACAGGGGTGATGTACATCACCCCAGCTTTCCAATGATGTATGGATCGTGTATTTTGGTTAAGCTTTTGAAACCTGCAATTTTGGCCGAAATCTTCATGCTTACCGGAGAAGACGGTGGCTCCGGTCACCGTCCCTTTGCCAGATGCATCGTGAGCCATTGGATCTGGTCTCCAGATTTAATCTCCACTATCCAATGTTATGACTTTGTTTTAATGCTTGTGTGACGTATTGACTTGGACGTACCATGGAAGCGCGCATCTGGAGCGTTTGATCAGCCACGTCAATTAATGAGGCTTGATCAGACGCTCCTGGTTTTTTTGATTTTCCTATTTTCTGATTTAATTTCTTTTATTTATTTTATAATAAAAAATTAATAACTTCTTCACTTTAAATCCAAAAAATATGGGACCAATTGCATTCTTCTCCAAATAAATTCTAGTTTCTAAAATTGATTTTTAATATTTTTTATTTTGTCATTTGATATATTTTGTGAATTTTCTCTTTTCTGGTTATTTTTAATTCATTTTAAATAGTTTTTGATATTCAAAAAATACAAAAATATTTTCCTAACCTATTTGAATAATGATGGATCTATGAAAAATATTCTCATCAATTTTTTAATTGATTTGAGATTTATTTGAGATTTTAGTTCAATTAGGTTATTTTTATTCATTTTTAATTGATTAAAAATAGTTTCTGACTTTTAAAAAATGCTGAAATTTTTTGTCAAACTTTGTTTGACCTTGTTGAACTTGGGATAAATCACTTGGACCTTTCAAGGTTGATTTGAAGTGATTTTGAAGTTTTACCTTTCTTTTATTTTTAATTCAAGTTTATTTTTAATATTGAAAATGCCAAAAATATTTTGCTTATTGTTTGACCTCCAATCTTCATCTCATTTCTGGTTTCTCATTATTTGACTTTGACTCTCAATGTCATTTGGTCAACACACATGGATTGGTACATTCTATTTCACCTTATGCACTTTATTCTTTCCATTTCTTTTCCATTATTCATCTCTTTCTTCTTCTTCTTCTTCTTCTTCTTCTTTTTGATCAATGAGTTGAAGGTTGATAAGTTAGCATTGATTAGGGAGACTTAATATTCCTTGATCCAAATCTAATTCATCTTGATCAATTGATCAAGTGAATGGATTTGCATTACGGATAGGTTGTTTCCTAAACATGCAAAAGACTTAAACCAATACAAGATCAATTCTCTTCTTCTTTTTGGCATGGCAAGTTGTTGGAACTTGGTTCACTAATCAAGACTTCTAACTTGTGTTGTTGCCTACATTATTATTGACCGGCCTCAGATAGTTGTGACTTCTACATAAATCCAATTATGATTGCTTAACATAGCGCTAAATTTGCCTTATGGCACACTAATCATTAACCATTAACATTTAATTTTTGCACTTTACATTTATGCAATTTACTATTCTTGCACATATTATCCATTTGTTTTTTTCCTTTGCTCACTTGAGCACATGTTTATGTTAATACAATTTTCCTTTCGCTCACTTGAGCACATAATTGTGTATATACTATTGTGTTTGTGTTTTGTTTGATTGTTGTGGACCAAATGCAAAAAATGGACAAAAGGACTTAGACTTTAGGACCTTCCCTATGCAAAATGGAGTCAAAGAGCAACTAGGCCTCATGCCTTTAGAGTGCTATAAATGTCAAAGAGCAACTATGCCTTATGCCTTTAGAATGCTTAAAGCTTGAAGATGAACATTGAAAGGACCATATTCTAAACTCCCTCTTGTCCATTCTTTGATTTGTAAATAAAACCTTTTGATGTGTGTGTTTCTTTGTGCTAGGGATTCCAACTTGATCCAAATTGGGGAACCATTGCCATGTGCTCCTAAGAGAGAGAGATTCAAGATACATTAAGGAACCTTCCAAGAGTTCATTTGATTGTTGATTGCTTGAGTTTATGCTTATGTAATTGCTTATTCCAAAGGATGAGAGCTACTTGGATCATCCATATGATCTCAAGAGAGGAACTCCTTTTGTGGTTTTGTTTCTTATTCCTTACCTCTTTGCCTGTTTAGGACTCTATCCATTCTTCTTCTTCTCTCCACTCTAACCCAAGCCAAAGCTTTTGTACAAACATTTAATCCTTGTTTTCAACATTAGAAACCTAAGCCTTATGCTTTTGATTTTCAAACTCTCTTTTCTTAATACTCATTTTGAATTGAATCTCTAAGTCAACTTTGACCATATTTTGTATATACTTTTCATTGGTAAATATAACCCCTTCAAATGTCTTTTTGTGGTTTCAATGGCCACTCTCTTAATCAAAACTTTTTCATAACCTTTAGCTATTAGGTTTGAGTTGTCCTTGTGGTAGATGTAATACTCACCTATATCCTTAGTGATGGACAATGAGTCTTCCATGCTTATTATAGGGTTAACCCCTCACTAGCATGTTGAAGCTATCCTCACATGGTGGATTTGTGGTTTTAGGTTGAGTTTTCTCCCTTGGATAACAAAAGACCTTAAGGCTTTTGGACCAATCAATTCACCAACTCATTTTGAAATTTTTACCCCGAACTACGAGGTTTTGATCCTAATCTTTTTTAAGATGGTACGTAGGCAATGGGTTTATCCATCCAAACACAAATGTAAATAAACTTGTATATTCTCTTCTCATCTCTTCAATCATGTTTGCACAAACAAATTTTTTCACAAAAAAAAAACAACAACCTTACAACAAGTATGAAAAGGGCTCCCTAGGAGTACCTATGATGTTTTGGGTGCCTAACACCTTCCCATTGCATAACCAACCCCCTACCCAAATCTCTGACTCTCTTTTACTAGTTTTTTATTCGATAAAACTTTTAGGTTTTTGTTCGCTTTCTAACCATTCCTTTGGATAAATAGAAGTGCGGTGGCGACTCGACTTGTATAATTTACCTTGGATTTAGTCAATATCTCTAATGGTAACGAATACCCCGCTACACTATACTCCATGAGATCTTTCTACTATTTGCATTGTCTCACCAATTGGTAGCTTGATCATCAAGTTACATGGCCTCAAAGTCATCACTTTGAAATGAATTTCTTGCTTGCCAAGCCATGCTGCAAACCAGCCCACGTTTTTGCTACCTCTTTTGGCCATGCATTGGATATCCATTCACTTAAGTTTGGCCCAAAATAACACATTTCACATGCCCTCTTTCTACACCTCACATTGCATTATTTTTCTTATGGACAAATCACTTATTTCAAGGCCCATTAGAACATTTGACCACCATATTTAAAAGCTGCAAACCCTAAACCTAAAAGAAGGCATGGGAATTTCGTGGCAAGCAAGGAAAAGAGGTCACATAGCAGACTATTTTTTCTCATCAAGTTCTTGAAGAGAGGCACAAAGGAAGCATCATATTCTTCTATTCTCTCCATAATCAAGAGGCAGTGGACCAAGCTTCCACTAGGTAATCATCTTGCTTCATCTCCATGGCCATTGTTTTCCTAATTCTTATGAATTGCTTACTATGCTTATCATCATGTTTTCCATGCTTTCTTCATGCCATCACCATGCTCATCATCATGTTTATTTTCATGTTAACCATATGCTATGCTTGTTTCTAAAGCCCTCAACATGAGGCAATGTTCTTAATATGGTATTATGTTGTTATTTTATGTTCATATCCGTGCCCATATTGACATCTTATTGTCAATATTTCTCTATGATTAAGCCATCATTTTACTCAAACCAAGTCACCATGATAATCTACACATTTCATACTTGAGTTTTGGTTTTTATTTCGTGTCATTTGGTGCCCTATGGTGGTCGTATTATTGAGTGGAAGTTTGAAAAAATCACTGCATGAGCTGCACTTTCATGCTTGCATGGCATTAGGGTTTGTCTTGAGGAAGAAGATGATTACGTGGCATCTCTAGGACCACTGGATCGTGCGCTCATGTTTTAATCTGGGTTGTCCATTTATTTTTGTCTTGTAGTCACTTAAAATTGCCTTGACCGATTGATGTTAGGTTACATGATTTATTTTATTTAAATGTTATTTGAGTGTCAGGCTGGGTTTAATATTGTTTGGGTTGGGCCTCTGCACCACTTACTTTCCACACCCCCACGTTTCAGGGCCCATTAGCACCAATCCCTTCCATTTTTATTTTCTTATTTTAATTTCCATTTTTTTCTGTTGTGATTTTAATTATTTTAAAATATTTCCTTTATCCATAAAAATATCAAAAAATATTTTCCACATTTCTTGATGTCTTATTTAATTTTATTTAATTTTTATTTTCGTATTTATTTAATGTTAATATTTTATTTTAATTATTTATTCTAAATGGTCCATTTTAACACATTTTTTCTTGATTTTATTTTCATGACTTAAAATTCTTTTTAGCTTTTGATTTTTGGGATAAAGGTTGACCAATGTCCCATGGTCAACCTGACCTTTTCTTGGATTTTTGTTTCCCATTTTCAATTTATTTTGGATTTATTTTTGACCTAGTTTGGTTGGTTGACTTTTGGTGTGACTTCTGTTTCATTTTAATTAATTCATGAACCAATTTTCATTATTTTTAAAATCTTTTTGGGGGATGACGATGTCCTGACCCCACCTTATTTAGTTTAATTTTTCATAATTTTCTTGATTAATTTGCTATTTATTTGATATTTGTTTAAGTTGACTTGAATTTTCAGTTGACTTCTTTATGATCGATGTTTGACTTAGGGATTGCTTATGGAAATTGAAGAGATCTTTTGATCCTCCCTTGTTCATCTTATATGCCATGTATTAGAGGCCTTTTACCTTGATTTTATTTGATCCTTACCTCGTTTCCTGATTTAATTATTTCTGTGGACCTTTCTTGTACATCTTTTCATCTGTCTGATTCATCTGTCATCTTTTATACATGTTCCTTTCATCCACGCTTCTATTGCTTGATTGTTTAACATGTTCATACTTCCCACGCATTGTTTAATGATCCATTATTTCATTATGTGATTCTTTGATTGGATTACATTCCTGTTTACTTATCTTACTGTTTGATTAACTGTTGCCTACTTGTATGGTGATTGAGGCCTATATCCTGATTTAATTGATAATTGTTGCCTACTTGTATGATGTATGAGGCGTATATTCTTATTGTTTGATCACCATGAACAATCCCCATTCATAACAAATGTACCCCTCTCCCATAAAGTGTATAATATTTATTCTTTCATTCTTTATTCATCTGTTAATACAAGAATTAAAACGAACATCCGATAATCATTTCAAAACAAGATCAAAAGCTCGATCCAACGTCGAGTAATCATTTTCAAAACTTAACAGAACTAGCACGTATTCATCCATCCTTTTGTAAGTCGATTGCTTCATGCATCACCATTTCTCTTGTAAGTCGATTACTTCAGGCATCGCCATCTACCTATAAGTCGATTGCCTCAGGCATCGCCATCTACCCTTATTCGTGGCTCCTCTCCTTGCTCCATCCGTCGACTCTTGTTCCGTTTAGGTAGCACCCATTAGGTAGAACCCTTTATATGATAACATAGGTAGAATTTCCTTATTCTTTGTATGCTAACATTAGGTAGATGTTCCCTTTTGTAAATCCTAACACATAGGTCCACATTGCATGACAACTCTAGGGCAGAACTTCCCCATTTTTAGACCTTCTGTGCGTCTCCGATCTTGTGGAATGTCAGTCCGTTCTATTGCAAAGAGGTAACTGCCTAAGACTCGATTCAGCGAGCTGCGACACCTACTACTATGAAGTTGAACACATTGCCCACTCTCCTTTGACACAGCTGGTGTCCTCTTTTGTAAGTCCATGTTCAGATGGCAATCCTTAACCCGTAGTTAGTCGAACTACGACAACTCTGATTCTCATGTTCAGATGAGATACGTAGGCACGAGACGCGATGTCTTGCCGAGTTTGACTGACGACTAACAACTAATCCTTGCTTGCTTTCTCCCTTGTTGCGATTCTTTTCTCTCGCCCTCGTTGCGATCGAGACCTTCCCTTTCTCTTGCCCTAGTTGCAATCGAGACCCTTGTTCCCGTAGTTAGCTGAACTACGGTTTGCTCTGATTCTCATTCCAGATGAGATACGTAGGCATAAGACGCGATGTCTTACCGAGCATACTTCTCTTTAACCCATAGGTAGCCGAGCTACGAAGACTTTGATTCTCATACTCAGATTTGATACGTATGCAGTGGATGCGACATCCGTGCGACTCATTTTCATTTGACCTTTCTTTTAGCAGATAGTACTTTAGATATACCTACACCCTTTAGACTAGAACAACAAGAGTGGATCCCGTAGAGTACTACGGATGCGTAGGGGTGCTAATACCTTCCCTTCGCATAATCGACTCCCGAACCCTAGATTTGGTTGCGAGACCTTGTCTTTTCCTTTTTCTTCAGGTTTTCTTCGATCTTTTCCTTTCCCTCCTTTGGGATAAATAACGAACGGTGGCGACTCTTCTATTTCTATTTTTTCGCCGGTTTTTTTTTCGCCTGGTTGTGACAGTTAGAGTGAACATATCAAGGATATACTCGCGGGGGAAAAGAAAGATATCTGTCACCGGTTAGGATGAACATATCAAGGATATACTTCCAGGGGACTCCACTGGGGAGAAAAAGGGTACTTTTGTCGGGTATTGGGCAAGAAGTAACAAACTGCAAACTAAGAAGAATATTACCAGTTACTGGGTAATAGGCTCTTAGGGGACCAAAATATCTCTCTAGGTAAGAGCTAGAAAGAAACCGGTCAATCAAGACTCAACCCAATGAGGATATAACTCAAGGGGAGTAATTCCATCCAGAAAATTTAATGGAGAGGAAACTGAAATAACAACCATCCACGAGGAAACAAACTCAGTGGGAAAACAGAGAAAGGTTAAAGTCTTTCTGCTTAAGAGGATGACGCTCTACAATTTGGAGGACAGACACCAGATTTGGTATGGGTGTAAAGTACCACCATAATAGAGAATGATAATCTCAAACAAATCAAATATGAAGATGCAGGATATGCAAATCATGAAATTATATGTGTGTCTGTATATATATATATATATATATATATATATATATATATATATATATATATATATATATATATATATATATATATATATATATATATATATATATATATATATATATATATATATATATATATATATATATATGATGATTATGCTGACAAAACGATCACAAAGGATACAGAGGTGTCGCAAAGAAATTGAACCACCGGTACAATCCTCGGTCAATCCACAAAATAGGGAGACAACTGCTGGAGAACAGAGAGATCAACAACCCAAGGGCTCAACCCTGGCTGGGGAAAGAGGAGGTTTTCTGAGGAGATAACATCCAATTTGTGGGGAATTTTAGGTCAACACCATAAAAAAGGGAGACAACCCTAAACAACAAAAGCTGCTCAAAAACCAGGAGGAAACTCTGACTAGGAGAAAATGCAATCCACTAAGGAAGAACAACCAATCTCTGAAGATCAACCCTGCTGAGGAGATACGAACTTCGCTAGGGGATGCACAAATTCCGCTGGGGAAGGCCGAAACTCTGTTGGGGACAAGGATACAACACAGGGCATCTGAATCAACCAACTCAGCTGGGGATAAAGAAGTTACACTGGGGATCAAACACTCCACCGGGGAACTGAATCCATCAGCTGGGGATAATGTCATTTCATTGAGGAAATGAATCAACACTAAATTCTAGGGATACCCGAAGAGTTACTGCTTGGGAAACCTCTGATGCTTCACACTTAAGGACTTGTTGTTTACTGAAATGCTGTTGATATTCCTTTTACTTGCTTTGGAAAAGTTCTTGCTTTTATATATTAAAGAAAACCTGATTTTGATTTAAAAATTTAAATTTCAAAAATGATCATAATAAAATTTAAAACTATTGAGCTGAAGTAAATAAGAGCAGAAACAATTTGGATAAAGGCTCAACTTTATTTAATAGAATGGTTGTCTGTAAATGACAAGACTCCATAGATTTTACAAAGTTGAAAATCGTAATTTACATGGAAAAGGGGTATATTGAATACAAATGATCCTTAATCCTTCTACCACCTCTTGATATCCACTGTGCTCTTGACCGCTGCTGAGATGATGAACTGATGTCAACCCTTGTGCTCAAACAAGTCTTCAAAAATATCAATGAAGATTAGCAGAAAGCAGTTACTTGCCATAATCCCTAATTTTTGCATAAGTTTCCCCAAGGTGGAGTACTTAACTTATCGGGAAATTTCTTTCTTTTTTATGTGTCTAATTTTTGCCTGGATCGCCCTTTCGGGTTTTCAATCCACTGAGACGCTCATTTTTGTCTAAGCCGCCCTTTCGGTTTTTCAACTTAGCGAGATGTTCTTTTATTTTTTTTAGGAGAAGTATTTCTTGACTGCATCTGCGTTCACATGACAAGTGAACTCTTCACCATCCATAGTTGTAAGAATTAGGGCACCGCCTGAAAAAGCTCTCTTAACAACATATGGGCCTTCATAATTTGGAGTCCATTTTCCTCTGGAATCTGGCTTGAACGATAAAATCTTCTTGAGCATAAGGTATCCTTCTCTGCACACTCGAGGTCTGACCTTCTTATCAAAAGCTTTCTTCATCCACTATTGATATAACTGACCATGACACATGGCAGTTAATCTCTTCTCTTCAATCAAATTCAACTGGTCAAACCTGGTCTGACACAATTCAGCCTCAGCCAACTTGGCTTCCATAAGCACTTGCAATGAAGGAACCTCAATCTCTATGGGGAGCACTGCTTCCATACCATACACAAGAGAGAAAGGGGTTTCCCCTGTTGAAGTGCGGATCGATGTACGATACCCGTGCACAGAAAATGGGAGCATCTCATGCCAATCCTTGTATGTGACAACCATTTTCTGAATGATCTTCTTAATGTTCTTATTTGCAGCTTCAACAACCCCATTCATCTTGGGTCTGTAGGGAGAAGAATTATGATGTGCAATCTTGAATTCTTTGCAAAGAGCTTCCACCATATTGTTATTCAAGTTCGATCCATTATCAGTAATGGTCTTACTTGGCACACCATAACGACATATAATCTGATTCTTGATAAACCTTACAATAACTTTCTTGGTTACATTCGCATATGATGCCGCTTCAACCCATTTTGTGAAGTAGTCAATTGCCACTAAAATGAAACGATGTCCATTCGAAGCTTTGGGCTCAATCATCCAATCATATCAATTCCCCACATGGATAAGGGCTATGGGGAAGAGATAATATTCAAAAGTGTCAGAGGAACATGAATCTTATCAACAAAAATTTGACAGTTGTGGTACTTCTTCAAAAATTTGCAACAGTCAAATTCCATTGTCAGCCAATAGTAACATGCTCGCAACATCTTCTTCGCCATTGCATGTCCATTGGAATGAGTACCAAAGGAACCTTCATGCACTTCGGTCATCAACAAGTCTGCTTCGTGTCTATCCACGCATCTGAGCAAAACCATGTCGAAGTTTCTCTTGTATAGTATATCACCATTCATGTAGAAATTACCGACTAATCTTCTCAAAGTCTTCTTATCTTTCAAAGATGCCCCAGGCGGGTAAATCTAACTTTGGAGGAAACATTTGATGTCGTAATTACCATGTTGCAAGAGCATCTTGAGCTGGCCTATCAAGATGCATCACAGACAAATTGGGAACTTCATTCCAATATTTCACTATAATCATTGATGCCAATGTTGCAAAAGCATCTTCCATCTGATTTTCATCTCGAGGGATATGATGAAATTCCACCTTTGTAAAGAAAGTTGAAATCCTCCTCGCATAATCTCTATACGGTATCAAACCGGGTTGATTTGTCTCCCATTCTCCTTTGATGTGATTCACAACCAAAGCCGAATCACCGAAGACATCCAAATACTTGATTCTGAGATTCATGGCCTCTTCAAGCCCCATAATGCAAGCTTTATATTCTGCCATGTTGTTTGTACACTTGAAAGTCAATCTAGCTGTAAATGGTAGATGCGGGCCTTAAGGAGGAATAATCACTGCCCCAATGCCATTTCCATATTGATTAACAGCTCCATCAAATACCATGCCCCAACGGGAACCAGGTTCTGGCCCTTCTCCAAGAAATGGTTCATCACAATCTTTCATTTTCAAGTACAAAATCTCTTCATCAGGAAAATCATACTGTACTGACTGGTAATCTTCAATTGGTTGGTGAGCCAAATGGTCAGCCAAGATACTACCTTTGATCACTTTCTGAGATCGGTATTTGATATCATACTCTGATAACAACATCTGCCAACGGGCAATTCTCCCATTTAAAGCAGGCTTCTCAAATATATACTTGATTGGATCCATTTTAGATATCAACCAAGTGGTATGATTCAACATATACTGACGTAGACGCTTAGCAGCCCAAGCCAATGCGTAACAAGTCTTCTCAAGCATTGAATACCGAGTCTCAAAGTCGGTGAACTTCTTACTGAGGTAGTAAATTGCAAATTCTTTCTTCCCAGTCTTATCTTGTTGACCAAGTACATAACCCATACTATCTTCTAGCACAGTCAAATACATGATCAACGGTCTTCCTTCAACAGGTGGAGACAAAATCGGAGGCTCAGGCAAATATTCCTTGATACTATCAAATGCTTTCTGGCAATCTTCGGTCCAATCACAAGACTGGTCTTTCCGAAGAAGCTTGAATATAGGCGCACATGTGGCAATCATGTGGGAAATGAATCTGGAAATATAATTCAAGCGGCCGAGAAAACCTCTGACTTGCTTCTCAGTTTTAGGCGCAGGCATCTCTTGTATTTCTTTGACCTTGGCAGGATCAACTTCAATACCCTTCTCGCTGACAATAAAGCCCAACAACTTACAAGAACGAACACCAAAAGTACACTTATTGGGATTCAAGCGGAGTTTATACTTCCTCAAACGCTGGAATAACTTCAACAAATGCTCAACATGTTCCTCTTCATCAATTGACTTAGTAATCATGTCATCGACATAAACTTCAATCTCTTTATGCATCATATCATGAAAAAGAGTAGTCATTGCTCTCTGGTAAGTTGCACCAGCATTCTTTAGACCGAAAGACATCACTCTATAATAGAATGTTCCCCATGGTGTAATGAATGCGGTTTTCTCCATATCTTCGGGTGCCATCTTAATCTGATTATATCCGGAAAATCCATCCATAAACGAAAAGACTTTGAATTTAGCAGTATTATCTACCAACATATCAATGTGTGGTAGAGGGAAATCATCTTTTGGACTGGCTTTATTCAAATCTCTATAGTCAACACACATGCAGACTTTTCCATCTTTCTTCGGCACTGGCACAATATTGGCCATCCATTGCGGATACTCAGCAGTCACAAGGAAACCAATATCAATCTGCTTCTGAACTTCCTCTTTGATCTTGACATCCATATCGGGATGCGTTCTTCTCAACTTCTGCTTGACTGGCGGGCATTCTGACTTCAACGACAATCTATGCTCCATAATCTCAGAATCCAAACCAGGCATGTCTTGATAGGACCAAGCAAACATATCTAAATACTCTCGAAGAAGATCAATCAACCCCTTCTTAGCATCTGGACACAGTCGAGACCCAATCTTGACTTCCTTCACATCATCTTCGGGACCCAAGTTGATTAGCTCAATCTGCTCTTCAAACAGCTGAATAATCTTTTCATCTTGCTCAAGAAGACGAGACAATTCATCACTTACTTCTACATCATTTTCCTCCTCAGCCTCAAACACAGGGAATTCAAAATTTGGAAAAGGAGAAGGATCATTATATTCAATGGGGTTAGGAACCAACCTGCAGAATGATTTGATATTTTAATTTTAGAGAAGTGAATTTGTGACCAAATATTATGCAGATGGACAATTATATTGTTTATTTATGTTTTTTGTGATTACCATTTTCAGAATAAAGCAAAAAGTAAAAATAAACATCAAAGATGTGGATGAATAGAATTAATTTTATTGATGATCAATTTAAAATGCCCAAAAAATGTTCACTTCTCCCTCATAGGAGAAGGATTTTTAAAATATAAACGTAACTACTTAGATCGATGCAAAATAACAGGAATATCAACAGCAGTCCAATTGTTGCATGTCCTTCCATGCATTACAAAGTTGGTGCAGTCTTCCTCTTCTCTATCCTCTAGCACAGCAGCTAAGTGTTGTTCATTGCCATGAATGAATCCTCCGCTACGGAAGCTGAGTTGCATATCTTCAGATCTAACAGTTGATGAGCCTTTCTGGAACCCCAAACCAGTTCTGCCTTTGTTGTCGGAGACCTCTACCATGCGCCCCCACTGATCAACAGTTCCTTCTTCAATGATCCTCTGAGCATCTTTCAACGAGGACATAGGTGCCCCAACTCTCTTCTCAGCAGCAATAGACAAGGCTTGGAATGGAGTTCCAACCTCATCCTCAGCTTCCACATACGAGAAAGATGACAGATGGCTAACCAACAACGCCTTCTCTCCACCAATAATCACTAGCTTGCCATTCTTCACAAATTTAAGCTTCTGGTGCATAGTTGAAGTAACAGCTCCCGCCTCATGGATCCATGGCCTTCCCAACAAGCAACTGTAGGCCGGGTGGATATCCATTACACGGAAAGTAATCTGAAAATCAGTCGGACCTATCTTAACTGGAAGGTCCACTTCACCAATAACCGTCTTACGCGAGCCATCAAAGGCTTTAACAATCACCCCACTATACCTCATGGGAGCTCCTTGGTAAGATAACTTCGACAAAGTTGACTTCAGAAGCACATTGAGTGACGAACCGGTGTCAACTAGCACATTTGACAAAGCATCTTCCTTACAGTTCATTGAAATATGCAAAGCCAGGTTATCATTTCTTCCCTCCTCAGGGAGTTCTTCGTCACAGAAGCTCAAATTATTGCATGAAGTGATGTTAGCCACAATGTGATTAAACTGATCCACAATAACATCTTGCTCTACATACGCTTGTTCAAGAACTCTCTAGAGTGCTTCTCTGTGCACTTCAGAATTCAAAAGCAGAGACAACACTGAGATCTTTGAGGGAGTCTGGAGCAGCTGCTCCACCATATTAAATTCACTCCTTTTGATCAGTCGGAGTACCTCATCATCATCATTGGCTTTCAAATTTCTGGATTCACCAGACTTATCCTTTGAACAACCAACTGGATCTACATTAGGCACCTCCATCTTCTTACCAACAATCAAATCTTCTTTGCTTTCTGGGACCACCGGCCCAAACACTCGATCACTACAGGCCACCTTCGTAACATCAGCAATGCTCACCACTGAACTAGTCGTAGGTAACAGGACCTCTTGACCATTCTTCATCATTGTAGCATTATACTGGTACGGTATAGCCTTATCAGATGCATACGGGACTGGGCCCGCTAACCATATTACCAATGGCGATACTGATCTTTGATTGACGTTCTTGTTGCTGCTGCTATCATACTGAATTACCAACTGCTCTTTTTGCTTGAAAACGGGCACTATGACATTGATGTCGTCATCTACATGACGGGATTGACAGATTTGGATCATGCCTTCATCCATCAGACGCTGGATGTCCCTTTTCACCACAATACACCCTCTTGGGTTCACACTACAAACAACACAACCATCATGGTCATCTTCACAGTCACTCACCATACAAATGTCCTTGTGTATCGACACCAAGGCTCCACGGATAAAACGTACATCAAAAACTTTGTACTCGCCAGGACAACCGTCCACCATATTCACTGAAGAGCTCCCATGAGCGGGCAAAGGGTTTGCTTTCACATTCGGTGTGTGGTCTTCAAAGGACACCATACCACTCTTCATGAGCTTTTGAACCTCATATTTCAATGGATAGCAGTTTTCAATATCATGGCCAGGTGCACCCTGATGGAAAGCACAACGAAGCTCAGGTTTATACCACCAAGGAAGTGGTTCTGGGATCTGCGGTGGGTTCCTTGGTTGAATTAAGTTCTTGAGAACTAGCGAGGGATACAACTCTGCATACGACATAGGAATCGGGTCAAAAGAGACCTTCTTCCTCTCAAAATTCTGCTGCTGATGACTGTTGTTGATGTTGTTGTTGTTGTTGTAGGTGTTCGTTCTTTGTTGCGGTTGTTGTTGTTGACGTTGATGTTGTTGTTGTTGTTGTTGAATTGGTGTTGCTTGTTGATTAGAAAATACCAGAATTACTGATGATACTTGATGATGATGGTGTTAACGGGGTGGTGGATTTCTTTTGATCTGAGGCCTCCTCTGCCTCCCACTGGAAATTGAGTTTGTTTCACTATCCTTCTTCTTGCTAAAACCACTTCCATACCTCTTGCTGGTTGACGCCTCATCTCTTGACAAACTTCCTTCACGGACCCCCTCTTCAAGTCTCATCCCCATATTTACCATCTCAGTAAAATCACTGGGGGCACTAGGGATCATGCATTCATAATAAAATGAACTCAGGGTTTTCAAAAAGATTTTTGTCATCTCTTTCTCCTCCAAAGGAGGAGTGATCTGGGCAGCCAACTCCCTCCATCTTTGCGCATATTCTTTGAATGTCTCTTTGTCCTTCTGAGACATAGACCTTAACTGGTCTCTATCTGGCGCCATGTCTACATTGTATTTGTATACCTTCACAAAAGCCTCTCCCAGGTCATTGAAAGTGCGGATGCTTGCACTATCCAACCCCATATACCAACGGAGTGCAACACCAATCAAGCTATCCTGGAAGTAGTGAATAAGCAATTGGTCATTATCTGTCTGAGTTGACATCTTGCGGGCATACATCACAAGATGACTGAGCGGGCAGGAGTTCCCCTTATACTTTTCAAAGTCAGGCACTTTGAACTTCACCGGGATTTTGACGTTGGGCACTAAACACAACTCAGGAGCACTCTTTCCAAACAAATCTTTACCTCTCAGCATCTTCAATTCCTTGCGCAGCTCAAGAAATTGATCTTTCATTTCGTCCGTCTTCTTATAGACATTCGAACCTTCAGACGGCTCGGAATAATAGATGGTGTCCTCTACGCGATGCAAGGTGTGCACAACTGGAGGTGGCACGGACATGATCGGGCTAGATGCCGGCATGGAAGAAAAGGTAGGCGCAAAGCCTTCTGGCACAAAGTTGGGTGGCATTCCCCACGGGAATCCGGCAGGCAGGTTTGGTGCGAAGTGGGCGGTAGCAGCAGGCACGGTAGAGGTAACCACTTCTGAAGTAATAGTCCTCGCGGGAGGAGTTGCAGGCGTCGGAGAAGCTTGGCTTTGAGCGGAAAGAACTGACTCCATCATGGCAGTCAGTCGGGCGATTCCGTCCTTCAGCTCTCTGTTCTCTTTCTCTAGGTGTTCCATAATTCTCAGATGATTGGCTCTGGTATTGTACCGGGGAGTCAGCTTGGCTAAAGCACAGAAGAAACACCAATAAGACACTTGGCAAAAACCTGCTTATGCAAATGATGCATGAAATGCAATGCTTGATTATTTTTATTTCCAAGGAACTTACTATATCATTTGCAAATATATATATTTAAATGGCAATTGCAATAATTTGATATGACCAAAAATCTCTTTTTATTTATATAAATTGGAAGGATTACACTGAGTACAATTTCAGAAATCAAAAATAAAAAGATACAAGAGAAAAGGAGACTAGTCATCCTAAGGATCCCTAACAACAATGTCAGAGGATCTGGCTGAAGGCGCGTACTTCCTTCGAATACGACGAATCTCGGTCTCAAAAGAAGTCTTCATCTGAGTCTTCTCGAGGACAAGCTGGTCAACAGTCTTCTTCCAAGCAACAGAAGGCTGAGGCATGCTAAAAGATGAAACCTCTGGCTCTCTCTGTCTCTTCATCACTCGGTCTTCGAGTAGCTCAATCAACGCGCCTCTGTCCTTAGACTCCAACTGTAACTCTTCATGCTTCTTGCTCAAAGCATGGAAACGTTCTTCCCACATATCCTTCTCTTGCTTCATCTTGATGAGCGTATCTTCCAACTCCTCTACATCTTGATTAGGGAGAGTTAATGGCTCAACCACAACCATACACATAGGTCTTTCGCAAGGATAAGGCATCTTCAACTCCATAGCTCTCTTCTTCACCCAAAGAGTGTAAGCTTCCAAAGCTACACAATTGCGCGGCCCAAGCTCGGATCTTCCTTTCCTATGCACATTATGCCAAGCATGCACAATCTTCTAGTTCAAATGTTGGGGATCTTTACCCTCTTGATAGAAAAGACCTTCTAACAACATGTTATTAGGTTTGTCTCTCAAGGGGAACCCAAGTTGACGACGAGCCAAAGTAGGATTGTAGTTAATTCCTCCTTGTGTACCAATGAGAGGCACATTAGAGAATTCACCACAACTATCAATAATATCCAAACTGCTTAAGGATGGGTCATACCAAACTATATCATCATTAGTGAGAGACATAAGTCTCTGAGACCACCTTAGACATTGTTTGTTCTCCACAAAATCAGGTGTCTGAGGCAAGTACGGAATAAACCAGTTGTACAGAAGAGGAATGCAACAGAAAATAGTTCCACCACCTTTAGAATTCCTTAGATGCAAAGAGAAATACATGTCTCCCAACAAAGTAGGCCCAGGATTCCCAATCAAGAAAAGTCTAATGGCGTTAACATCAACAAAACCGTCAATATTAGGGAACAAAGCTATTCCATAGATGAGCAACACAAAGATAGCTTCAAAAGCATCCACACTACCAGCTTGAGCAAAAGTGGTAGCTTCCTTGATGAGGAAAACAAATGGCAATCCAAATAACCCTCATTTCTTCACCCAATGAGCCTCTATCTCAGACTTCTTCAAGTGAAGAGCTTCAGCAATAATACTTGACCGGGGAATCTCCTCCAATCCACTAAAAGGAACTCTACTAGAAACATGTCTCCCCAAAAGATGAGAATACTCTTCCAAGGTAGGCACAAGCTGAAAATCTGGGAAAGTGAAACAATGGTAGAGAGGATCATAGAACTGCACCAACACACTCAAGAGTCCTTCAACTACATCAGCAGACAAGATGGACAGAAGCTTCCCATGACGTTGTTTGAAGTCCAAGGGATCTAATACAAAAGATGCTAGCTTCCTTAACTCTTTCAAGTCGGGACATCTGAAACTGTACTTCTTAGTGTTCCGTCGTCCACAATCCATGGTCTGAAAATATTTGCAAATGATACCTTAGTTCCTTGAAATTTTCATGTGATGAATGTTATGATGCGCATGAATGCATGAATGCAACAATCATAAATAAGGGATCACACACAAGGTAAACAAAGGTCAAGGGATGAATCAAGTCTTTGTCAAGATCAATCATCCATTTTGGTGGATTATGGTTTTCACCTTATCAACACCCAAGTTCCATTGATATTGACAAGACTTGATTGGATCAACCAAGAAACAAGAGTTTGTTGCAAGTCACGAGCATGGAGTTTGGGTAAGAAGCATCCCAAAGGAGTGAACTAAGGATAAAAACCTATAGATCATGTTCTAAAAAGTTCCCAGAGTCTTAATTCTATCTATCGGATATTACAGGTTAAGATGACTGACTCATCGACCCATAATATTCTCAAGAGAAACTCGTCTGAGTGTAGTATCACGTGACAACTGTTATCAAGTCTACACTTGAACAGTTTCCGCACTACGTCCTAAATAGGGCAAGATGGTTAAATGTTCTAAGGTCTTTAACTTCTCAGGCCCAATTAGAGATAGTAATGCCTAACCATAAATACTTGTGTGACATTTCCAAATCCAAATGAGTCTCCACTGAGTAGATGGATCTCAAGCCAACTTGCTAAGGGCTACTCCACACAATTCGAACATGACTATACCATCCTCCTATCTTAATTGCACTCAAGTTCGGGTTAGAACTTATCTCACCACTCGGAGATCACCAAGCACAACAAGCAAATTATATTACACATACATATATACAAACATCACATATATACAAATATGTTCACACAAAAAAGTAGGCTAAACTCACTGGAGACTACTCCCTAGCAGAGTCGCCACTTAATTTTTGTAGCGGGAAATTCATGATCATCAAGCTATTGACAAGCTAGAGATCAATTAACAAGAGTCGCCACCGCACTTTTATTGTTTCCAATGGAAAAGGGAAAAAGTACGAACAAAACCCAAATAGTAAGAAGTTTTCAAATAAAAACTAATAAAACTCAGAGATCACAGGTAAGGGGGTTGGTTACACAGAGGGAAGGTGTTAGCACCCAAAGTGTCCTAGGTACTCCTAGGGAGCCCTTTTTGTGTGCATATATATTTTGTACAAAGTGATGTTTACAAACAAATAGAATGGGGGGATGATAAAAGAATTCATTAATTATATTTTTGTGTTTGACAAGACCTTCTGACTTGTGCCTACGTACCAACATAAAAATGAGGGATCAAAACCTCGTAGTTCGTGATACAAAATTCAAAATGGATCCATTGATTTTAACAAAATTTAAGTTTGAAAGGCACAAAGGCCTAAAATGATTTGAATGAGTTAGTTTTTTTTTAAAGTTTAAGTCAAGTATGGTTAAGTTTATTCACAAGTTTGATTTAAGAAAATAAGTTTGAAAATGAAATGGCATAAGGCCAAAGTTTCTATCTTTTGCAAAAGTGGTCAAAGTTTAGAACAAAAATAGTTCACACAAAGATTTTGAAAATGGTGGGAGAGATTTTGAAATTAAAGAAATAGGGAAAAGATGAAGAGACTACCCTATGCAAAAAAATTAAGAGTTTAGAGTTGAAAAGATCTGACCAAATGGGTAGCAATCCAATAGACAAAAATGTCAATAGAAACCCAGAATTCCCTTGGACTTTTAGAATCAAGCAACATACAAATGCACAATTATATTATCTTGAAGAGCAAGGCATCAAATAAAGATGGCCTCATCCAAGCTTAACCATTCCATGATCTTCTTCAGAAATATCCCATGCAACAGATGAATTCCACAAGTCACAGGTTCAAAATAACAGTTTCACAATGATCATGTTGCAGATGAATCTTAGAGAGGTCTTTAAAGATGTATCAGATGAATTTTAAATTGCAAGCACTTGGTTCTTCAACAAGTTGGCATTGACCAAGTCCATTAGCTTAGGGAGGTTGCCTAGATTCTAAGTTCATTTGCTCAAGATCAAGCCAATAGTCCACTTAAAAGTTTTTTAGTGTTTTTATGATTATTATGTACATTAATGGCCAAAGACCACACAAACAACACAAAGCAACACAAACAAAATATATCACACAATATGATCCAAATGGACAAAGTGAAAATTACATTTAACATAAACAATTAGAATGATATGTACAATGGCAAATGAAATAAAGTGCTAAAAGTAAATTGCATTAAAGTAAAAGTTTGAAATTAAAAGTCAATAGTTAGTAGGTTAGGAGTTAGTTTTGTTTTTGCTTTTGCTTTTCAAGACATTCTTTGGAGAACACTCAACCCTCTTATCACAAGCATGGAGCCTTGAGCCAAAACATCTTCCAAAGGAAGGAAAAAAGGACAAGTTTCCATACAATACCATGAAAGAGGGGAGACTTACAATCTCACTAACTAGAGTGCTTATGCCTTTTATATCAAAAATTTAGCGCTATGTTAAGCAATCGTAATTGGACTTACGTAGAAGTCATAACTATTTGAGACCGGGCAATAGAATTTTGGTGTTAATGCATGTTAGAGACATAGTATAATGGACTATGCTCATGAAACATACCACACACAAAAAAGAATATGCACAAGGTGTGGCCTAATCTCATCCATACTCATGTCAATTTTTCAATCAACTAGCATTAGGACTTTGAGATGTCATAGGCCAAATGGAATGAATGAATTAAGAAGAGGAATGAGATGAAGTGGGAAGGGGATGAATGAGATCACAAATTGGTCAAAGGAGGACTTTTACCAAATTAATATCATTCATTCATTTTGGGAGATGGAATGTACATTCCATCAATCCCCTAAATCAAATGATATTAACTTGACAAAGTCAAATCAACCTTGGCCAAGGCCCAACAACAATAAGCAAACTCATACAAGTCAATACAAATGGTCAACAAAATTTAATTGGCATTTATTCAATTAAAAAAAATAAAATAGTGCATTTAATTCAAATATGTTTTGTCCAATTCCTAAAATCTCATTAAAACACCAAAGAAATGGCCATGAGATTTATCAAAGGTCAAAAGGGGTCAAAGGACCTCGGAGAAAAAAATTCATAATTTTTAGACATTTAAAAATATTTTTAAACAATTAAAAAACAAATGCAAAATCAATTAATTCATGAAAAATATTAATAATGATCCAAAAAATAATTTTAATTCAGAATATGAAAGAGAAAAATATTTGAATTTTTTTGGTGAAAGTCCCATATTTTTTGGATCAATATTAGATTTAATATGAATTATTGAAGAAAATGAAATTAAAATAAAATATCAGAAAATCAAAAATACGTGGACCATCAGATCTCCCTCATTAATTGAGGTGGCAGATCAGATGGTCCAAAGTGCGCATTCCACCATGGACCTTAGTCAGCACGTGGCAAATGTGGTAATCAACACCAACGCTCAGGATTAGAACAAAACATATGGATCTTGTGGTTCAGATGCAAGCCAAGTCATCGCCGGAGCCAGAGCTCCGGTCATCTTCTCCGGTGGACCTCACTGGACCGGTCCACCATGAACCATCACCATAAAGAAAAACAAGGACATGATCTTGAAGAAAAAATGGCACTGAGCTCGAATCTATCCTCCATTCATTCCAATTCCAAACATATTGAGAGATATATGGAATTGAAATTTGAGGTACATGAACTGAGTTGCTTCGATTTGACCTCAAAGCAACTCAATCTTCTTGCCTACATTGGTAGGACTTCAGACAACCAAAGAATCAATATAATTGAGCAAGAATTTGAGAGAATCGAACAGTTTAAATTTTTTGCAAAATACCTTCAATGAAGGTCTGAGATCGATGGATCTTGATCTTTCTTGTGCTTGGACTCCCTCCACTTGCTTGTAGGAAGAGAATGGAAAGGTTTAGAAGCAATGGATTCCTGGAGAATTGAATTCCAAAACAGTGGAGATTCAAGCTCAAATTCAAGAGAATTTATCAGGCTTACCCTTTGAGAATTGAGGGTTTGCAATGGGGGATCAAAGTTGGCGCGATTGTGTCCTCATTTCTGAGCAATTGAAGCTCTATATATAGTTGAATTGGTTGATAATTGCACACTCTCTTTCACTTTCCAATTTTGTCAAATGATGATGGAATGGTGCATGGGTGCGCACAGGCCCATGAAATGATTGCCAAAGGTCCAAAATTGAAGTTCAAATGCTTTGAAGTAAGCTTGGAATGCAAGGCATTTGAACATTGATGCTTGAAATTTGATCCATGCCAAGTGATGTCACCCTGTTTAAGCCATGCGCAGCCTATGCATTTCTTATCAGAAATGAATGAATTTGAGCTCTTTGGAAATTTGAGATTAAGAGGAACAACTTTGATGTTCAACACTTTTTCATTTGGAGCTTGTAACTTGGAGAAATTTGAGGTGGAAGTTTGTAAATTTTTGACATATCAAAATTTTTCTAAGTGTCAAGCTATATGTTTCAATATTCCACCTTGCTTAACTTTTTGTATGAGCTTCAAATGAGAAAGGTGTATTCGTCAAAATTGTAGCTCTCTCAAATACCTTCAAAATGGTCACCATTTTCATGTCATTTGGATTTGAAATGATAGAGTTATGCATTTTTGAATTTTGGAAAAAATCACTTGATCAATGGTATAGGTCAAAAGTGACCTATAATGTAGCCTCATATCACATGCTCAAAAAATCTAATTAGCTCCCACTCCAAACATCAAAGTTGAAGTAGACACATTGAATTTGATTGTGAAACTTTGAAATCTTTCATCTCATAAAAATTGAGCAAGTTATGGCCTTGGGAATTTGACTTTCAAATTAGGGTTTAGACAAAATGACCTATCATGTTTAATCATAGAAAATGATTTTCCAAGAAAAACTAGCACTAGGTCCCAACTTGAAAGTGGTTTATAATGTCATTTAGAGAAAGTTTTATCTTGGAATCATTTTCATATGGTGAATTGTAGGAGATAGGGTCTAGGGAGACCCAGTTTTGATCAGATGAATTCATCTGGCCAACCACCATCAACCAACTTGCTAACTTCCAATTCTCTTGACTTTTTAGGCTCATGGTAGATCATATATGCATAAGATGATGAATTTTGAAGTGTCCCTTGAGAAATTTGATCAATTGGTGAGATAGCTTGTTGGAGAAGTTACTCAAGATACCAAGTCAAACTAAGGTTTCCAAGGCAAATCACCTCAAAACTCTTGAAGAATACTTGATGAATATGATATGTAGAGATCATTAGGACTCATATATGATGCTTATAACCACTCTTGAATCAATTCTTGGTTGTGTTCTTTGTTCATGAGGGTCTCAAACCCTATATGTGGACTTGATGAATCAATAATATAATGCCCTTCCTGCAAAAGAGTTAGGCAAATGCAAAGACATATTTTTTTGGGTATTTTGGTTAGTGAAATGATAAAATACAAGTATGATATAATCACAAAGTGCTTGGTGATCTCTCCCAAAACAAACCCAATGAAAGAGGGGTAAGGAGGATGCCAAGTCATGATCCCAATGCTAATGCTTATGATGAAATTGCATGAGGGATCTTAGGGTCAAAATTGGGGTCTTACACACATCACCATTTAGGTAAAAGTTGTCAGCTAATATTCTCAAAGTCTTCTTATCTTTCAAAGATGCCCCAAACGGGTAAATCTGACTTTGGAGGAAACACTTGATATCAAAATACCAAGGCTTTTCATCTTTGACTTCTTCAACAACAAACACATGAGTTGGTCTATCAAGACACATCACAATCAAATTGGGAACTTCATTCAAAAATTTCACCATAATCATGGAAGCCAACATTGCAAGAGCATCTGCCATCCGGTTTTCATCTCAAGGGATGTGATGAAACTTAACCTTTGTAAAGAAAGTTGAAATCCTCCTCGCATAATCTCTATACGGTATCAAACTGGGTTGATTCGTCTCATATTCACCTTTGATCTGATTCACAACCAAAGCTGAATCTCCATAAACGCCCAAATATTTGAATCTGAGATCAACAACCTCTTCAAGCCCCATAATGAAAGCTTCATACTCAGCCATATTGTTTGTACATTTGAAAGTTAATCTAGCTGTAAATGGAAAATGAGTGCCTGAGGAGTAAAAATCACTTCCCCAATTCCATTACCATATGAATTAATAGCTCTATCAAATACCATGCCCCAACGGGGACCAGGTTCTGGCCCTTCTTCAAGCAATGGTTCATCATAATCTTTCATCTTCAGGTACAAAATCTCTTCGTCAGGAAAATCATACTGCATTGATAGATAGTCTTCAATCGGTTGGTGAGCCAAATGGTTAGCTAAGACACTACCTTTGATAGCTTTCTGAAATCGGTATTCAATATCATACTCAGATAACAACATCTGCCAACGGGCGATCCTTCTAGTTAGAGCATGCTTCTCAAATATGTACTTGATTGGATCCATTTTGGGTATCAACCAAGTAGTATGATTCAACATATACTGGCATAGACGCTTAGCAGCCCAGGCCAATGCGCAACATGTCTTTTCAAGCATAGAATACTGAGTTTCACAGTCGGTGAACTTCTTACCGAGGTAGTAAGTTGAATACTCTTTTTTTCCAGATTTATCTTGCTGACTAAGAAAATAACCCATACTCTCATCAAGCACAACCAGATACATGATCAAAGATTTTCCTTCAACAGGCGGAGACAGAATCGGAGGCTCAAGCATATATTCTTTGATACCGTCAAAAGCTTTCTGGAAATCTTCGGTCCAATCACAAGACTGATCTTTCCGAAGAAGCTTGAATATAGGCGCACATGTGGCAGTCATATGCGATATGAATCTTGAGATATAGTTCAAGCGACCGAGAAAATCTCTGACTTGCTTCTCAGTTCTGGGCACAGGAATCTCTTGTATTACTTTGACCTTTGCAGGATCAACTTCAATACCCTTCTCACTAATAATAAAGCCTAATAACTTACCAGAACGAACACCAAAAGTACACTAATTGGGATTCAAGTGGAGTTTATACTTCCTCAAATGCTGGAATAACCTCAACAAATGCTCAACATGTTCTTCTTCATCACTTGATTTGGCAATCATATCATCAACATAAACTTCAATCTCTTTATGCATATTATCATGAAAAAGAGTGGTCATAGCTCTCCAGTATGTTGCACCCACATTCTTTAGACCGAAAGGCATCACTCTATAATAGAATGTTCCCTAGGGCGTAATGAATGTGGTCTTCTCTATATCTTCAAATGCCGTCTTGATTTGATTATAACCGGAAAATCCATCCATAAACGAAAAGACTTTGAATTTAGTTGTATTATCCACCAATATATCAATGTGTGGCAGAGGAAAATCATCTTTCGGTCTAGCTTTGTTCAAATCTTTGTAATCAACACACATGCGGACTTTTCCATCTTTCTTGGGAACATGCACAATATTGGCTACCCATTGCGGATACTCGGAGGTTACGAGAAAAACAATATCAATCTACTTCTGCACTTCCTCTTTGATCTTTACTTCCATATCGAGATGCGTTCTTCTCAACTTCTGCTTGACCGACGGGTATTCTGGCTTCAATGACAATCTATGCTCCACAATCTCAGAATCCAAACCAGGCATTTCTTTGATAGGACCAAGCAAATACATCAGAATATTCTTGAAGAAGATCAACCAACCCATTCTTAGCTTCTGGACACAGTTGAGACCCAATCTTGACTTCCTTCACATCATCCTCGGAACCCAAGTTGACTAGTTCAATCTGTACTTTAAACGTCTGAATGGATTTTTCCTCATGCTCAAGTAAACGTGATAATTCATCAGATACTTCTTCCTCATCAATCTCTTTCTCAGCTTCAAACACAGGGAGATCAAAGTTTGGAGAGGGAGTAGGATCATTGTATTTAATGGGTTTGAGAACCAACCTGCATAATGATTTGATATTTTGATTTTAGAGAATTGAATTGTGACCAAATATTATGCAGATGGGAGATTTTATGTTCTTTGTGGTTACCATTTTCAGAAAAGCAAAAAGTAAAAATAAAACATCATAGATATGGATGAATATAATTATCTTTTATTGATGATAATAATAGAAATGCCCAACAATGTTCACTTCTCCCTTAGGCATAAGAGAAGGATTTTTCTTAGAATGAAAAACAAATTACTTAGAGCGATTAATAACAGTAGGAACATCACAACAACCCAATTGTTGCAAGTCTGGCCATGCGTCACAAAGTTGGCGCAAGATTCGTCTTCATCGTCATTGTCTCCAATCACGACAACTAAGTGTTGATCATTCCCATGAATGAACCCTCCACAACGGAAACTTGGTTGCATAACTTCAGCTTTGACATTGAACGACCCTGGTTGAAATCCCAATCCATCCCTATTCTTGTTCTCAGCAATCTCTATCATACAACCCCACTAATTAATGCTTCCAGCCTCAATAGCCTTCTGTGCATCTTTTAAAAAAGACATGGGTGCCCCAATTTTCTTCTCCTCATCAATAGACAAGGCTTGGAACGACGTCCCAACCTCCTCCTCAGCTTCAACATATGAAAAAGATGACAAATGACTCACTAATAATGCCTTCTCTCCACCAACAACGACAAGCTTGCCGTTCTTCACGAATTTCAGCTTCTGGTGTAGAGTAGACGTCACAGCTCCTGCTTCACGAATCCATGGTCTTCCCAATAGACAACTGTAGTCCGGGTGGATATCCATTACCTGGAAAGTAATCTAGAAATCACTCGGACCTATCTTTATTGGAAGGACCACTTCACCAATGACAGTTTTTCGAGAACCGTCAAACTCTTTAACAATCATGCCACTGTATCTCATTGGGGCGCCTTGATAAGAAAGTCTTGACATAGTTGATTTCGGAAGCATATTCAAAGATGACCCAGTATGAACCAACACATTGGACATAGCATCCTCCTTACAATTCATTGAAATATGCAACGCCAAATTGTGATTTCGGACTTCCTCAGGAAGCTCTTCATCACAAAAGCTCAGATTATTGCAAGAAGTAATATTGGCAATAATGTGGTCAAACTGATCCACAATCACATCATGCTCAACATAAGCCTGCTCGAGCACTTTCTGCAATGCCTCCCTATGTTCCTCAGAGTTCATTAATAGTGACATCATGGAGATCTTTGATGGAGTTTGGAGCAGCTGCTCCACAACATTGAACTCGCTTCTTTTGATCAATTTCAAAACTTCATCATCATCGATATCCTTCAATTTACTGGATTCACTAGAATGACACACTGAAGTACTAACTGGATTGACTATTGGAATCTCTGCCTTCTTACTTGCTGCAACATCTTCTACTTCTTTTGAAAAAACCAGACCAAACACACGACCACTACGGGTCACCTTTGCAATATAAGCAATGTTCACCACAGAGTCTGCAACTGGTAGAGAAACCTCTTGACCATTTTCTATCATTATGGCTTTGTATTTATAAGGCACAACTTTATCGGATGCATACGGGACAAGGCCCGCTAACCGTATAACCAATGGTGATACCGATCTATTAACATTATTACTATTGTTGAAATCAAGCTGAATAACTACCCGCTCAGGGGTCTTGAATACTGGTACAATTACATTTACATCATCTATATCCCTTGATTGTTGAATCTGGATTACATTCTCATCCATCAACTTTTGGATATCCCTCTTGACAACCATACACCCACAGGGGTTCATACTGCAGATCACACAACCATCATGATCATGTTCACAGTCACTGATCAAGCACAAGTTTTTATGCATCTCCACTAGAGATATTCAGATACGTCGCACATCAAAAACTCGGAAATTCCCTAGACAGTCGCTCACCATGTTGACAGTAGCATTACCATGAGCAGGCAATGAATTCGATTTCACATTAGGCGTTATGTCCTCGAAGGACACCATACCTCTTTTTACAAGCTTTTGTACTTCATACTTCAACGGATAGCAGTTCTATATGTCATGGCCAGGGGCTCCCTGATTAAAAGCACAACGAAGTTCAGTTTTGAACCACCATGGAAGTGGCTCAGGAATTTGCGGAGGATTTCTGGGTTGAATGAGGTTCTTGAGAACTAAGGACAGGTATAACTCTGCGTGCGACATAGGAATAAGGTCAAAGGAGACCTTCTTCCTCTCAAAGTTTTGTTGTTGATTATTGTTATTGTTGTTGTTGGTTCTTTGTTGCGGTTGTTGTTGACATTGTTGTTGTTGAATCAAAACTGATTGATTGTTTAAATTGTTGGAAAATACAGGAATCACTGATGAAACTTGATGTTGATGTTGTCGAGATTGATAACTCTTTCTAACATAAGGCCTCCTCTACCTCCCTCAGACATTGAATTAGTTTCTCCCTCCTTCCTCTTGGAGAAAATTCCACCATATTTCTTGCTAGACAATGCTTATTCTTTAGACAGAAGTCCTTCACGGACTTCTTCTTCTAGCCTCATCCCCATATTCACCATTTCGGTAAAGTCATCGGGGGCACTCATAATCATGCATTCGTAATAAAACGAACTCAGCATCTTCAAGAAGATCTTCATCATCTCTTTCTCTTCCAATGGTGGACTAATTTGGGCAGCCAACTCCCTCTATCTTTTGGCATACTCTCTGAATGTCTCCTTATCCTTCTGAGCCACATACCTCAGTTGGTCTCTATCGGGCGCCATATCCAAGTTGTACTTGTACTGCTTGACAAAGGCCTCGCCTAAGTCGTTGAAAGTACGAACACTTGCACTGTCTAAACCCATGTACCATCTCAAAGCGGCACCAGTTAAATTGTCTTGGAAATAGTGAATCAGCAGCTGATCATTATCAGTTTGAGTAGACATTTTTCTGGCATACATCACAAGATGGCTTAGTGGACAAGTGATCCCTTTATACTTTTCAAAGTCGGGGCCTTTGAACTTCATTGGGATTTTCACATTGGGGAGCAATCAGAGCTCAACATCACTCTTCCCAAACAGGTCCTTTCCCCTTAAAGTCTTCAACTCGTTATGCAGCTTGAGGAACTGATCCTTCATTTTGTCCATTTTCTCATACACGTCTGAACCCTCAGATGGCTCAGAGTGGTAGATGGTGTCCTCAACACGAGGCAGAGTGTGAACAAACGGAGGTTTCACTAACATGACCGGGCTAGATGCCGGCAGAGAGACAAAAGTGGGTGCATTCCTTTCAGGCATAAAGTTGGATATCTTCCCCCAAGGGAATCCAGCAGGCATAGAAGTACCAGATTGACTAGCAGCAATAGGAACGGTTGAGGTAGCAACCTCAAAAATGACAATCCTCTAGGGAGGAGTTGTAGGAGTTGGTGAAGATTGGTTATATGCAGCAATGACAGATTCCATCAGTGTTGTTAACCTGGAAATCTCATCCTTCAACTCTATGTTCTCTTGCTCTAGATGCGCCATTATCCTTGGTTGATTAGCACGAGTGTTGTATCGATGAGTCAGCTTGGCTGAAGCACAGAAAAATAACCGATAAGACATCTGGCGAAAGAAAACCTGCTATGCAAATGATGTATGAAATGCAATGTCTTGATTGTTTTCAATTCAATTTCAAGGAACATATGAAGTGCTATTTGCAAATATATAATAATAATAATAATAAGAATTGGATTAACCATAAAATCTCTTTTTATTCATAAAATTTGGAAGGATTACACTGAGTACAATTTCAGAAACTAAGGTACAAATACAAGAGAAAAGGAAACTAATAATCCTAAGGATCCCTTAGCAACAATATCAGAGGATCTGGCTACGGGCGAGACTTCCTTCGGATGTGTCGAATATCGGACTCAAAGGACGTCTTCATCTGATCCTTCTCAAGGACAAGCTGATCAACAATATTCTTCCGAGCACCGAAAGGTTGAGGCTTGCTAGAGGTGGATAGGCCCTCTGGCTCTCTCTATCTCTTCACTGCTCGGTCTTCAAGAATCTCAATAAGCGCATCTTTGTCTTTCGACTGAAGCTGCAACTCTTCATGCTTTTGGCTCAAAGCATGGAGTCGTTTTTCCCACATGTCCCTCTCTTTCTTCATCTTGGCGAACGCGTCTTCCAACTCCTTTACATATTGGTTAGGGAGAGTTGATGCCTCAGCCACAGCCAAAGACATAGGTCTTTCACAAGCATTCGACATCTTCAGCTCCAAAGCTCTCTTCTTCACCCAAATAGTGTAAGCTTCCAAAGCTAAACAGTTGCGCAGACCAATCTCAGATCTTCCTTTCCTATGCACCTTATGCCACGCATGTATCATCCTCTTCTTCAAATGTTGGGGATCTTTACCCTCTTGATAGAAAAGACCTTCTAACTAAGTGTTATTAGGTTTATCTCTCAAGGGGAACCCAAGTTGACGACGAGCCAAAGCAGAGTTGTAGTTGATTCCGCATTGCGTACCAATGAGAGACATCTTAGAGAATTCACCACAACTATCAATAATGTCCAAGCTACTCAATGCAGAATCATACCAAACAATGCCATCATTAGTGAGATACATAAGTCTTTGGGACCACCGTAGACATTGCTTGTTCTCCAAGAAAGCAGGCGTCTGAGGCAAGTGCGAAATAAACCACTTGTACAGAAGAGGAACACAACACACAATAGTCCCACCACCTTTAGAATTCCTCAAATGCAAAGAGAAATACATGTCACCCAACAGAGTAGGAACAGGATTCCCAATCAATAAAATTCTAATGGCGTTAACATCAATAAAACTGTCAATGTTAGGGAACAAAGTTAAACCATAGATGAGCAATACAAAGATGGCTTCAAAAGCATCCATACTACCGGCTTGAGCAAAGACCGTAGCTTTACCAATGAGGAACTCAGAAGTCAACCCAAGAATACCTACTTTCTTCACCAAATGATCATCAATCTCAAATTTCTTCAAATGAAGAGCTTCAACTATGATATAAGATCTGGGAATCTCTTCCAATCCACTAAAATGCACCTTGTCAGATACGGGTATTCCCAAGAGATGGGCATACTCCTCTAACGTAGGCATAAGTTGATAATCAAGGAAAGTGAAGCACTGATAAAGAGGGTCATAGAACTAAACCAAAACACTCAGAAGTCCTTCAACCACATTAGTAGATAATACAGACAAAAGCTTCCCATGACGTTGCTTAAAATCCAAGGGATCTAATACAAAGGATGACAACTTCCTCAGCTATTTCAAATCAGAATATCTGAAACTGTACTTATTAGTGTTCCTTCGTCCATAATCCATGGTCTGAAAATATTTGCAAATAAGACCTTAGTTCCTCGAAATTTATTTTTCTGTGATGAATGTTATGATGTGCATGTATGCATGAATGCAACAACCACAAACAAGGGATCACACACAAGGCAACCACAAATAAAGGTTAATGGATGGATTAAATCATCATCAAGATCAATCATCGATTTTGGTGGATTATGGTTTTCACCTTATCAACACCCAAGTTCCATTGAAATTGACAAGACTTGATCGGATCAACCAAGAATCAAAGGGTTTGTTGTGAGTCACGAGCATGGAGTCAAGTTAGGAACCATCCGAAAGGAGTGTACTAAGGATAAAAACCTATAAATCATGTTCTATCAAAGTTCCCAGAGTCTTAATCCCATCTATCGGATATTACAGGTTAGGATGACTGACTCATCAACCCATAATATCCTCAAGAGAGACTCGTCTGAGTGTAGTATCGCGTAACAACTGTTATAAGGTCTACACCTGAACAGCCTCCGCACTACGTCCTAAATAGGACAAGTTGGGTTAAATGTTTACGGTCCTCAGCTTCTTGGACCCCAAATCAGAGAAAGTAATGCCTAACCACAAATAACTTGTGTGAGATTAGTAACTCCAAAAGGATCTCCATTGAGTAGATGGGTCTCAAGCCAACTTGGTAAGGACTACTTCACACAAGTTGAACATGACTATACCATCCTCCTATCTTAATTGCACTCAAGTTCGGGTTAGAACTTATCTCACCACTCAGAGATCACCAAGCACAACAAACAAATTATATCACACAAACAAATATACAAATATATACACATAAAAAAGTAGGCTAAACCCACTGAGGACTACCTCCCCTACAGAGTCGCCACTTAATTTCTGTAGCGGTAAATTCATGATCATCAAGCTACGGATAAGCTTGACATTGATAAAACCAGAGTCGTCACCGTGCTTTTATTGTTTCCAAGGGAAAAGGAAAAAGTACGAACAAAACCCAAAGATAAGAAGTCTTCAAATCAAAACTAATAAAATACAAGAGATTATAGGTAAGGGGGTTAGTTACACAGAGGGAAGGTGTTAGCACCCAAAGTGTCATAGGTACTCATAGGGAGCCCTTTTTATGTGTCTATATGACTTTGGTATAAAAGATGTTTGAGAAAAATAGAGTGTGGGGGTGAGAAAAGAATTCATTGATTATATTTTTGTGTTTGATAAGACCTTCGGACTTGCGCTTACGTACCAACATAAAAATGAGAGATCAAAACCTCATAGTTCGTGGTAACAATTTCAAAGTTAGTGAATTGCTTTTAATCAAAAGTTTAAAAGAAAAAGGGCACCAAGGGACAAAAATTTGAATTAAGTTGTTAGTTCTTTTTGTCTTTTGAAATTTTAAGTCAATATGATTAAGTTTATTTACAAATTTGATTTAAGAAAGAGTTTGAAAATCCGTTGGCATAAGGCCAAAGTTTCTATTTAAAATAAGGTCTAAGTTTGAAATCACAAGCAAAGAAAGTTTTTGAAAGGGGGAGAGATTTTGAAATTTAAGAAGTGGGAGAAGATAAAGAGAGTATCCTAAGCACAAAAATTAAAAGTTAAGAGTTGAAAAGATCAGACCAATGGGATGCAATCCAACAAACAAGAATGTCATATAGAAAACCCACTTTCCCTTTGGACTTTGAATCAATAAATAATTAAGGAGAAATTAACAATATCCAGACATTATGAAGATCAAGGCATCAAATAAAGACAACCACATCCAAACGAGCAATTTCCATAGCTAGCAGTCTTCTCTGTCTTCCCATGTATCAGATGAAATATTCCTTGATCAACTCAAAGAAAAGCATTAGACACAAGGTCAAAATAACAATTAGCATCAAGACAAAGTAGCAGATGAATTCAAACAAATCCCAAGACTTGCACCAAATGAAGGCTTAGTTCATAATAACTTTGTCTTAAAATGTTGGCATTGGCCAAACCCTTTTTGCACAGGGAATGTTGCCTAATCCTAAGTCCAAGAGTTCAGATCAAGATCAACAGTCCACCAAACATTTTTTAGGGTTTTTGTTGTTGTTAAGTATTTTAAGATCCTAAGACCACAAACAAAACCAAAATGCACAAACAATATATACAATCACAAGATATGGCTCAAATGAGCAAAGTGAAAATGACATAAACATAAACAAGTTAGATGGAATGTAAATGGCAATGAATGATAAATAACTGAAATTTAAATTGTATAAAGTAAATGACTTGAAAGTAAAGCAATATTAACAAGACTTAGTCACAAATATCATAAACTTTTTATAAAAAAAACTAATATCATAAATAACTTTTTTTACAAACATCATAAACCTTTTTTATAAACTAGTATCTTAAATCATAAATTTTAAAACTATTTTCAATTTAAATCAATACCTCCGTAAACAAAATCTTTCAAAATACAAAAATTTTAGATATTGAATTTTAGGGTAGTGATTTTATGATTTTAGGAAATGATTAATTTGATTAATTAAAAAAATCACAAATCAAAATCTTTTTCTTATTATTATCATTATTATTATAAATTTTTATTTAAATTCACAAAGCCATAAATTCATTCAGCTTTATTGGCTTGACCCTTAAGAAATAAATAAAATCAGGTCAAATGAAATCATTCTAAAAATAGACAAATGTCATTCAACTCTTGATCTAATATTTATCTATAAGTAGCACAAAGTTTTTCATATTTTTTCAACCACAATTTACAAATTCCATTATCCCAAAGTTGTTTTTCCTTCACACTGAAGAACAACAACAATTAAACCATAAACCTTCAACATTCATCCAAGCGAAAAAGGAATAAAGAATCTCGCCCTAAAGGAAAACAAGAAGAGGAGGTAAACGAAATTCTAGGCAGAAGGGGGGAAAGATGAGAAAAGAGTCGGCACCTTTGCCAAAAATAAGAGAAATCCTCATCCCTGTATGTTGGTCTCCCATTCATGTTTACACTTTTGCCATATAATTTGGTTGTTGTTGTTCCTTATTGTCTTAAGTCTATTTATATAGTGTTTGTGTGCTTTTGAATGTGTTTTAGTATTATGTAATAATCTATTTAAAAAAAACACATAATCATGTTCTAAACAAATTTAAACTAAAATCATATATCAACCTTCTTTTAATATAATGAAGCAATTTGTAAAAATCAATTCCATTTTTCCTTCCAATTTTTAACAACTTTTTATGTCATGAAGCAATCCTTAAAAAATCAATTTTTCTCTTAAATCATTTTTTAACAAAACCTTTTTTTAACCAATCATGAAACAAATATAATAAACTTTAAAAAAAAACTAATATCATAAATAACTTTATTTACAAACATCATAAACCTTTTTTATAAACTAGTATCTTAAGTCATAAATTTTAAAACTATTTTCAATTTAAATCAATACATCCGTAAACAAAATCTTTCAAAATACAAAAATTACAATTTTATAAAGTGTTATTATTAGATTTTTTCTCTTTATCAAAGTCAATTTAGAATATTTTGTTACCACAAAAATTAGTTTGTTTCTTTCATTTTTTTTCAATAATGTTTAATTGCAAAAATACAAAAAAAGGATTAGGTTTAATTAACTAATTAACTCATTCTAATATTAATTTATTCTAAAATTAATTTATTCTAATATTTTAGTTCTTTTGTTATTCTTTTATTTTTTAGCTCTAGTTGTTATTTTGATTATTAACAAAAAAAATTAAAAAAAATTAATAAATATTAATTAATTAGGGTTAATTAAGTTGGATCTATGGGATAATTTTGGGATAGTGGGATCACTTCTTGGGGTAAATTTAGGGTTGATTAGTCTAATTAGGAATAATAGTTAGGGTTAAGGGATAAAGTATATCATCAATCTTTATAACTAATTGATTTAATAATTTCTCGTTTAATATAAAATAACACATATTTAATGAATTATGGATTAGTAAAATAAGGAATTATGGTTTATTGAATATAATTTTTTTGGGTAAATATAGGATAAAATACTAGGGTTTTAAGGGATAAAAAGAAGGGATAAATCAAGGGATAGAAATCAGGGATAGAAATCGGGATAAGGGATATGTCATATAAATATATAATATTTATTTTCATAAATAAATCAAGTATTATATTTTTTTTTGTAATCAATAATGGGGATAATCATGAGATGAATCTCTAAGGAAATTTTAGGGTTTCATGGATAAAGAAATAAGGGATAAGATATATAATATTTGTGTTTATTTAATTAACCTTTTAATATTTTTATTAAGTAAATATATAATATCATTACTAATTTATTTTCTTAAATAAATTAATCATTATATCTTTGCAAATCAACCAAGGGATAAAATCAATTTAAACTCACCTCAAACTATAAGTCCTCTACCCAAGTGTATTGAGACATTTTTCCAAAATCAATTACTTCTCCGTCCCCGATGCGTAGAACTTTTCAAGGGATAAAAAAAACAAAAACAAATATTTTCTACAAGAACTACGGTGATATGATCCTACATCTAACATGAGGGTACGTATGCATAGAGTCGTAGCACTCTAGCGAATATAATTCAAAAAAACTTTAGACACATTTTTAAATAATAAATGATTTTTAAATAAATAAATATTTGAAACAATTAATAAATAATAAAGCAAACATCTTTAGACACACACTAATCCTAGAATTAGAGGAGGATCCCATTGAGTACAATGGAGGTCAAGGGTACCTAGTACCTTCCCCTTACATAACCGACTCGTGAACCTAGTATCTCACCCTTAGTCTTTAGGTTTTCTCAGTATTTTCATGTTCCTTAGGAACGAATAAAAGATGGTGGTGACTCTGTCATTTTTCCAGCCACGACACTTGTGATTCCATGACCAAATGCAATGGTCATGCATCATGTGACTTCATGTATGCAAATGATTTATGTGAAAAGAAAAAAAGGAGGGTAAATTTAGGGGTATGACAACTTCCCCTTTTAGTCATCTTTAACCTGAAAGTGTGAATTGTGTTAGCTTTTTGGGTATTCAGGTGGAAGATGAGTAAATATATAACTAATCGAAAATTTTCCCGATAAAAGGGGATTGTAACGAGTAGCAGATAAACTGGTTGGTTTGATCTGTGGGGGATGAATTGAAATATTCTACTGGGGAGATAAATCAGTTATAGTGTTTGATATGATGCAATGCATGACTGTTTGTTTATGATGCGTATGTCATGCGATATTGGACAGCAATGTAAGGTTGGTCTGATGAAGTATAGACTTCACCTCGTTGGTATCCACATCAGAGAACTGCAAGGGAAGAGCTTCCAGGTTAGCAACACTGCAGGGGAAAATCCTGATGACTGAGGACTACTATTTGACTACACTTGGGGAAAAACAATGTATGACCTGTCTGAGCAGTAGTTAACATGCAATCGTACGACAAGTGCTTTATTGTAGACCACTGATGATTCACTGTGGCATTTTCAACAATCAAAGTAATGCATAAAGTTTTCCTTTTGATTTAGCTTTTTATTGTTCTCAAAGTTTTATGGCATGTAGAGTGTGTACAAGGATGCAAAAATCTTTAAAGAGGAATTTGCAAAAAAATTGAAAAATAAACTAAGTGGCAAAGGGAAATTGGTTTGACTTTCCACTTATCACAATTTTGATTGTCATTTGGTGTAGTGCTGAGCTTCAATGCTTTGCTTCTGCTGGCGATGATTGGACTGATCTGATGCCGCCTAAGGTTAAGTCGAGGGTGAGAGTATACTCAAAAGACAATGTCAAGAGATAGTCAAATGCCTTTATCCCTAACTTTTGCATGGATTTTTTTTATTCTTTTGTCCACTGGGATGCCATTTTCGTCTAAGCCTCCCTTTCAGGTTTCCAACTTAACGAACTTATATTCTTTTTCAATCCCTAACTTTTGCATGGACATTTCTTTTTTCGATCCATCGGGATAGCCATTTTCCCCTAGATTGGTTCTGACGAGTTCTAACCTAGCATGCTTTGTATCCTATGCATAATATTTTTTGACTATATCCGAGTTTACCGGCATTGGCAAGTCAACTCCATCCATTAGGGTAAGAATGACAGCCCCTCCTGAGAAGGCCTTTTTGACAACAAAGGGTCCTTCGTAGTTGGGAGTCCACTTGGCCCAAGGGTCGGAGTGTATGGGAGAAAGCATTTTGAGCACAAGTTCACTGACTTGGAATAAGCGAGGAAGAAACTTCTTATCGAAAGCTCGCTTGAGGCGTATTTGGTACAACTGACCATGGAAAACGGACGTCAATCACTTTTCTTCAATAAGATTGAGCTTATCATATATGGACTGCACCCATTCAGCTTCACTGAGGCCTTCTTCCATGAGAACCATCAGAGAAGGGAAATCAACTTCAATGGGTAGGACATCCTCCATTCCATATACTAGCGAATAAGGAGTTTCCCCAGTAGGAGTATATACTGAAGTTTTATAGCCATGTAGAGAAAATGGAAGCATCTTGTGCCAATCTTTGTACGTCTTGACCATTTTCTGGATGATTCTCTTGATATTTTTGTTAGATGCTTCCACAACGCCATTCATCTGGGGCTTGTATGGTGAAGAGTTGTGATGCTCGATCTTAAAATCTTGACATAACTCGCTCATCATCTTATTATTCATGTTACTAGCATTGTCAGTAATAATCTTTCTTGGAACACCATAATGACAAATTACTTCTTTCTTGATAAATCGGGTAACCACTTGTCTCGTGACATTTATGTATGAAACATCGTCCTCCCATTTTGTAAAGTTGTCAATGGCAACAAGAATGAAACGATGTCCATTAGAAGCTTTCAACTTGATCATTCCAATCATATCAATGCCCCATATAGAGAAAGGCTAAGGAGAAGTCAAGACATTCAACGATGTTAGAGGAACATGGTTATTGTCACCAAATATTTGGAAATTGTGACACCTCTTGACGAAGTTGTAACAATCCACCTCCATCGATGTCCAATAGTATCCATCTCAGAGAATTTTTTAGCCATTGCGGGTCCCTTATCATGTACACCCTCACAACCTTCATGTATGGATTTTATGATCATGCTTGCTCCATGTCTATCCACGCATCTGAGCAACACGAAATCATAATCCCATTTTTACAACACATCCCCGTTCAAGAAAAACTTAGAGGAAAATCTTCTCAAAGCTTTCTTATCTATTATGAATGCTTTCTCGAGATATTCCTATCTTTCCATATATATTTTGATGTCGTAGAACCAAGGCTTATCGTCAGATTCAGCCTCAATAGCTAGACATAGTGTCGGTTCATCCAAGTGGTCAATATGGATAGATGGTGCTTCATTTCTCCACTTGACTTTAAACATCAATGAAACAGTTTCAAGAGCATAGGCCAACTGATTGCCTTTCGTTGGAATGTAATGAAAAGTGATCTCATTAAAATAGGGAATCAACTTTATGAGGTGTTCTCTGTATGAAACCAACTTTTTATCCCGAGTTTCCCAATCTCCTCAGACTTAAGTGATTACCATAGTAGAGTCTCCAAATACTTCAAGAATCTTGATTCTTAAGTCGATGGCTGCTTCAATACCGTAGATGCACGCTTCATATTTTGCCATATTATTTGTGCAATCAAAGTAAAGTCTGGTTGTGAACGGAATATGAAAACCAGTCAGAGACGTAATAACTGCTCCTATTCCATGGCCTTTAGCATTATAGGCACCATCGAACACAAGCGTACATTGCGCTCCTGGTTCGGGTCCTTCGTTTGGGTTGGGAATATTACGGTCTCTGATGAACATGATGTCCTCATCGATAAAGTCAAACTTGATAGGATGATAAGCCTCCATAGGTTAATGGGCAAGGTAGTCAGACAAGACACTCCCCTTGATGGCTTTTTGAGTCACATACTAAAGATCATACTCGGTTAGCAGCATTTTCCACCAGGAAATCCTTCCATTGACAGCGGGCTTCTCGAAAATGTACTTTATCATATTCATTTTGGATATTAATAAAGTAGTGTGGAAAATCATATATTGTCTCAGGCATCGAGCTGCCCAAGCTAAAGCACAACAAGTCTTCTCTAATAGTGGGTATCTGGTCTCACAATCACTAAACTTCTTACTCAAGTAATAGATTGCATGTTCTTTACGGCTCGTGTCGTCATGTTGACCCAAAACACAACCCATCAATTCATCTAGCACGATGAGATACATGATTAAAGGTCTACTAGAAACCGGTGGCTTCAAGATCGATGGTTCTTGTAAATATTTTTTTATCTTTTTAAAGTCTTCTTGATAATTATCATTCCACACGACCGCTTGATCTTTTCTTAGTAATTTGAATATTGGTTCATAGGTAGCCGCTAGATGCAAGATAAACCAGGATATGTAGTTAAGCCGTCCAAGGAATCCTCAGACCTATTTCTCAATTCTGGGAGCTGGCATGTCTTGAATGGTTCATACTTTGTTTAGATCAACCTTAATACCTCGTTGATTCAATATGAACCCCAACAGCTTTCTGAAACAGACTCTGAAAGTGCACTTAATAGGATTCAGCCTTAGTTGGAATTTTCGGAGTCTAGCAAATAACTTCCTTAAATGGTCCAAGTGGTCATCCTCATCCTTGGACTTAGAAATCATATCCTTAAGATACACTTCAATCCCCTTGCGGATCATGTCGTGGAAAAGAGTCATCATGGCACGCTGATATGTTGCGCCTGCATTTTTTAAGCCAAAAGGCATGACTTTATAACAGTAAATTCCCTAGGGTGTGATTAAAGTAGTTTTCTCCATGTCAGCTGGAGTCATCTTTATTTGATTGTAACCTAAGAAACCGTTCATGAAATAAAGACCGAGTGTTGAACGGTGTTATCTATAAAAACATCAATATGCGGCAAAGGAAAGTCATCCTTTGTACTGGCTTTGTTGATATCACGGTAGTCTACACACATCTGAACCTTCCCATCCTTCTTCAGAACCGGAACTATATTGGTGACCCACTGAGGATAACCTATGATAGCTAGGAAGCCATCATCAAACCACTTTTGACCTATGAACTGCACGTTGAGTGGAGCTTTCTCCATACACTAATGCTACAGAAGAATCCAATTGGTAACTTGCATTGCTAAATCTGATTGGGTTGAATCTCTTACCTCCCCTCGCAACTGAGTAATAGGAAGTAGGATGATAATTGAGCCCAAAGTGATCATGCTTATCAGGGACTCTCATAATTTGTCCTCATCCAGGAAGAGGACCATTCTCCAAAGTCTGTTTGGCGCTTTTGGCTAATGACAATACTTAGGTTGTTGATTGACTCGGATTGGCAGAGGCGGTGCTAACTTCTTCAAAATCTAAACCTTGGAACGAAACCTCAATTATTCCCTCCTCGGTTTCCATATATCTGAAACAAGACATCTCACTAATTATGGAATCCTCTTCACTACAAACTATAACAAGCTTGTCCTCAAACAAGTACATCAGTTTTTGGTGCATTGTGGAAGTGACGACACCAACTGCATGGATCCATGGCCTTCCTAACAGGCAACTGTAGACAGGGTGGATATCCATGACTTGGAACATGATAGTAAATTGGTGGAAACCCATGCATATTGGTAAATCAACTCCCCCAATAACTTTTCTCTGAGATCCATCAAAAGCATGAACAATCAAAGTGCTTGCTCTCATCTTCGGTCCCTCATACTGCAGTTGACTTAATGTGCTTTTAGGCAAGACATTAAGTGAAGAGCCAATGTCATCTAGGACCCTTGAGATTAGAGTATTTGTACAAGTCACAAAAATGTGCAGGGCTTTGTTATGATTATGCCCCTGAGTTGTCAACTCGGCCTCATTGAAACCCAAGTACCTGCTCGCAAAAATATTGGCTACCACATCATCGAACTGGTCTAACGACATATCCTGCATTACATGAGCTATGTTAGGCACCTTTAGAATATCATTTCTATGATCCTCTGATCTAAGAACTCCTTCCCTTCTTCAGCAGAAATGGTCTTCTCAACTTGCTCTTTCTCACTGATTACTTCCTTCCCTTTTGAGTTTCTTGCCTCATAAATATATTTTATTATTGAAGAATCAGGTGCCTCAACTTGAGTGGTAGGAATTCTAACAGATTCCCCTTCCCGAGACAAATGAACTGTTGTAGAAACCACTGTTGGAGTATTTTTGGTGCGAACACTCGACCGTTGCGGGTCATCCCTCTTGGACCGGATATGTTCACTATTTCTGCATTGGGGATCTGAACTTCTTTACCACCAATTGATATTATTTCATTATACCTCCAAGGTATAACCCTGTAATTTTGATATGGAAATGGTGAAGGAACATGAAACACAATGGGCTGAACCTTCTTGATCGGAGCTGTAACTTGTTTCTTACGGTAAACAATTTCAATAGGCTCGATCACTGAAACTTCCCTATAGTTATAATTCTGGAAAATTGCAAGACACCCTGATCCATTAACTCTTGGACGCATTCCTTTAGTTCTTCACATTTTCAGGCTCAGTCTCGCATACTTCACAATTATCGTGCGGAGCTGCCAGTGCATTGTGCTTCTGAATACTCTTAGAAATGACCAACCATGGAGTATTCACATCCTCAACTAAATGGACCACTTATGAACTATCCTCTTCAATGATATCATTCACCATCTGATTACCTTAATTAGGCAGATGGTTTGCCTTTAAATTTGGTTTCTCTTTGGTGAAAGACAAAATGTTTTGATCAATGAGGTCTTGTACCCGGTTCTTAAACACAACAATATTCAACTGTATGCCCATTATACCCTGCGTGGAATGCACAAGACACATTAGGGTTGTGATGTGGGCCAAATGGATACACTGCTGGTGGAGTTTTCTTAGGAAAGATTGCCCCTACATGTACAAGATAAGAGAAAAACTGAAAAAATGGCCCTAGAATCTATGTATATTGAGAACGCCTTTGGTTCCGATTCTTGTTCTGCTTTTGATTCTGCCCTTGGTTACCTCAAAGGTTCTAATTAGGGCTTCTATTATTTGTATTCTGCCTTTGGGGAGCTTGTCCATGAGGTTGTTGTTATTATTATTGTTGTTGTTGTTGCGGTTGGTACTGAAATGGTTGTTGCAGTTATGATGCTGCCACATATGGATATGGATAGTATGGTGGAGGAACCATGGGAATTTGTTACTGTGGGACATTGTCCATAACTGCATTTTTCTCTCCTTATTTTTTCTTGGTATATCCTCCAGAAGGTCTTCTACTTGCAGACGGTTGACTACCACCACCAACGATCTTTCTTGTTTACAACCCGCTCTCAATCCTTTCTCCAATTATAACTATGTCAGCAAAGTTGGAAGATAAACTCCCAACCATTTTATTATAATATAAGCTTTAGAGTTGTTCCCATGAAAATGTATACCAGCTCAATATCTATCAAGGTCGATCAGACCCTCGAAGCCATTTCACACCATCTTTGTGCATATTCTTTAAAAGGTTTGTTTGACCTCTGAGTTTGGTTTTGAAGTTCAAGTCTGGTGGGTGCCATATCCATGTTGTATTTGTATTTGTTCAAAAAGGCATCAGATAGATCCTTCCATGTTTGTATCTTTCTTGAGTCAAGTCTCATATACTAGTCTAAAGATGCCCAGATAGGCTATCTTGGAAACAATGGATTAACAACTCGTCATTGTCTATGTAAGAAGCCATCTTCCGGCAGTACATGGTGATGTCACTGCATGGATAACTTAAACCTCTACACTTGGGAATATGGGTGTTCGCGGTGCGGTTTGGGCGGTTTTGGCGATGAAAATCATCCGAACCGCAAGAGAAAAAAGCATGTGGTTTGGTTTGGTTCGGTTGACTTTTAGAAATAAAACCAAACCAAACCAATGCAGTTTGGGTTGGTTCGGTTGGTTCGGTTTTTAATAATATTTTTAGTGTGCCATACATACACCTATAGAGAACAACATAACTTTGTATTTAGTCATTCATACATGACTAAATAACATCAAAACTCATCAGATTTAGACAAAAATGTTTCATTCAATATACAAAAAATTAGATTAGACAAAAGTGGAATAAAAAACATATATAAATAGTAGCATAAAATAATATCAAAGACATTATAATAAAACATAAAAAATATATGAGATGAGAGATTAGAGAAGATGAAAAAAAGAACATAAGAGATGCGAGATTGAGAAGAAAGGTGCGATAAAAATATAATTAAAAGAGAAAATAGTAACATAAAAGATGAAAAAGAAAGAACATAAGAGATGACTTATTAGAGTAGAATAGGCGAAACCTACATGGAAAAGAAGACGAGAAGAATGTGTGATACTACTATGAGAGATTTAAGAAGGTTGAAATTGAAACCCTAAGCGTGAGTAAGAGAAAATCGTTTGTAATTGTAAGGTTAACGCATACTAGGTTTGATGTTTTGGTTGGATGTGGGATAAGTAAAATTTGGGTTGTAACATAATGCGGTTTGGTTTGGTTTAGTTCGGTTTGCAAAATATAAACCGCAAACCAAACCAAACCAAACCGTGCGGTTTTATTAAAAAATGACCCAAACGAATCCGAACCAAATGCGGTTTTTTGCGGTTTCGGTTTGGTTTGGTTTGGTTTGCGGTTTTCTATTGGGTTGGTTTGGTTTTGAACACCCCTACTTGGGAAGCTCGAGCAGTTTAAACTCCTGAGGTAGCACTACATCGGGAACCAAACATAATTCTATGGCGTTCAAACCGAGAGTGGAGAAACCTTCCATGGCACATATTCGCTCATCCAACAGTTGATGTTCATTAAGCCTAGGTGGATTGATCCCATGCACCCTCTGAGTAGAAACCCTAAGAGGAGGTTGCACGATGTTCTAAGCAGGCATAGAAGGCTCAAACTGAGGATACATTTGATGCATCAAAGTCGAATTCCAAGTCTAGGCAGCTAGATTTGCATCTTGAGTAATATGTTCTTCATGCTACACATTTGGAGCAAGAGGTGCCCTAAAATAGGCATACTGAAGTGCAGGGTTGTTGGGAAATGGTGGGATCATAAAAGCAGAAGCATATGGGTTTGGTTGAATAGGTGGAGCAGAGATATGGTAGTTAAGGTGAGGACCCCTATATTCAGGTTCATGTTCATCAATATTATCAACAACAAGTGTCTCTTCTGTTTTGAGACCTTGAGCAGAATACGGATTATGCATCCTCCATGGGAAAGCAACATGATTCATAGTAGCAGGAGCAGCAAAAAAGGGATGGTATTGCATGAATGGATTCCAAGTAGAAAACTAAGGATTATAACTGTTTGGTATGCCCCATGGGTAAGCAGCATCGAGCATACTGGGACCAGCATGAGCCAAAGGTTGGCTAGCAGTAGCAGGTGGAACAATTGAGTCAATAGGATCCATCACAACCAGAGTTGTGTCAGCATCAAAAGTCACTTCAGTAGCATCATCTTGATTGACAACAGAAGTGTTGTCTCTTTGAGCCTGCAGATGTTCCAAAATGGTACCCATCTGTCCTTGGAGAAGAGCTAGAGCCTCCCTTGTTGCAGTGTTCTCTTGTTCGAAATTAGACATAATTCTCTTTTTTTGTTTGATCTAGTGAAGTACCAATGATTCATCGTCTTTCTGAAGAAGAGGAAGATTGATATAAGCATTTTGTATTTTTGGTTTTCTGGATAAAAATGTATGTATGTATGTATGAATGAATGAGATGTATGCAAAAAATATTTTTTTCCATGAAACCATCAGTTGTAAAATAGTCATTCAATTATAGGAACAACACAAATAGGATCATGAATCTTCTTTCATTCAAATAGCCAAAAAGCATTAATTAATACAACTCAGGAGTCTGCCTAATGAGCTAGAAGAAATTGGCATCTAAATACAAAGTTAAGCAATAGATAGCACTGAACAAAGTGACCTATGGAATATGACTAGATCCCTCCAACTACTTTTGTAACACAACTTCCTTCTGATCCAAAAGAACCTGCAGGTGACGACTGTTTCTCTCCTAATGCGTGGCTTCTTGCTGGAGCTAATTATTCTCTTCATGACTTTGGTGTGCTTGATCCTTCAAATCTCGATTCTCCTCAAACCGTTGGTCAAGTTATGTCTGGAATTGGGATAAAGAAACCTTTAACTTCTTAGTACGACTATTTTCTTCCTTTATCTCCTCTTGCAAGCCTTCAACTGTTCACGAAACTTCTTAAGCTAATCTTGACAGTTAATCTCCCTTTTGCAAGCTTGATGTTGGGTGTCAGTGAGTTGTTTCTTCTTGATGAACAAGTTATCTAGAGTCCCCTTCAAAGCATATCCCACTTTTCTCCTCTTGAACTGCTCCTCTTAGGCTTCCTCTACAGCTTGGGATGCCATAGCTCTTTTTTGGTTGAGGTTAAGCTCCAAGTCTTCCTTCTCTCTAGTAATCCTACCAATATTAGATCGGAGATCAACGCTCTCTTTCTAAATTCTTGATAGTCTTCTTAAGAACGTCCTCCTCAAGAATAACAGCAACAAAAGGCTTGTATTCCTTAAAGCTCATGGAAGGTTCCCATGGATATGGGAGCTTGATACTCTTAGCTCTGGATTTCACCCACTATGTATATGACTCTAAGGCTGTGCATCTCTATTTTCCCAATTCCTTTCTTCCCTATACGGTGAAATTTTACCCAAGCTCGGCGTATCCTCTTCATCATATTTGTATCCTTAACTCTTTCATCTATAAGAACCTCCTCTAACAGCTTGGCTTCGAGCTCTCTCTTCAACTGATAACCCAACTTACGAAGTGAAAGAACAGGGTTGTAATTGACGACTCCACCTTTGGCACTAACAAGAGGAACATTTAGGAAATCCCCACAATGTTAAATACACTCTACCCCATCATAGTCACAATAATACCAAATAACATCCTTAGCATCCAAAGACATTAACCTCTAGGACCACTTCAAAGCTCCAACGTTGTCTGCAAAAGGTCCTCTTCTTGGTAAGTGAGTCATGATCCACTTATAGAGAAAAGGAATGCAACAGTTAATCATCCCACCTCTTTTCTGATTTCTCCAATGAAAAGAAAAGAAAACATCGGCTAAGAATGTAGGCATCGGGTTCCTGGAGATGAAAATAGTAACAACAGTTTTGTCAACGAACCCCTCAATATTTGGAAAGAGTACCAAACCATAAATAAGGAGAGAAAACATAACATATAATGCATCCTAACTTCCACTACTAGCAAATAAAGTAGCCTTCTCAAAAAGACACTTCAAAGTAAAACCTCTAACGTTTCCCTTTGTACGAAGATTAGCTTCAACCAAATTCTTCTCAAGATGAAGAGCCTGAGCCACCAAAGAAACATCTGAAAATACTACAACACCCATATAAGGAATCTTATCTCTAACATGGATGTGGATAATATGAGCAAACTCCTCTAGAGTAGGAGCTAGGAGAAAATCCTAGAATGTGAAACAATGCAGCATGGAATCATAGAGCTGGGAAAAAGTAAGGATCAACCCTGGGTCTACCTTGGTCATTAGAACACACAACAAATTACCATAAGACCTTTTTAAAGCATCCTTCTGCTCACGAATCAATAGGGAACCAAGCTTCTTAAGCCCATAAAACTTGGACTCTCTGAGTTTGTACTGATATGTGTTCCTTTTGTCAGATTTTTCCATAACTAAATGAACTACCTCAAGTTACAAAATGGTGGTCTCCTGAAAATGAACATGCTAAAAATTAATATGATGTAATGACAATGCAAGTATCATGGTTTCACAAGTGCCACATGTTCTGGATAAACGGTAAATACTACTCTGCACAGGTTTAGAAGTATGACGTTACATGAGAACAAAGGTATGTAGGGTCTTGGTTTCCTGCAAAAGAACCCAATATCCCACTCACACGTGTGAAATATTCTTCAAAAGTAATCCTAAAAAGTTCCACAGAGTCATGGATCCCCATTGAGAAACCATTGCCTGAAACGAATGGCTCGTCGGACAATGATGCTCTCAAAAGAATCTACTATAGGTGTGACATCTCATGTCAACCATAAATGGGGAATAAATCTAAGTAGGTCTCCATGACTATAGTCACGATAATATCATGTGTTTATGCTCGAGATCGGGTATAGAGCTTCTCTCTTGTAACATCAGCCCCAACCCACAGAGAGTACCACAACAATATCCAGAACATGGTTAGCAAAAAATGAAAATTTAAAGCAATAAAGATAACTGCAATGAAAAAACATGAAAGCTAAAGAAAACAAATAAAATAAATACCCAAACAAACAATAAACAAACAAAACTAGGCATGAATCTCTAGCAACTAGGATTTTCCCCACCAAAGTAGCCAACTGAAGTTATCTGAAATATGTCCACCGAACGCGTCGCCCACTCGAAGGTATAACAGAGTCACCACCAAACTTTATTTATCCCAAAATATAGGGAAGGTAAAATATCAATAAAACCCAAGGGAATAGAAGGAACAGAGACACGGGTACGGGAGTAGGTTATGCATGGGGAAGGCATTAACAACCCTTACATCCATGGTATTCCATGGGAACCATTTTGAATGTTCTTGCTTGGATGGATGTTTATATTCTTGATGCCAGTAGAAGAGAAAGGGAATTAAGAAAAGGGAGTGCTCGAGGAGGATTGTGGCCTTCATGCCTACGTATTCTCATGGTGCAATGAGAAAGTCAGAGCCTCGTAGTTCGTGGAACCGGGGAGGACAAAAAATAAAAAAAGGTGCTCGCCAAGGATTCACATCCTCGTGCCTACGTATCCTTATGGTTCAATAAGGAAGTCAGAGCTCCGTAGTTTGGAGGATAAAGACTGAGAAAAAGATATGATTGGGGGTGGTGTTTAAACCAAAGGAAAAAGAAGGGAGTTAACCATAAAGGTGTGTCCGTAAAAAGGAAATGGGATTGCAATGGTGTTTAAACCAACAAAAAGGGGACTTGTCAAAGTTGAAGACTCATATGACAAGGGTCTTACCAAGGCACATGGACTGATATGATAATGAGAAAAGCAGGAACTTGTCAAAGCCGGGGACTTACATGACAAGGGTCTTACCAAGGCATATGGATTGACATGGTAATGAAACAAGCGGAAACTTGTTAAAGTCGGGAACTCACATGACAAAGGTTTTACTAAGGCACGGGGACTGACATGGTAATGAGAAAAGCGAAAACTTGTCAAAGCTGGGAACTCACATGACAAGGGTCTTACCAAGGCACAAGGACTGACATGGTAATGAGGAGGACGGGAACTTGTCAAAGTCGGAGACTCACATGATAAGGGTCTTACCAAGGCACATGGACTGATATGGTAATGAGAATAATGTGAACTTGTCAAATCCAGAGACTCACATGACAAAGGTCTTACCAAGGCACATGGACTGATATGGTAAGAAGGATGGAATAACCATGAAGGTGTCAACCCATTGAATAACCATAAAGGCGTCAACCCTAAAAGGAAATAATTGTGATGGTGTTTAAACCAAAAAGATAAAGAGCTGCAAGGGTAAGTTGCAGACTTGACAATGAACTGATGTGGAATTGCACTAAAGTCTATGAATAGAAACAAATACTCTGATCAGATAGGGTCTACATCTTGTGCACAAAGGTACTCTAGACAAGGATAGGGAAGATCCCCTCTCATTATTTTCTATTTCTTAAGGCTCATGGCATGTAAGCCTAATCATTATCTGATAATTTGTTGAAGCAAGTTCCCAATGTTGATTGTAGGGATAAGTCAGATGAGTGACTGCTTGAGGAGAGATGGGTCCCACTAATGGTCTTGAACTTATGGGGAGGTGGAATGCTCCAAGACGACCGAGACAAGTCCTATCAAGTGACCAATGGACATATGGTCACTTGACAAAGACAAAAGGGGAGAGCTGACAAATGAAGGGATTTAGTATATCCAATGTGAATTGGATCAAGCCAAATCAGAGGAAAGGATTGATGAATAAACAGAGATGCATGGTCATACAAAACTAACCTAAGGTCTCATTGTTAGGTAGACAAAGAGAAAGTCACGCGGGTACAAAGTGTATTGTCATATGTCTCATTGTAAGGTAGCCCAAGAGTAAGCCGTGTGTGCGCGAGAGTGTACTAAACCTAAGCAGATGCATGCAAAAGGTATAAAGCAGATGAAATAACACACAAGCTCAAGAGCTCAATATGGACAAGGGCAAGTCAGAGTCTCCACAAGATCTCAAAATGTCCCTCCAAGTCAAGCAAAGGGGCCTAAATCCTAAGTCCAAGTCCAAAGTCCAAAAGATCTTCAACACTCCAGGTCAATCACAGAGTTAAGGTTAGGTCCAAGTTACTTTATCATGTTTTGATTCATTAAGTTTTAACAAGCCAAAAGCTAAACAAGATAAGAGCAACAAATGAATATAGATGATGTGATGATTAATGGGACATAAAATAAAAGTGAAATTAGTAAATGACATAAAATTAAATGACATAAACTTAAATAACTTGAATTTAAATGATTTGAATTAAAATCAATAATGTAAAGAGCACAAAGTAATGTTAGGATTTGATGGTTAGTCAATGATGTTGGGGAAATAACAATGTATGTATCAGACATGTTAGAGAATTAAGACAAAGTTAATCTCCTTTCAACAAGTCATACCATTGTTAAAACAAGGGAGAGAGAGAGAGAAATGAAGATGGAGAGAGTGAAAGAGGGAACTAAGTCAATCACAAGGGATCATTCTACCCTCAAATAAAATGACTCAAAATATAGCGCTTCAAAGGTTAACCTATCATTGATACAAAGTATTAAAGATGATTCACAATCATCTATCAACAGTTTAGGATTAAAGAAGGTTCATCAACCTCAAGTCCATCTATCAATAATTTGAGACGGGGAAGAAGACATCAACCAAGTAATCAAGCTCAATTCAAAATATAAAAAACATCATTAAAAGAAAATAAAACTCAATTAATAATAATTTAATATTGATTAAATAAAGAAAATAAAATGGAAATTATCGAAAAGGGGGTCAAAGTATTAAACAAATGTCCAATAAAAATGTGGGAGGTCAACAAAATTCAGAGTGAATGGACCCCCAAAGTTGGGGTTAAAAATATTTTAAAATGAATAAAATAAAAATACAAAAATAACATTAAATGAAAAATAAAAAAGAAAATATGCATTTAATGCAAAAATTATTTTAAAAAATATTAAAAAAATGTCATGAGGTAGAAATGATTTTTATGGAATTATAGAAAAAAATTGGATTAAAAAAATAATAAGGAAACTATTTTTGATTAATTTTGAAAGAAAAATGAATTAAATGAAATAAAAAGAAAAAGAAGATAATTTGAATGCAACGGCTAGCAAGGTGGCGCGTCCTGATTGGATGAAACATTTGAATTTGACTCCAACACGCGCGAAGCACTTCATCTTCAACCTCAGAACTTGTGATTTTGCAATATCAAGAACTCATGTTTTTAACATGAATCAAACATGGATTCAATTGCGAAACATTTCATCGTTCATGTATCCCTGCACCAAAGCAATTGATTTTCTTTGAGTAGGGAAAATTTGCTCAAAAACTCGAAGAACCCTAGTTCTTCAAAGTAAAGTTAAATGGTTAATACTGGAAAGAAATGACCAATAGGTTACAACTTTTGATCAGTGGAACAAGGCGAAGAGTGTGGTAACTTGTTTTCTCAAGGTTGTAATTCGTATATACATGTTCAAATGAAGCTTCAGAATTCAACAATGGTGGATCTGGAAGCTAGGTTGCAGGAGGATTCAGATCAAAGCAAAGCTTCAAACACCTTCAGAGGATGTCGATGCAGGATTCTGGGCAAAGAAATGAAAGGAAAAGAGCTCGAAACACAAAAAAGCTTAATTGGTTTTTAGTGGTATCGGACTTCAATGGTGGTAGGGTTTCTTTGGATTTCAAAGCTTGATAATGAAGGAAATAGCTTCCACTATTTATAGGGAATGAATTTAGATCCAAATATGTGTGGAATTGCCTCGAATTCAGTTGAATTGAGTGGGAAATTTTCAGATCCTGAGCGTGTGGAATTTAGGTGCCAAACTCGTGAATTTGGAGGTTTTCAAGTCGTTTCAAGTTGTACTCAGACGCGTTTGGTCATGGGTAATTTATTTTCACGTGTGATAAGTGGTCCCAAGTTGATTTCTGCAAGTTTCAACATTATAGGTCACTAATCAAAATAGAGTTAGGTCACCATGTTCAAGCTTGGGCCAAATCCAATCCACTCGTGCGTTTTGTGATTTTCTTTGAGTCAAATGATCACCTCACGGAGTAGAATAAGATGCAAAAAGAATCAATCCATGGGAGCTTTGAGGTGAAATTTATTGTCTTGTGAAGTTGAGGTCGTAACTTGGTTTTGTGGGTTGGGCAATTGGTCAAGCAATTTGCAGCATGTTTGGTCATTTTTGAGTCTCATGTTCATGATGCCATAACTTTTGGTTCCTTCATGTATTTTGAGCTAAATCTGGGACAAATGATCTCTGACATAAGTTTAACACAATGCAAAAGGAATAGGGCCAAAAGGATAATTGAGCTGAAAATGGCAAGGGTGGAAACTAGGAGTCATGACAAGGTTTTGACCTATTTTGGCAACTTGGCCATTGGCACATATGGGATCTTAAATGGATGAATTAATGTTTGACCCTTGAATCAAAGTTGTATAGGATCCCAAAAGGCACATTAGTATCAAAGAAGCTTGGCATTTGGATAAAAAATGAGGGAGTTATGGAGTTTGGACCAAAAGCATGTCCATAGGTCAAACCACCATGAACCCTTTTTGCCAATTTGCGGTTTTCTTGCATTTAAACCATGATGATGGAATGAGCATCCCATGATGAAATCTTGATTAAGGCTTGAGTTATATGCGATTTGGTTTGAAAATTGAGGATTGTGTCATGGAGAACAACACATGAAACACCTTTGACACAACTTGAACCAAACTTGAATTTCCCTTGATCAAAGTCCTTGACTTAGCCTTGTTTTGAAGCATGATCTCCTACTTGAGTAACAAGAACAAAAAAAGTACGAACTCTTCATGAAGTTAGGATTAATTGACAAGTAAAACAAAGTAAAATCCTAGGGTTAAAACATGATACACAAAGTAATATGCTTGTGATTCCATGACCAAATGCAATGGTCATGCATGATATGACTTGATGTATGCAAATGAAGTATGTGATAAGAAAAAAAATGAGGGTAAATTTTGGAGTATAAGAAAAAAAATGAGGGTAAATTTTGGAGTATGACATTTTCAAGTATCTCCACTCAATTTAAAATTTTACTATTTAGTTTATGCACTAACTTAGACGTTAAAGTGTTAGCATTGCAGATTAGCTTCATCCACCATATCAAAATCGAAGAACAACCGCAACACAACAATCAATTAAGTGTATTCGATCATCATCGCATCTCACACATAACATACCTCTTGAGACAACGCTAGGGTTAGAGTTTCGTCAGCTATGTTTTGACATTCAGTCACTTGGACCATTTAAAAAAATCCATAATAGTTATTTTCTCTGGTAACTCGATGACCATGGAATTTTCTCTAGATAAAGTACATGATCATTACATTGCACTATTTTTATTTTTATTTTTATTTTGTTTCCAACGATAAATAAATTCAACATAGAATAACGGTTAGAAGATCAGAATTACTATTCAGTAGAATAATTAAATGCTTGGCTTGAAACATAGCTAGGCTTCCAATAACTTGATGCTGAATTACTCATGTCTTCATAATATTAACTCTATTGTTTCTTTCACGGTCACATTTCATCAAGTATTTGAGAAATAAATAAAAACTAAAAATTAAAAAGCAAAATTGGTTTTGTGACCAAAAACATAGAATTATGTAGTCTCAATAGGTCTATTTGAAATAAAAATAATAACTTGGTCCTTAAAAATATCTCAGTAGGTGCAGATAGTTATATTTACACCACTCAATCATTTTAAAATATATATATATATATATATATATATATATATATATATATATATATATATATATATATATATATATATATATATATATATTCACAACAAGACATAATATATCATTGTGTTGCTTTTATGCAGATACTTTTACCGTTCAAACCTGATGTCTAAGAGCCACTGTGCTGCTTGAGGGTTGTACCTGGAAGTGAAGCGTGGAGCATGGTGCAATCATAGGGTGGTACCTGAAAACTAGCCATGGAACATGGGGCATGCATAGGGTGGTACCTGAAAGCGAGCCATGAAGCAATCTTAGTGTTGGGTTGCATGAGTTTAATGTACGTTAGTCCTTTAATGTACGACAGTCTTTAATGTTAATATCAAATGACGTCGGTAACACCAATTTCATAAAATGATATAACAGAATAACTGCTATAGAGAATAAAAATTAACGTAAAACCCAACAAAATATTTTTTAGAAAAAAAAGCGCAAAATTACGGAGACTGATTTATTTAACAATTAAAAAATCTAAAGTGAACCATAAAACTTAAAATGAAACTTAGAAAACAAAATAATTAAACTAAAAAGACCACGCTTTTTTAAAATAACCACATTTTTCAATTTAAATTCTAAAATAACATATTTTTCAAATTAATTACGAAAATAATCACCTTTCATTATGTTAGTTGAACCAACGCATCTATTATCCAATCAAATGAGACGCCCTAGCCATTGGTGCATGCATGCAGCCATGTATGTGAAGGCATCACATGCATTGGCGCATGCATGTAGGCATGTGGGTGTGCGTCACATGCATTGTTGCATGCATGTAGCCATGTGTGCGTGTCTAAGACAATAGCGCATGCATGCGTGCTGATCTATAAATACACAGCGTTTCTCCCATAACTTTTCACACAACTTCTTATCCTCCTTTCATTTTTCTTCCATTTTTCTTCAATCCCCTTCAATTTCCTTTTCTTTAAAATGTCTGAATATTCATATATTCACAAGAGAAATACCGATTTAATCTTTTCAGCAGTGCAACCTCCGATAAAGATCCGACTTTGGAATATAGAAATATCTAAATGTCTTAATAGGATCTTGAACTGTTGGTTAGATGGAGAAATTGCAGAGTGTGAAAGGATCAGAAGAATTCAATGACTTGAGTCCACTTTCAACGAAAATGGAGAAGTTCGTTTATGGGTGGATATTAAGACTGACACAGACGTTCACATGATGATGTATACTATGTACAAAATTGTTTTGATGGTTGTAATCGTATAGTTATGTTGTTGTAATCACATAGTTATGTTGTTTATGTGTTGTATTTGTTAGTGATGGTATTTTCTTTGTTGTAGTTTATTGTGTTGTTGTTTATGTGTTGCTTATGTGTTATATGTGTCGTATTTGTTTGTGATCGTATTTCCTCACAAAGTTTTCATATGAAATGAATGTTGTTTTTAATATAAAGCAAAAGAGTTACAATTAAAATTATCTTGTTGTGTTTGTTCCAACACTGAGACAGTTTGTACGATTATGATCGGGTTGACGACATGAACTACATAATCTAACCATTTTGTTCGTCGTATCCATTTCAGTTCAAATGCGGGTGCTCTTTGGGTGGTCCTTTTTCTTTCTTCGTATTATTTCATTGTACCAGAGAATGCCCCCTTGATATGCAGGTCAGTAATCCTCTTTTGCTACCACTGAGAAGCTAATTTCATAAACATTAGAAATACTTATGACTTTGTAATCCTCTTTTCGCCATATCCATTTCGGTTAAAATGCGGGTGCTGTTATGGATCCCGCCGAACCTTTGAACATGCCGCTATGACATGGGAGCAGGGCATACGAAAGGCTTGGAACTTTTCGCAGTCGCACCAACCTCTATCTAGTTCCACTCGATAGTGTCCCCTCAACATGCTTTCATTGCGATGGATGGACTCAGTAACACTGTACCAATCTTTAGTATGGTCAAACACCGTGACCACATGTGTGTTAGCATTGGCAGCTTCCTCTTTAATGAATTTCATTGAAGCATCACTAAACAACTACCCAGATTGTAACACTGAACTCCATTTGGAACGTCTGGTCTCAAACAGCGCCCCTAGCCTGAAATAGGTTGCTTGTACTAAACCAGTTATAGGTAGGTTTCTGATGCCTTTGAAGACAAAGTTCATTGACTCCACAAGATTTGTTGTCATCTGGCCCCAATGTTAACCATTGTCGTATTCCCTAGTCCACTTCTCCAATGGAATATTGTCGATCCAACTTACTGCATATGTGTTTGACAATCTGATATCTTCGCGGTAGTGTTTGAAAGAAGGTTCTGTTAATGCATACCCTGCATTGACAACCTTCTTCCACAATGTTTTTTCTTTGATCTCCCACATAAAATTTTGAGCGATATGTCTAATGCAGTAGACATGCATCGACGGAGGATCCTGCCAATCATTATCAATGTTTTTGTAGGAACTCACTATTGAAGGGTGTCGGTCTAAGATCAAGCATAAGTTAGGCTGAAGAGCAACGTGCAATCGGAGATTTTTTATGAAAAAAATTCCATCCCCCAACAGTCTCCCCTTCAACTATGGCAAAGGCGATTGGAAAAATATTGTTGTTGCCATCTTGTGCCACTGCCATCAGTAGCGTTCCTTTATATTTCCCGTACAACCATGTACCATCAATTTGTATAATAGGTTTACAGAAAGCAAAACCTTTGATGCTTGGTTGATACACCCAGAAGAGTCGGTGGAATATTCCATTACTAATATCACAAGTCCTGTATGGGGTATAGGTCGACAACCTTTCCAAATTGACAATAGTCCCTGGAACATAATATTTAAGAGCCACCAAGTATTTTGGAAGTTGTTGGTATGACTCCTCCCAATTGCCAAACACTTTTTCAATTGCCTTAGTCCTAGCTTTCAAAGTCTTCCTGTATGATAGAGTATAGTTGTATTGTGTTACAATATGCGAGATTATTGTACTCACCTTTAACGACGGATTGTCGCTAATGGAAGACAAAATTTCATCGCATATTAACTAAGAGATGCGTTTGTGATGGTATTACATTGGGTTCGTGATTAAGCATGTGTGAACTGGACTCGTAGAACCAATCTCCCAAGAATCACTCCTCTTCCGGTAAGATGCTGACAACTGGAACAAGTAGAGCTCATTTCGATAATAAATCTTATACCTTGTTGCATTAGTTCAATCAACCCTGTAATCAGCTGATAATTCCATGTGATATTTTTTAATGGCTCTGACACAGTCTTCTTTTGTGTGAAATTTGTCTCCTTCTTTCAATGATCCTTGAATTTGCACATAAGGATTGTAAAATATATCTGACGAAGGTTCATCTGCACCCAAATTCAAGCTTGTCATGTGTTGAGGTGGACAATATACATGACTAGCTGGTAATGGCTCTTCTTCCTCTTCGTCATTCACCATTTCATCAACCAATAACTCGGTTTCTTCTTCTTCCTCATCAACAACATCGACTTCAGCTTGTTCATCGTCATCATTTTCATGAAACACTTGTGACGGATCAACGAACTGAGACACTTGATTTTGTTGTGTTAATATATATAACTCTATATCATTGTACCCAGATTTTTCATGACTGAGAAACATATGGTGAACATCGTCATCATCTTAAATCTTCAACTGATAAAACTTTACTTGGTTGTCTGCAAAGAACAACAATTTTTTGTAAATGAATTGTCCCACCTGACTACACTACAATTTCTTTTCTATTCTTTGTTACAAATGTGAAATTTTTGGTCGTCTATTTATTATAAATCGAGTTACTTTTGTGTTGCGAAAACAAAAACCGAATAAGTGACACTCAAATATTTCACCATCAGTATGGGCACTGATCATGTAATATGGTGATGAAGACATTTTTTAAAATGTAAGTTTAGTGTTTGATGGTGAGTGCATTGATCACATATTAGCATGCAATTAAATATGGTAGATGGTGAAGGCAACACATGTAGAAGACAAGGCAAGTGTATTGATCACATATCAATTTTTTTTAAGAATCTGTGATCCTCTGTCGCACACGTCTCCAAACGAGTAATTAGAAAAATGTAGTTTAGCGGAAGCGACAACTCGAGTATCGTATCTCAAGGATTCTTGTATTATTGTTAACCTAATGAAATCAATTTAAGGGGGGTTTATGTTTTAGTGGTCGATTTAGAAAACAAAGCAAAAAAATGATTAAAATAAGTGGTTATAAAATAAGTCAATCTACTGCTTTCGGTTTCCGGCTAATCACTGGTTTTTACCTACCAATTCCCTAAGTGGCTTCGATCTCTATTCGATTCAAATTCGATTGACAAGCACAATAGGTATATGAAAAATTTATATTCCTATATTCCAAATTAAGCAAACGGATAAATACAATCGTGAATTAAGCAAACACGATTTACAACGCAATTTAACGACAAAGCGACGAAAACGGCGATTAATAGTTAGGAATACAATCATACGAATTTAATCAAAACCATTCCATAAAATAAAGATTAAGAAAATGAAATTTCATACAATAGAATTGAAAGAGAATGAAATTAAATTGATATAATAAAAACCTCAAATCCTTGAAAATTCGGTTACAGCAGATTGAGTCTAGGAGATTAGTTCCTCTTCATGATCGCACAAAAGTAAAAAGTTATGGTGAATAATGTGTAATTTCTACAGTACCGCGACTGCCCTTTTAAACAGAATAAGGGTTTCACTAATAATTCAAACTGGGCCGGAAAACCTAAATTCGGCCCAACAAATGGCCCAAAAGAAAATATTTCCTAAAGTACGAAGCTTCAACGAATTATTTGAGACGTCTTCACTCCAAATCATCTTTTGGCTTTAACCTAAAGGTCATATCTCTTTCTCTTAGCTTTCCAACGCATGTCAGAACTTGCAAAACGACATTCCGTAGCTCAAGTTATGATCCGAACAGTGGACAGGTATCAAATAACCGCTAAAACTGAAAATAAAAAACGAAAATAGATTAAAGGCAAACATGAACTTAAATCTAAAAACATAATAAAATATTAAAATAAGAAAAATAAACTAGATAAATGTCCAAGTACAATTATAGAAGAATGTGCATCAAAATGCACTGATCAAATTCTCCCACACTTGAACTTACTTTTGCACTCTAAGCAAAATTACAATTTCAAAACAAAAGGAAAGAAAACAGAGCATGCACTTCCAAAAGTTTTCAAGATACAAGGTATAAGCATAATTTTAAGTCCAAGCTTCAAGAATATGGTGTTAGTAAGTAACTTTTTGTGACATTCAAAGCAGATAGAAAAACAGATTGCCAAAAAGTACATCAACAGTATTAAGATCCTCACAGGATATAATTCACTCAACTCTCAAGTATTTAGATTAACTGTTTACACTCAAAGCACAACATGAAAATTAGTATTATCATAAGCTTGAAAAGACTCTAACATCCTATTGAAATACATGCACACAAAGATCAAAAGGACTTTTATTTGGTTGTAACATGACCAAGGTAAGGGTGAGATAAATCCTAAGGGGTACTAGGCTAAAATTCAAAGAGATAAAAGAGACTTGAAAGAACTGTGGGAGTTGAATTTACAAAATGTTTCATTCACTTGAACAACTCTATATCAATTTTTTTCTCTTCTCCTTCCTCTTTTTATTCTTTTTTTTAAGGAGTATGTATTGACATGTATTGAAATATTACAAACATAATTCCTTTTTTTTTCTTCCTCTAATCCTTCTATTTTTTCATTCTTTTTTTTTCTATTTTCTTTTTCTATTTTTTTTCTTTTTCTGCCAACTTCTGAAATATTACAAACTTAATTATTCAACCCCACACAACTTCCAACAAGACTCTTTCAACCCTTTGAATAGGGTGATAACATTGTTTTTCACTTCTCGGCTTGTAATGAGTTTTAAACAAAAAAGAGAGAATAGGCTCAAGGGGGTTTCAAAGAAGGGATGAAATTATTTCAGGGTTGGCTTTTTGGCTAACTGGCTAAAAAAACAAAAATACAAAAACAAAATTGCCTTTATCATATCAGTGTGCACAAGTAAACAACAGCATCAACAAGAGTCAATTCAAGTTCTAGAGACTAACAGACATGAGTGAATCACACAAGAAAGAAAGAGATGGATTTTTGTATGTTATCCATATAAGGCTCAAAGCTCACCAGGGTTAATGATCTACTGCTAAAGATATACAATTTAGAGTTTAGTCATACCTATCATACTAAAAATGCAAAGCAAAATTCACATCACACCATAAGACTTTATTCAAGATAAATAAGAAAAATACTCATAATTGTAACTCAAAAACCAAGGAAAAAAACATGCAATCTTTTTTATATTTTAAATTTTACCCAAAAACAGAGAAAAACTGAAAACAAAACAAATAAGTGGTTCTCAATGGTTCCCTCCCCCACACTTAAAATATGAATTGTCCTAAATGAAGGGACACAACTATTAAATAAGAGTGAGAGGAAAGGAAAAAGTGCTCCCTGGTCAAGTTGCAGGGTAAGTGGACTTTTCCAAGGAAAGCTCTTCTACGAGTGCATCTTCAAGCATCGCACTTTCATGGAATATCTTTAGGCGCTTCCCATTGACCTTAAAGGTTTTATCAGTACCTGCACTTTTTATTTCTACTGCACCATGAGGGAAAATATTAATAACAACAAAAGGGCCAATCCACTTGGATCGAAGTTTCCCAGCCATAAGCTTAAGGTGGGAGTTAAACAGTAAAACCTGTTGGCCCATAGAGAATTCCTTCCGAGAAATCATCTTATCATGGAAGTGATTAGTTTTCTCTTTATAAATCCTAGAGCTCTCATAAGCCTCTAGCCTAAGTTCTTCAAGTTGTTGTAATTGGAGTTTTCTTGCAATACCTGCTTGTTGCATCTCCAGATTACAACTTTTTACCGCCCAATAAGCACGGTGTTCTATCTCTACAGGAAGGTGGCATGCCTTACCAAAAACAAGTCGATAGGGGGACATCCCTATTGGTGTTTTAAAATAGGTTCTTTGATCCCAAAGTGCGTCTTCTAGACGACGACTCTAGTCCTTCCTGTTTGGTTGCACCATTTTCTCTAAGACCTGTTTGATCTCCCTGTTTGAGATCTCAGTTTGCCCATTATTTTGTGGGTGATATGCGGTAGAGACTCTGTGTATAACTCAATACTTCCGGAGCAAAGCTTCCATGGTGCGGTTACAGAAATGAGTGCCTTGGTCATTTATGATAGCTCGGGGGATTCCAAACCTGCAAAAAATATTGGACCTGACAAAATCTGCAACAACTCTAGAATTGTTAGTCCTAATGGGGATAGCTTCCACCCACTTTGAAACATAATCAACGGCAAGAAAAATGTATAGAAAACCAAATGTTATAGGAAAGGGACCCATGAAGTCGATTCCCCATACATCAAATACCTCACAAAAAAGCATAGGTTGCTGAGGCATTTCACTCTTACGAGTGATGGCTATACCTTCTATTTGGCACTCTTTACAAGTTCTATAGGTCTCATAGGCATCTTTAAAAATAGTGGGCAAATAGAAACCTGAGTCTAAGACTTTTCTTGCAGTCCTTTGAGGACCAAAGTGCCCCCCTACTTGAGAAGCATGAGAAAGATGCAAAATAGATTCAATCTCATAGTCGGGGACACATCTCCTAATTACCTGATCACTACCAAACTTCCAAAGATATGGATCATCCCAAACATAATATTTGGCGTCACTCTTGAGTTTTTGAATTTGTGTCCTAGATGCACCTGCAGGAAAAACACCAGCAACAAGATAATTAACAATATCAGCAAACCAAGGAGTAACCCTATGCAAAAGTAAAAGCTTCTCATCAGGAAAGTCATCCTGAATGGGGAAAGGATCTTCATCCCTCTCTATCCTACTCAAATGATCAGCCACCAAGTTCTCAGCTCCAATTTTATCTTTAATCTCCACATTAAACTCTTGGAGCAACAACAACATCCATCGAATCAATCTCGGTTTTGCTTCTAGCGTCTTTAACAAGTATTTTAAAGTTGCATGGTTAGTAAAAACAACAACCTTGGAACCTAGCAAATATGATCTGAATTTATTAAGAGCAAAAACAATAGCTAGAAGTTCCTTTTCAATGGTGGTGCAATTAGACTGTGTCGAATCTAAAGTCCTAGAAGCATAATAAATAACATGGGAAACCTTGTCAACTCTTTTTGCAAGGACCGCCCCAACAACATAGTTAGAAGCATCACACATAATCTCGAAATGGAGGGTCCAGTCAGGGGGATGGATGATAGGGGAGGAGGTGAATGCATCCTTTAAGAAGTTGAATGCTTTTTTTCTTGCTGTTGATTATGTTTCAAAGTGGGTGGAAGTTATCCCCACTAGGACTAACGATACTAGAGTTGTTGCAAATTTTGTCAGGGACCCGTGAAGTCGATTCCCCATACATCAAATACCTCACAGAAAAGCATAGGTTGCTGAGGCATTTCACTCTTACGAGTGATGGTTATACCTTCTATTTGGCACTCTTTACAAGTTCTATAGGTCTCATAGGCATCTTTAAAAATAGTGCGCCAATAGAAACCTGAGTCTAAGACTTTTCTTGTAGTCCTTTGAGGACCAAAGTGCCCCCTACTTGAGAAGCATGAGAAAGATGCAAAATAGATTCAATCTCATAGTCGGGGACACATCTCCTAATTACCTGATCACTACCAAACTTCCAAAGATATGGATCATCCCAAACATAATATTTGGCGTCACTCTTGAGTTTGTGAATTTGTGTCCTAGATGCACCTGCAGGAAAAACACCAGCAACAAGATAATTAACAATATCATCAAACCAAGGAGTAACCCTATGCAAAAGTAAAACTTGCTCATCAGGAAAGTCATCCTGAATGGGAAAAGGATGTTCATCCCTCTCTATCCTGCTCAAATGATCAGCCACCAAGTTCTCAGCTCCAATTTTATCTTTAATCTCCACATTAAACTGTTGGAGCAACAACAACATCCGTCAAATCAATCTCGGTTTTGCTTCTAGCTTCTTTAACAAGTATTTTAAAGTTGCATGGTCAGTAAAAACAACAACCTTGGAACCTAGCAAATGTGATCTGAATTTATTAAGAGCAAAAATAATAGCTAGAAGTTCCTTTTCAGTGGTGGTGTAATTAGACTGTGGAGAATCTAAAGTCCTAGAAGCATAATAAATAACATGGGTAGCCTTGTCAACTCCTTGTGCAAGGACCGCCCCAACAACATAGTTAGAAGCATCATACATAATCTTGAAATGGAAGGTCCAGTCAGGGGGCTGGATGATAGGGGATGAGGTCAATGCTTCCTTTAAGAAGTTGAATGGTTTTTTGCAATTGTCATCAAAGTTGAAAGTGACATCATTCTTCAACAAGTTTGACAGCGGAAGAACTATCTTGCTGAAATCCTTTATGAAGCGCCTGTAAAAACCTGCATGACCAAGAAAAGAACGAATCTCGCAAACGCAAGATGGGTAAGGAAGTGTAGAAATAACATCAACCTTAGCAGGGTCTACTGAAATTCCTTTTTTAGAAATTATGTGACCCAGGACAATTCCATGTTCGACCATAAAATGACATTTTTCATAATTTAAAACAAGGTCAGTTTCTGTAATATCCCATATTCCCTTAAATGCTTAATTAGTTGTCAGTTGAGATCAATTGAGTTCCTGTGTACTATATCTTTTGTTAGTTGTAACAATTGGAGCTCCTATGTGCTCTAAATGTTGTCAATTGGGACCAATAGAGTAACCAGTGAACTCAGAAGAGATTAATTATTAATAAAGAGACAGACCAATATTAATAAGCACAAGAGAGGACATTTTTGGTAACATTAATAATTGGTCAATTGGTGCTGGAAGATATAATATCAATTGGGATATTTTTTATTACTTCTTGATATTATAAATATTATATATGTATTTTGTGTGGTTAGAAAGAAAAAGAAGAAGAAAAGGATAAGAAGAAGTAGGTAAGAGAGAGTGAGAGATATCAAAAAGGAAAAAGAAAAGAAAGAGAAAGAGGAAAGAGAAAGAGGAAGGAAGAAGAAGAGAAAGCCATGGAAACATTCACCACCATCATCTCATCTTCATCTCCAATGTGATTTCTTAGCTAGTATAGAATTTCGGGGAAGAAACTTTATAAATTTGGGGGTTAGGTTTTGTGTGTAATGCATAACCATGAACTTGATGAATCCATAATGAGCTTGTTGTTGTTCTTACTCATCCATGCTTGTATGTCTTGATCCCTAACCTTCACATGTTGTCTTAGTGTATCATGGTGTTGATACCTTATGGTTGTGGTTGTTCATAATAACATGTTGATGTTGCTTCATTATGTTCATGATGTTATGTTATGTTGTATGATTGTTATGTGTTTTGGCGTGGATTCATGATGGTGTATGTTTTGGTATGGATTGGGGTGGTTGAAATTGTAAAAAGGAGTGGTTAAAAGATGAATTTTTGAAGAAGTTTGAAGAACCAATCGATTGGTTCTTGGGCACAATCGATTGGATGGATTTTCTGTTGAGAAGAAGTGGAATTTTGTAGGAACCAATACGATTGGTCCCTTGCATCAATCGATTGTTTAAACTTTCTGTAATTTTGCAAGAACCAAAAACTTTCTATTTTTGAAGAAGTTGAAATTTTTCAAAGACCAATCAATTGGCCTTGGGAATCAATCGATTGATTAATGATTGGTTTAGTGAAATTTTTGAGAATAATTCACCTTCAATCGATTGATTCATTTGATCAATCTATTGACATGAATTAATTATTTGATAAATTAAAATATGTCAGCAATGGGGATTAAACCCGGGACCTCCTTGGAATTGTACAAGCCTTACCACTAGGCCAATGATTTTGTTGTTGAATACTTGTGCAATGGATAAATATTAATCTAAATCTTGATTAAGTTAGATTAATGAATTAATTGAGTGTTATAACTCCGTTTTGGACATGGACGGATGCGTTAGAAAGATAACGTGAAGGGCTATTATTATTGTTCCATGTTATAAAATATTATGTGATTTATAAATACTATGAATTATATTATGATGAGAGTTAAATATTGTTGTTATGTTGAAGGTGAAATAACATGATTAAAAACCTTATAAAGGTGAGTGAGGAAACCTAGGTGTATAACATGATTAGTAACTTAGAAAGATAATCTAGGTTATGTAACATGTGTGATATATGTATGAGAATACGGTATTCATTCGTACGACGCTTATGTGGAGGTCGTGGACGAATTGTTGCCATGATTAAGAATGAGACGCATTGTATGGAACATGCCATATTATTATTTGTGTATTATGGTGAATGAAGTTACCTGTGATTGATGGATTTTGTTATGGTTCGTGGAACCGATGATTTGTGAAACCGATCATGTATTCAGAATGTGGGTTTTCTGTGATGGTACACATCTCTATTGATATGCTTAGATATGTAAGCATTGGGATGTGGGACCAATGATTCGAGCCTCAATTGGGTTTGAGTCCCAACCATGGCGGACATGGGGGAAAGGTGGACACCTAAGTGGGTTAGAGTCCCATACGGTGAAAGAGACTCAAAGTGGGTAAAGTCTCATATGAGTGATGGTTCTTAAAAGTGGGTTCGAGTCCCATAGGGGAACCTGATATCCACTGCGAAAGTTGAATCATACGAGCATGCATGAATCGGGCCTGGCTTAGACGTAAGTCCGTTTGGAAATTGATGTTTCGTGATCTGAATAATGATCGTCGTTGAGTTATGAGAACTCATATGCATGTTGCCATATAATTGTGAGATAGTTTCCCCATCGCTCAGGTCTTCATTCCCTTGTTGACTTGAGTTGGATATGAGTTGAATATTGATTAGAAAACCCTTTAGAGCCGAGTGGACCCATAGGATAGGAGAACTCACTGAGATTATTATCTCATCCCATTATTGTTGTTATTTTTTCAGGTATTTCTTACAGGTTGAATTCAGTAGAAGTTGTTTATGGATGTTTCAAGGGACACAGTCATTTGGATCTTCCGCTGTGGAGTTGTGTGCAATGAAGGTATTGCACATAGTTCTTAGATTTTCTTATTGTTTAGGCATTATTGTATAACATGTTCCATTGATGTTTTTAGTTTGGACATGTATATATATATTGATGCCATTAGGCACTTATGTTGGATCAGTACCAATTATTAACACTTGTATGATATTATTCTAGATATATATTATACGGGTTGTTACTGTTGGTGTCAGAGAAGGTCGATTCTCGACCTAGCCTTGAAACATCATAAGTAAATCTATTCCTGCGTCATATGTGTGTTTAGCTTACATGATTCTTAATATCACTGTATGTAGTATTGGGCCTGATCAACCTAATGCTATGTGCATGGTAGGTAGTATCACGGTTGAGCGACCACGAGGACTCCGAAGTGTGGGTGGAACTTATGCTTTGAGAGTATGCTCAAGAGAAGAGTTAGAAAGTAAGGAGAACTGGATAGCCCAATTGTAAGTTTCAGTAGGAATTTTGATTTGCGTATTATGGAATTGAAGAGTAGTGTATCGTTCAAGCGATTCTGCAGTGTTAACGGAGTTGGGAAGTTGAGGAATTCTATCAGATGAGTTTGTCATAATTTTGAGGAATAAGTGAATTTTCTAGTGGAATAAGATATACTCACTGATATGGAATAAGTATTATGAGTAATTTCGTATGGTAAAGGAGAAAGGATGGTTATGTTACGCATATGTCATAAGGTTTGGAAGTGAGGTAGTGTATCAGTGTTTCAGTTTCTAAGGCCACTAAAATGTTTTGGAAGAACGAGAGTACGTAATGGAATATATATTTGGAATGGTACCTTGCAAGTGGTTAAGGACTTGAGGGATAAGGACGTTCAGTTTTGTTGGGAGCCTAAGGTAATGGTGAAGTCTAAGGAGAGACTCGAGGACATGGTTGTCTGTTCCGAGTGAAACATGTATGGACCAAATGGAGGCTAGAAGATAGATCAAGTATGTTCAGTCTTAGAAGGGAGATCGGATTTGGGATAGCTCGTCAGCAGTTCAGCGTTAGTAAGAGACCATTATGGAATGTTAGGTTACCTAAGGATCAATTATAAGAGTTTGCGTTGGAGAGAGATAACGCACATTATATAGTAATGGTAGCTCTAGTGAGTTTTGGTTGTAGGAGATTTGGTTGATGAGAAGAGGAAGTAAGTTGGATTTAAGAAATTCTAGCAAAATGGTTTTGTAATTTGGAACTGGGAGAATTACCATAGGAAGATAAGTGAACACAGAGTGTGGAAGCAGTGTGAATGTTACAATACAACTGTTGTAATGGGGTACATTTTAGATAAAGGCACAATGAGACCATTAAGATTCATTAAAACGAAGTTATGGACGTGTAGTTGATGATTGTTTGCATCGAGGGTTTCTAGAGTATGTAGTGGAATGGAGGAAGTTAAACCTTGGTATTAAGAGAAGTATGTGATAGTAGCATTATGGTCACAAGCAAGTGTAATGGATTTCTTGTCTTGAGATGGATGTGAAGTAACACACATTTGTTGAGTCGTGAGTCTTGTATTCTAAGTAGTTGAGTTGGTGATAGGCAACAAAAGATAAGCTAAGCTGGAGCATATGGACTAAGTGTAGGATGTTGAATATGTCATGTTGTAAGAGGTTATTGGGAGACAATGAGGATTGTCAGTAGCAAGTCATCTAGACAAGTAACCCCAGTATGATGAAGGGTGTAGTAGGTATTGGTTTAGAAAAAAAATCCAGTCATAAGTGCGTCGCAATGATAAGGTTCATCTTAAGTGCATTTTATTTAAATTGCAAGAGTGATATTGGCTTATTGGAAGTCTGGTTTTTATTTATCTTCTTGAGGAGTGTTTGGTTTGTTGATCCCGGAGTATAAACATTCACACCGTGTTGGAGCTAAAGGTGTCTTAAATGTCATAAGTGTACCGTTGTGGGTGTACAAATTGAGGATGGAGTTACAAGTCATCACAAGTCAGATTGGTAGTTTTGAAATATGGATTTATGATGGTGTAGTGCGTAGTTGGTCATCTGGGGAGATATCATGGAAGTCAAACGTGTGGGAAAACCAACCTGGTAAACCCTGCTCAGTTTAGGTAAGTCTAGGGAGTACCACTATTATGATTATGAATAACTATACGGAACAGATCTGGAAGAGACCTACTAAGTGGTGATCTGGAAGAGATTAGCTAGGTATATGGTATATATTGATAAGGTGTGAAGTGGTTGGTTAGGGTATGTAATTGATTAATTCATTTATATTCATAGCCTTAGATGTAGACTCCCTAAGAGTGGTAATGGATGTGTACGATGATACTCTACCCTATTGTAAGGATTCACGAGTTATACTTCCAAGAAGTAACGAGGATAAGATATTCCTGAAGTTAAACATGTAACTCGGATTGTATATTAGTAAGAGCATGAGCTAAGATCATGGAAGATGGGACAGGACGATTGAGATGAATGATTTTGGATACGAAGTGAAATGTTATCTCTAGATGTGTGTGAAATATTGTGTGTCACTTTATGAGGTGTATGGACAGTCACAGTTACGCATAGATTGCTTGAGTTCCTTAGAAGTGGTGTCTCGTTGATGATTTGAAGTTCCTTGATGGTGTTATGTTGTTTTGGTCGAGATCATGTGTTGGGAGAAATCTTGAATGAATCAAAGCCCTACAAGAGGATTTGATATGGAATATAGTAACCAGAACTGGATATTGTCAAACTAATTTGGTTTAGCTGCATTGAACACGTGATGAATTTGGATGTTCTATATTTTTATGGTTGTAGTGATGTAACTCCTGGATACCTATCTTCTGAAGAGTGTTTGTCTTATTCTAAACTTTTGTAAGTCATCAAGGAAGTTATTCTACTAATGGAAGTCGGTAAGGTTCTAGTACCATTTTGGATAGTAAGCACTCTGGAGGGTAAGTGTGTTTCTTTGTAGATTGTTAGCTAAACAGTAGTGCCTAGGAATCCCAGGTGTTCCACTGTTGGAATCAGAGTAGCATAATCGAAGGTGATGGAAGAAAGAGCTCAATCAAGTCTATGGGGATCATGGAGATAACTACTCGTAAGAATGGAGGTAAGGATGACAGTAAGACAATCTCGTGCTAATGGTGCTATCTCATTGGAGTAGTACGAGAGAAGTGAATTAGTAGGAGTAGAGACTTGCAGCATACAGTATCAGATCAAGTGAAGTTTATAATATTATCGATAGATGGATTACAAAGTTGTCGCATTTGTTGAAGGAATAATAAGAGAAGAGTAGTCAATATTGTGTGTGGTTAAGGAATCAATAAATTTTCTTATGAAGAATTAATGAGTATTGATTAACCAAGTCAAGATAAGATGTTGTAATTATGTTGTGTAACTTAGTGCAAGGAAGGGAAGTTGTGGTTTCCGGGAGGAAAGCGACCGACTGATGTTGAGCGGTATATCAGATAAATTAAGTGGGAGCAAGTCTAAATGTTAATCCAATATCAGGATAAGATTATGATGGAAATCAAGAAGTTTCAAGAGTTCATGAAAGAAGGAAATTTGTCAGTAAGGACAAGTTAGAAGAATGAGTATGTCAGAGGTTTGGAATCGAAGAGAAGTTAAGTGTTGGTCTAAGACGTTGATACAAGAATTGTTTGTTTGTTAAGTGAAGGAAATTCGGGGGCGAATTTCAATTTAAGGGGGGGGGGGGGGAGAATGTAATATCCCATATTCCCTTAAATGCTCAATTAGTTGTTAGTTGAGATCAATTGAGTTCTTGTGTATTATATCTTTTGTTAGTTGTAACAATTGGAGCTCCTATGTGCTCTAAATGTTGTCAATTGAGACCAATAGAGTAACCAGTGAACTATGAAGAGATTAATTATTAATAAAGAGACAGACCAATATTAATAAGTACAAGAGAGGACATTTTTGGTAACGTTAATAATTGGTCAATTGGTGATGGAAGATAAAATATCAATTGGGATATTTTTTATTACTACTTGATATTATAAATATTATATATGTATTTTGTGTGGTTAGAAAGAAAGAGAAGAAGAAAAGGATAAGAAGAAGTAGGTAAGAGAGAGTGAGAGATATCAGAAAGGAAAAAGCAAAGAAAAAGAAAGAGGAAGGAAGAAGAAGAGAAAGCCAAGGAAACATTCACCACCATCATCTCATCTTCATCACCAACTTCACATTTATTTCACCACCTTCATCTCCAAGGTGAGTTCTTAGCTAGTATAGCATTTGGGGGAAGAAACTTTATAAATTTGGGGGTTAGGTTTTATGTGTAATGCATAATCATGAACTTGATGAATCCATGATGAGCTTGTTGTTGTTCTTACTCATCCATGCTAGTATGTATTGATCCCTAACCTTCACATGTTGTCTTAGTGTATCATGGTGTTGATACCTTATGGTTGTGATTGTTGATAATAACATGTTGATGTTGCTTCATGATGTTCATGATGTTATGTTATGTTGTATGATTGTTATGTGTTTTGGCATGGATTCATGATGGTGTATGTTTTGGTATGGATTGGGGTGGTTGAAATTGGAAAAAGGAGTGGTTAAAAGATGAATTTTTGAAGAAGTTTGAAGAACCAATCGATTGGTTCTTGGGCACAATCGATTGGATGGATTTTCTGTTGCGAAGAAGTGAAATTTTGGAGGAACCAATACGAATGGTCCTTTGCATCAATCGATTGTTTAAACTTTCTATAATTTTGCAGGAACCAAAAAATTTCTATTTTTGAAGAAGTTGAAATTTTTCAAAGACCAATCAATTGGCCTTGGGAATCAATCGATTGATTCCTGATTGGTTTAGTGAAATTTTTGAGAATAATTCACCTTCAATCGATTGATTCATTTGATCAATCTATTGACATGAGTTAATTATTTGATGAATTAAAATATGTCAGCAATAGGGATCAAACTCGGGACCTCCTTGGAATTGTACAAGCCTTACCACTAGGCCAATGATTTTGTCGTTGAATACTTGTGCAATGGATAAATATTAATCTAAATCTTGATTAAGATAGATTAATGAATTAATTGAGTGTTATAACTCCGTTTTGGACACGGATGGATGCGTTAGAAAGATAACGTAAAGGGCTATTATTATTGTTCCATGTTATAAAATATTATGTGATTTATAAGTACTATGAATTATATTATGATGAAAGTTAAATATTGTTGTTATGTTGAAGGTGAAATAACATGATTAAAAACCTTACAAAGGTGAGTGAGGAAACGTAGGAGTATAACATGATTAATAACTTAGAAAGATAATCTAGGTTATGGAACATGTGTGATATATGTATGAGAATACGGTATTCAGTCGTACGACGCTTATGTGGAGGTCGTGGATGAATTGTTGCCATGATTGAGAATGAGACGCATTGTATGGAACATGCCATATTATTATTTTTGTATTGTGGTGAATGAAGTCACCTGTGATTGATGGATTTTGTTATGGTTCGTGGAACCGATGATTTGTTAAACCGATCATGTATTCAGAATGTGTGTTTTTGTGATGGTACACATCTCTATTGGTATGCTTAGATGAGTAAGCATTGGGATGTGGGACCAATGATTCGAGCCTCAATTGGATTTGAGCCCCAACCATGGCGGACATGGGGGAAAGGTGGACACCTAAGTGGGTTAGAGTCCCATACGGTGAAAGAGACTCAAAGTGGGTGAAGTCCCATACGAGTGATGGTTCTTAAAAGTGGGTTCGAGTCCCATAGGGGAACCTGATATCCACTGCAAAAGTCGAATCATACGAGAATGCATGAACCGGGTCTGGCTTAGACGTAAGTCTGTTCCGGAATTGATGTTTCGTGATCTGAATAATGATCGTGGTTGAGTTATGAGAACTCAGATGCATGTTGCCATACAATTGTGAGATAGTTTCGCCATCGCTCAAGTCTTCGTTCCCTTGTTGACTTGAGTTGGATATGAGTTGAATATTGATTAGAAAACCCTGTGGAGCCGAGTGGACCCATAGGATAGGATAACCCACTGAGATTATTATCTCATCTCATTATTGTTGATATTTTTTAGGTATTCCTTACAGGTTGAATTCAGTAGAAGCTGTTTATGGATGTTTCAAGGGACACAGTCATTCAGATCTTCCGCTGTGGAGTTGTGTGGAATGAAGATATTGCACATAGTTATTAGATTTTCTTATTGTTTATCCATTATTGTATAACATGTTCCATTCATGTTTTTAGTATGGACATGTATATATATATATATATATATATATATATATATATATATACATATATATATATATTGATGCCATTAGGCACTTATGTTTGATCAGTACCAATTATTAACACTTGTATGATATTATTCTAGATATATATTATACGGGTTGTTACAGTTGGTGTCAGAGAAGGTCGATTCTCGACCTAGCCTTGAAACATCATAAGTAAATCTATTCCTGCCTCATATGTATGTTTAGTCGACATGATTCTTAATATCACTGTATGTAGTATTGGGCCTGATCAACCTAATGCTATGTGCATGGTAGGTAGGATTATGGTTGAGCGACCACGAGGACTACGAAGTGTGGGTTGAACTTATGCTTTGAGAGTAGGCTCAAGCCAAGAGTTAGAAAGTAAGGAGAACTGGATAGCCGAATTGTAAGTTTCTGTAGGAATTACGATTTGTGTATTATGGAATTGAAGAGTGGTGTATCGTTCAAGCGATTCTGCAGTGTTAACGAGGTTGAGAAGTTGAGGAATTTTATCAGATGAGTTTGTCATAATTTTGAGGAATAAGTGAATTTGCTAGTGGAATAAGATATACTCACTGATATGGAATAAGTATTGTGAGTAATTCTGTATGGTAAAGGAGAAAGGATGGTTATGTTACGCATATGTCATAAGGTCTTGAAGTGAGGTAGTGTATCAGTGTTTCAGTTTCTAAGGCCACTAAAATATTTTGGAAGAACGAGAGTACTTAATGGAATATATATTTGGAATGGTACCTTGCAAGTGGTTAAGGACTTGAGGGATAAGGACGTTCAGTTTTGTTGGGAGCCTAAGATAGTGGTGAAGTCTAAGGAGAGACTCGAGGACATGGTTGTCTGTTCCGAGTGAAACATGTATGGACCAAATGGAGGCTAGAAGATAGATCAAGTATGTTCCGTCTTAGAAGGGAGATCGGATTTGGGATAGCTCGTCAGTGGTTTAGCGTTAGTAAGAGACCATTATGGGATGTTAAGTTACCTAAGGATCAATTATAAAAGTTTGTGTTGGAGAGAGATAACGCACATTATATAGTAATGGAAGCTCGAGTGAGTTTTGGTTGTAGGATCTTTGGTTGAGGAGAAGAGGAAGTAAGTTGGATTTAAGGAATTCTAGCAGAATGGTTTTGTAATTGGAACTGGGAGAATTACCATAGGAAGATAAGTTTACACAGAGTGTGGAAGCACTGTGAATGTTACAATATAACTGTTGTAATGGGGTACATTTTAGATAAAGGCACAATGGGACCATTAAGATTCATTAAGACGAAGTTATGGGCGTGTAGTTGATGATTGTTCGCATCGAGGATTTATAGAGTATGTAGTGGAATGAAGGAAGTTAAACCTTGGTATTAAGAGAAGTATGTGATAGTAGAATTATGGTCACAAGCAAGTGTAATGGATTTTTTCTTAAGATGGATGTGAAGTAACACACATTTGTTGAGTCGTGAGTCTTGTATTCTAAGAAGTTGATTTGGTGATAGCCACCAAAAGATAAGCTAAGCTGGAGCATATGGACTAAGTGTGGGATGTTGAATATGTTATGTTGTAAGAGCTTATTGGGAGACAATGAGGATTGTCCGTAGCAAGTCATCTACACAAGTAACCCCAGTATGACGAAGGGTGTAATAGGTATTGGTTTAGAAGAAAATTCCAGTCATAAGTGTGTGGCAATGATAAGGTTCATATTAAGTGCATTTTATTTAAATTGCAAGAGTGATATTGGCTTATTGGAAGTCTGGTTATTATTCATCTTCTTGAGGAGTGTTTGGTTGGTTGATCCCGGAGTATAAACATTCACACCGTGTTGGAGCTAAGGGTGTCTTAAATTTCATAAGTGTACCGTTGTGGGTGTACAAATTGAGGATGGAGTTATAAGTCACCACAAGTCAAATTGGTAATTTTGAAATTGGGATTTCTAATGGTGTAATGTGTAGTTGGTCATCTGTGGAGATATCATGGAAGTCAGATGTGTGGGAAAACCAACCTGGTGAACCATGCTCAGTTTAGGTAAGTCTGGGTAGTACCACTATTATGATTATGAATAACTATACGGAACAGATTTGGAAGAGACCTACAAAGTGGTGATCTGGAAGAGATTAGTAAGGTATATGGTATATATTGATAAGGTGTGAAGTGGTTGGTTAGGGTATGAAATTGATTAATTCATTCAGATTCATAGCCTTAGATGTAGACTCCCTGAGAGTGGTAATGGATGTGTACGATGATACTCTACCCTATTGGAAGGATTCACGAGTTATACTTCCAAGAAGGAACGAGGATAAGATATTCCTGAAGTTAAACATATAACTCGGATTGTATATTAGTAAGAGCATGAGCTAAGATCATGGAAGATGGGACAGGACGATTGAGATGAATGATTTTGGATACGAAGTGAAATTTTATCTCTAGATGTGTGTGAAATATTGTGTGTGACTTTATGAGGTGTATGGACAGTCACAGTTACGCATAGATTGCTTGAGTTCTTTAGAAGTGGTGTCTCGTTGATGATTTAAAGTTCCTTGATGGTGTTATGTTGTTTTGGTCGAGATCATGTGTCGGGAGAAATCTTGAATGAATCAAAGCCCTACAAGAGGATTTGATATGGAATATAATAACCAGAACTGGATATTGTCAAACCAATTTGGTTTAGCTGTATCGAACACATGATGAATTTGATGTTCTATGTTTTTATGGTTGTAGTGATGTAACTCCTGGATCCCTATCTTCTGAAGAGTGTTGGTCTTATTCTAAACTTTTGTGAGTCATCAAGGGAGTTATTCTACTAATGTAAGTCGGTAAGGTTCTAGTACCACTTTGGATAGTAAGCACTCTGGAGGGTAAGTGTGTTTCTTTGTAGATTGTTAGCTAAACAGTAGGGCCTAGGAATCCCAGGTGTTCCACTGTTGGAATCAGAGTAGCATAATCGAAGGTGATGGAAGAAAGAGCTCAATCAAGTCTATGGGGATCATAGAGATAAATACTCGTATGAATGGAGGTAAGGATGACAGTAAGACAATCTCGTGTTAATTACGCTATCTCATTGGAGTAGTACGAGAGAAGTGAATTAGTTGGAGTAGAGACTTGCAACATATAGTATCAGATCAAGTGAAGTTTATAAGATTATTGATAGATGGATTACAAAGTTGTCGCATTTGTTGAAGGAATAATAAGAGAAGAGTAGTCAATATTGTGTGTAGTTAAGGAATCAATAAATTTTCTTATGAAGAATTAATGAGTATTGATTAACTAAGTCAAGATAAGATGTCGAAGTTATGTTTTGTGTAATTTAGTGCAAGGAAGGGAAGTCGTGGTTTCCGGGAGGAAAGCGACCAACTGATGTTGAGCGGTATATCGGATAAATTAAGTGGGAGCAAGTCTAAATGTTAATCTAATATCAGGATAAGATTATGATGAAAATCAAGAAGTTTCATGAGTTCATGAGAGAAGGAAACTTGTCAGTAAGGACAAGTTAGAAGAATGAGTATGTCAGAGGTTTGGAATCGAAGACAAGATAAGTGTTGGTCTAAGACGTTGATACAAGAATTATTTGTTTGTTGAGTGAAGGAAATTCGGGGGCGAATTTCAATTTAAGGGGGTAGAATGTAATGTCCCATATTCCCTTAAATGCTAAATTAGTTGTCAGTTGAGATCAATTGAGTTCCCGTGTACTATATCTTTTGTTAGTTGTAACAATTGGAGCTCCTATGTGCTCTAAATGTTGTCAATTGGGACCAATAGAGTAACCAGTGAACTCTGAAGAGATTAATTATTAATAAAGAGACAGACCAATATTAATAAGTACAAGAGAGGACATTTTTGGTAACATTAATAATTGGTCATTTGGTGCTAAATATCAATTGGGATATTTTGTATTACTACTTGATAATATAAATATTATATATGTATTTTATGTGGTTAGAAAGAAAGAGAAGAAGAAAAGGATAAGAAGAAGTAGGTAAGAGAGAGTGAGAGATATCAGAAAGGAAAAAGAAAAGAAAGAGAAAGAGGAAAGAGAAAGAGGAAGGAAGAAGAAGAGAAAGCCAAGGAAACATTCACCACCATCATCTCATCTTCATCACCAACTTCACATTTATTTCACCATCTTCATCTCCAAGGTGAGTTCTTAGCTAGTATAGCATTTGGGGGAAGAAACTTTATAAATTTGGGGGTTAGGTTTTATGTGTAATGCATAATCATGAACTTGATGAATCCATGATGAGCTTGTTGTTGTTCTTACTCATCCATGCTAGTATGTCTTGATCCCTAACCTTCACATGTTGTCTTAGTGTATCATGGTGTTGATACCTTACGGTTGTGATTGTTGATAATAACATGTTGATGTTGCTTCATGATGTTCATGATGTTATGTTATGTTGTATGATTGTTATGTGTTTTGGCATGGATTCATGATGGTGTATGTTTTGGTATGGATTGGGGTGGTTGAAATTGGAAAAAGGAGTGGTTAAAAGATGACTTTTTGAAGAAGTTTGAAGAATCAATCGATTGTTTAAACTTTCTGTTTTTAAAAGAAGTTGATTGATTCCTTTGTATTTTCTGAGTACGAAGTTCCTTTGATTCTGGTTAAAAGATAAATTGGGAATTAATCGATTGATTCCTTTGTATTTTGTGAGTACGAAGTTCCAACCAATCGATTGGTCCTTCCAATCAATCGATTGGTTTAGCAAAATTGTTGAGAATAATTCACCTTCAATCGATTGATTCATTAGATCAATCTATTGACATGAATTAATTATTTGATGAATTAAAATATGTCACCAATGGGGATTAAACCCGGGACCTCCTTGGAATTGTACAAGCCTTACCACTAGGCAAATTATTTTGTTGTTGAATACTTATGAAATTGATAAATTTTAATCTAAATCTTGATTAAGATAGATTAATGAATTAATTGAGTGTTATAACTCCGCTTTGGACACGGACGGATGCGTTAGAAAGATAACGTAAAGGGCTATTATTATTGTTCCATGTTATAAAATATTATGTGATTTATATATACTTTGAATTATATTATGATGAAAGTTAAATATTGTTATTATGTTGAAGGTGAAATAACATGATTAAAAACCTTATAAAGGTGAGTGAGGAAACCTAGGAGTATAACATGATTAATAACTTAGAAAGATAATCTAGGTTATGGAACATGTGTGATATATGTATGAGAATACGGTATTCATTCGTACGACGCTTATGTGGAGGTCGTGGACGAATTGTTGCCATGATTGAGAATGAGACGCATTGTATGGAACATGCCATATTATTATTTGTGTATTATGGTGAATGAAGTCGCCTGTGATTGATGGATTTTTTTATGGTTCGTGGAACCGATGATTTGTGAAACCGATCGTGTATTCAGAATGTGTGTTTTTTATGATGGTACACATCTCTATTGGTATGCTTAGATGAGTAAGCATTGGGATGTGGGACCAATGATTCAAGCCTCAATTGGGTTTGAGCCCCAACCATGACGGACATGGGGGAAAGGTGGACACCTAAGTGGGTTAGAGTCCCATACGGTGAAAGAGACTCAAAATGGGTAAAGTCCCATACGAGTGATGGTTCTTAAAAGTGGGTTCGAGTCCCATAGGGGAGCCTGATATCCACCGCGAAAGTCGAATCATACGAGCATGCATGAATCGGGCCTGGCTTAGACGTAAGTACGTTCGGGAATTGATGTTTCGTGGTCCGAATAATGATCGTGGTTGAGTTATGAGAACTCAGATGCATGTTGCCATACACTTGTGAGATAGTTTCACCATCGCTCAAGTCTTCGTTCCCTTGTTGACTTGAGTTGGATATGAGTTGAATATTGATTAGAAAACCCTGTAGAGCCGAGTGGACCCATAGGATAGGAGAACTCACTGATATTATTATCTCATCCCATTATTGTTGTTATTTTTCAAGTATTCCTTACAGGTTGAATTCAGTAGAAGCTGTTTATGGATGTTTCAAGGGACACAATCATTCGGATTTTCCGCTGTGGAGTTGTGTGCAATGAAGATATTGCACATAGTTCTTAGATTTTCTTATTGTTTAGGCATTATTGTATAACATGTTCCATTGATGTTTTTAGTTTGGACATGTATATATATATATTGATGCCATTAGACACTTATGTTGGATCAGTACCAATTATTAACACTTGTATGATATTATTCTAGATATATATTATACGGGTTGTTACAGTTTCGATGCATCTCTCTAAAACCAAATTTAAACTATTCAAACATGCATCAAATGAAGAACCATAAACAGTGAAATCATCCATAAACACTTCCATGCAATTTTCAATAAAATCAGAAAAATTGCTAATCATGCATCTCTGAAATGTGCCAGGAGCATTACAAAGACCAAAAGGCATCCTCCTGTAAGCAAATGTACTGAATGGACACGTAAAAGTGGTTTTTTCTTGATCTTCTGGTGCAATATGAATCTGAAAGTAACCTGAAAATCCATCAAGAAAACAATAGTGTGATTTACCAGCTAGCCGTTCAAGCATTTGGTCAATGAACGGTAAAGGGAAGTGATCCTTTCTATTAGCCTGATTCAATCTCCTGTAATCAATACAAACTCTCCAACTATTTTAAACTCTAGTGGAAAGAAGTTCATTTTTTTCATTTTTGACCACTGTGAGTCTAGATTTCTTAGGTACAACCTGCATTGGGCTTACCCATTTACTGTCAGAGATATGATAAATGATACCTGCTTGCAAGATTTTGGTAACCTCTTTCTTCACAACATCGAGAATCAAAGGATTAAGCCTCCTTTGGGGCTGCCTCACTATTTTACAACCATCCTCAAGTAAAATCCTGTGCATACACATTGAGGGACTAATGCCTGGTATGTCAGCCAATGTCCATCCAATCGCCTTTTTATGCTTCCTCAAAACCTGCAAAAGCTTATTTTCTTGATCGAAATCAAGGTTAGAAGAAATTATAGCAGGAAGTTTTTCATTACTATCTAAATAAGCATATTTTAGATTTTCAGGGAGTTGTTTCAGCTCTAGGGAAGGTGGTTGCTCAATGGACGTGGTGTTTGGGACAGTCGGGATGTCGAGAGCTTCAACTGCATAAACAGCTTCATGGACAACTTCACTTGTAGGAGAAATGTTACCCTGCAAGGCAACAACAATCTCAACACATACAACACAAAGGTTAGTGTCAGTACAATCATCACATGAATAAACATCATCAAACCCAGATAGAGATGGAAAATCAAGTGCAAACAATTCAGAAAAAGTGTCATCAACCAACTCAGAGATCAATTCAATATGAAAAACAGAATGCTCCTCATAGGGATGTTTCATGGCATCGAAAATGTTAAATTTTACGACAATGTCACCAAATTCCATTGACATGGTTCCATCGTCGACATCAATTTTTGTTTTCTCCGTTTTCATGAATGGTCTGCCTAAAATGATGGGAGATCTGCTTGTATTTGTTTCTCCATACATGTCCATAATGTAGAAATCTGTAGGAAAAATCAAGTCATTAACTTGAACAAGCACATCTTCCACTACTCCAATAGGGCGAACATTACTTTTGTTCGCCAGTTGAATGATTAAACCTGTATGCTGCAAAGGACCAAGATCAAGGTTATTATAAATAGAAGTAGGCATAACATTAATGCCCTCTCCCAAATCAAGCATGCAATTTTCGAATTTACTATCCCCAATGGTACATGGAATAGCAAAAGTTCCTGGATCATTTCACTTTTGGGGTATGGCCTGATTGAGGGATGAAATAGTAGATTTTTCAAGTGAATGTTTAGGCTGGATAAGAGCTGAAATGTTTCGTCCCAAATTTACTCTCTCATTGCCCTTCAACCTTCTCTTACTTGTGCACAAGTCTTTTAGAAATTTTGCATACTTTGGAACCTGCTTAATAACATCAAGAAGCGGAATGTTTACTGCCACTTTTCTGAACACATCTAAAATCTCTCTCTCCTTGTCTCCATCATCGGTCCTTTTATTTATCAGTATTCTATGTGGGAAGGGAACTGGTGGCACATACTCCTTCTCTTTTTCTTTTTCAGTTTCTACCACAACAGAGGGTTCAGTTTCTATCACAACGGAAGAAGGTTCAGGTGTTACCTCAAGAATTTTTTTATTTTTTTCTGGGGTTGGTTCTGTTACCTTCCCGAATCTCAACGAAATTGAACTCACATTAGCATTAGGACCTTTTGGATTCATAACTATTTGGGCAAGAAGTTGGTTTGATCCTTGAGCTTGCTGCATGGCATTCATCTAAGTGGCAAGCTGTCCAATCTGTGTCTGCAAAGTCTGAATACTGGAATCTGTTCGTTGCTGAAATTGGAGATTGTTCACAGCCATTTGTTTGACAAGATCCTCTAATGAAGGTACGGAAGGTGCATAGGTGGAGACTTGGGGAGTGGTTTGTGGCAGGGGTGTGACTAATTGTTGTTGGGTGGGCTGCTGGTTTCCATATCGAAGGTTTGGATGGTTCCTCTAATTGGGGTGATATTTGTTGGTGGACAAGTCAGGAATGTTGTACCTTTTCTGATTGTTGCTTTGGTTGAAAAAGTTAGTTGCATATGCTGAAGGCAACTGAGTGACCGACTCATCTTGAAGAATAGGACATATGTCAGTTGGATGTTTAGTAGAAGTACAAATACCACACAACTTTGTTGTTTGAGGTTTACTCACTTCCATTTGGTTCACTAAAGAAGTAAGCTCTTCAATTCTGGTTTCTAAAGCCTTGTTGGAAGAGGAAACCTGAATGTCATTCACACCTTTTGTTTGGATAGAATTATTTATGATTGTGAACTGTTGGGAATTGAGTGACATGTTCTCAATCAGGGCTTTGGCAGCAACTGGAGTTTTATCGACAAGTGCTCCACCACTAGCAACATCAAGAATGTTTCTATCCATTAGTGACAATCCCTCATAGAAATACTGAATAAGCAGCTGTTCAGTAATTTGATGTTGAAAGCAGCTGGATACTAATTGTTTGAATCTCTCCCAATACTCAGTCAATGACTCATTTCCCTGTCTAATACCACATATATCTTTTCGGATTGATGCACCCCTGGAGGCAGGAAAGTATCTCTCTAGGAAGACTCTCCTCAAATCATTCCAAGTCGTGACAAAATTCGGCTCAAGATAATATAACCAATCCTTGGCAGCACCCTGTAGTGAAAACGGGAAGGCTCTCAGCTTGATGTGATCTTCGGTGATTCCTTCAGGTCTCAATGGTGTAGAGCAAACAACCTGAAATTCCTTATGATGCTTATGCGAATCCTCACCTACAAGACCACTAAACCTTGACAACAAGTGTACTAAACCAGATTTCAACTCAAAAGGAACAGTAACATCAGCATATTCAATACATAAACCATTGTAATTCATATCAGGAGCAACAAGCTGCCTTAGTGTTCTTTGTTCAACCATGTTATTAAAATCAAGTTCAGAATCAGAATCAAATAAGTTATGCAAATAGTCAGAATCAGAATCGCTAATGGGTGGTAAACTAGTGCTAGCTTGATTTTCTCTACGACGTGTGTGCAAGGCTCTCTCTATCTCAGGATCAAAATAAAAAATATCAGAACAACCAGACCTAGTAGCCAAAACTAATGCAGCAACAAATGCGAAAATGCCAACAATGTCCCTATTAGGCAAAAACAAAAATAAAATAAAAAATATGATCAAAATAAATTCAGAAAAATACAAAAACACAAAATTTAATCTAATTAGACGAAATAAGAATTTTGGAAATTTTTTGGAATTTTTCCGAGACTATGAAAACAGTAAAAAAATCATAAAAAATAGAAAAAAGACGAATTTGGGAATTTTAGGGTGGTTTCCCGTAAATCTTTCCAAGAGTACGGGACTAATGATCGCACGATTTTCTGCTCCTAGTAGACAAAATAGAATTTGAATCGGACGCAATTTTTCAGAAAACCGGGTTTTTGGACCAGGTCGGACGAACGGACGCGAATTGGCCAAAATAGCAAATCGGAGGGCCAAAACACTATAATCGACACCTATGACTCAACTAACGATCAAAACCAACAAGAATCCCTGGCAACGGCGCCAATTTGATCCGCTGTCGCACACAGGTCAAAACGAGTAATTAAAAAACGATAGTTTAGCAGCAGCGACAACTCGAGTATCATATCGCAAGGATTCTTGTATTATTGTTAACCTAATGAAATTTATTTAAGGGGGGGTTATGTTTTAGTGGTCTATTTAGAAAACAAAGCAAAAAAAAGTGATTAAAATAAGTGATTATAAAATAAGTCAATCTACTGTTTTCGATTTCCGGCTAATCACTGGTTTTTACCTACCAATTCCCTAAGCGGCTTCGATCTCTATTCGATTCAAATTCGATTGACAAACGCAATAGATATATCACATACTTATATTCCTATATTCCGAATTAAGCAAACGGATAAATACAATCGTGAATTAAGCAAACACGATTTACAGTGCAATTTAACGACGAAGCGACGAAAACGACGATTAATAGTTAGGAATGCAATCATACGAATTTAATCAAAACCATTCCACAAAATACAGATTAAGCAAATGAAATTTCATAGAATAGAATTGAAAGAGAACGAAATTAAATGGATAGAATAAAAACCTCAAAGCCTTGGAAATTTGGTTACAGCAGATTGACTCTAGGAGATTAGTTCCTCTTCATGATCGCACAAAAGAAAAAAGTTATGGTGAATAATGTGTAACTGCTACAGTACCGTGGCTTCCCTTTTAAACAGAATAAGGGTTTCACTAATAATTCAAATTGGGTCGGAAAACCTAAATTCGGCCCAACAAATGGCCCAAAAGAAAATATTTCCTAAAGTACGAAACTTCAATGAATTATTTAAGATGTCTTCACTCCGAATCATATTTTGGCTTCAACATACAAGTTGTAGATCTTTCTCTTAGCTTTCCAACGCATGTCAGAACTTGCAAAACGGCATCTCGTAGCTCAAGTTATGATCCGAACAGTTGACAGGTATCAAATAACTGCTAAAACTGAAAATAGCAAATGAAAATACAATAAAGGAAAACATGAACTTAAACCTAAAAACATAATAAAATATTAAAATAAGAAAAATAAACTAGATAAATGCCCAAGTACAATTATAGAATAATGTGCATCAAAATGCACTGATCAATCTGCAGGATTTCATGCACAGACAATACAAGGCAAGCGCCCTTACCAATGGCGCATGCAAGATTCTTCTTCCATAATAAGCCAAGGCACGCGCCTGCATGATTCTCTACAAAGATTCTTCTTCCCTAACAAGACAAGGCATGCGCCCTTATCAATGGAGTGTGATCACATGCATAAAGCAACGCATACGCCTACTTCAATGGCGCATATTCACGTGCATGCATAAATACAAGGCATGTGCCCTTACCATTGGCACATCCTCACATGCATACAAAAATAAAAGGCACGCACCCTTACCAATGGCTCCTTCACATATACATCACATGTTGCAACTTACCAACCTATCTCATCTATAAATACTGCAACACTCAACATATCTCTACAATACTCAACATCTATACAACACTTAACCTCTCTGTCACACTCAACCTCTCTGCAACACTCAACCTATTTGTCACACTTAACATCTCTACAACACTCAACCTATCTGCAACATTCAACCTCTCTGAACACTCAACCTATCTTCAACAATATGTCTCTATTGACTATGGGTGATGAACATCGAGGAACAATCAATAATATTGTGACATTTGTATGTGATTACTTAATCTATATTGTTTATTACTTATTCTTATTCTTATTTTGTAACAAAATGTCTCTATTGTTTATTACTTCTTCTTACTTATTTCTTACTTATGTTTCATTAGGACCCAAAGAGATTTCGATGCAGTGTACATGAATATGTACCACACGATCCTTTGATAGAACCATATATTCGAGGATGCAGTCTTGGTAATCTACTCAACGTAGTCTCATACTCAGTTGACTACAAATTTATTCTTGCTTTATTAGAGAGATGGAGACCCGAGACCCACATATTTCACCTTTCTTTAGGTGAGTGTAGCGTCACACTAGAGGATGTCTATATGTTGTTAGGTCTACGTATCGATGGTAAGACCGTAAATGGTAGAGTTAACCAAGATAACTCTATATGCGATGAATTGTTGCGTGCCCCTTTCTATGAAGACACAATTACGGGAGAGACTTCTGGTCAACCTTGGGTTCAAGGTATTAATTTAAAATATCTTAAGTATAACATTAAACGAAGAATCTACTGAGTATGAAAAGATAATTAAAGTTTGGAGTTATATTCTGATTCTATTTTGTAAATTTTTATTTCCTGAAAGTATTGGTAATACGATAAATATTATGTATTTGTCGTTGTTACGAAACATAAATAAGGTAAGCACATATAGTTAGGGCTCATATGTTTTGTCCCATCTATATAGTTCGTTGTATAAAAATGCCAAAAAAAATACTTGTACGTTTTATTCTTGCGCCTATTTGCTACAAGCATGGGGTTGGTCAAGACTATCGTCACTCGCCCCGGTCAACGAGAAGCCATTCACATTCCCCTATGCAACAAAGTAAGTTTAAAATTTTACCTTATAATTTATTAGACTTTATACTACAACTAACTGTAACTAATATATTTTCAATCTTTTCGATCTAGGTGGTCAGTTAAAGGGATGAACTACAACAGGTGTCCCAAACACGCTGTAGTAGTCTATCACAATCTTTCAGACCTCATTGGACCAGACAATGTAATACTACTACACAACTCTACATTTGATTTTAAAAAAATTATCCAATTACATATCCTATAATCATGTCAATTCTTGTACAGTTTATCTACAGGTCGTATCTAGGTCTTGATCATCAGGTAAACCATGATGATGATGCAGTTTGGACAGCAAAAACACCAATTATCTGGTTCACTACTGTGGAGATGCACCAGAGTGACCATGTAAAACTGCAGTTTGGCATGCAACAACAAATTCCAGAACCTCCAACGTGTTTGGGAGATTGGCATCAACAATGAGTCGATGGTCAATGGGATTATTCCGATTTGAGAGACTTCGCAAAAGAAATGTGTCGTCATTGGAGGAATTAACGGTAACACATCTTAAACGAACCAGTCATACATGGTGTTAGACCAACTCAACATTATATGGTATGGTTTAGGTCAGTTACAACGCCATATTTTGTGTCTAAGCCAAGGTATTTGATTGATCCACGCCAACAATATTTTTCATCAAACGCCCAACAAAAAATCCCCGCCCAAGAACAATGACAACCCACCCAAACCCAACGACCAATCTCACACCATCACCCTACCATATACATCCAACCTCCAAACATCCAACCTCGCAACCAATTCATGTCACACACCCAAACTCAAAACCAGGAATCAAACTCTAACCACCAACAACCATACACAACCACCACAATAGTCTATAACCAAGACGATTTATACGATTCAGTGTCATGTCATCGTAGCCCCCCATCAATGAACACCCAAACAACTCATCGCCACAACACCCAACCATTGTTTGACTTTAGTACACCACATGAACAATTGCTTCGTTTCCAAAACAATTCAATGTCTCAATCCGGGAAACCATACCGTCCACAATCCACCTAACTACAATGATCCAAGTACGATAACATGGACACCGAACTCAATTACAGAAGCGCCGTTGGCGACAACCCCCAACTATTGGGGAGAAATGATGACAAATCTATCAAATATCACTGGACCTTCCATCAAATCTTCACACCAGCCACCATTGCATCATGTCAGCACTCGAAGACCCCAAACACCTCAGGAAAATCGTGGGAGAGCTCGAAGACAGGCTAACACACCTGGATGTGGAACAGTGGGGGGCATTTCAATCGGGAGGATCATTGATTTTATTGTCAATTTTATGTATTTTAAATTTATATTATAATTATTATTTTTCATTTAAGTATTTAATTTAATTAATTATAAATATAAAATATAAAATATAAAAAAAAAGACATGCATTGGCGCATACACTGATGAAGTGTATGCACGCGCCAATGCATGGGGCTTCAAGGCATGCATGCGTCCATCCATATGACGTCTATGCTTATTTGTATGCATGCATGCGCCAATGGCTAGGGCGCCTCCTTTGATTGGAAATTAGATGCGCCAGTTTAACTGGCGCATCAGTAATTAAAGGTGATTATTTTTGTAATAAATTTGAAAAATAGGTTATTTTAGAATTTAAATTGAAAAAGATGATTATTTTTAAATAAATCCTCAAAGAAAAAAGAATATGATAATTGTTTGTGATAAAAAACAAATCAAAATGAAGAATGAAACTTATAATTTTTTAGCAAAATGGTTGCCTTCCAAAGCGATCACCTACCCAGAAACAACCTCCACCTCCACTAATAGTTGATTTTGGATATTTTGGATTGTATGTGTTATTATATGGGTTGTTGACTATGTTGTTTCCCCATAGTTTACATATACAAGATAGACATAATACTCTTCAAATAAGTTAGCAGATCCACAATAAACACAAGCCACTTTAGAATCATCCATCACAACATTAACAAGTTCGACAACTGACGCGTCAAAAGGTGTTAGCATGGTTTTCATTATTTGGTGGATTTCATCCACCTAAGAAGCATGGGGTTTTGTCTCAATGATCTTATGGACACCAGCTGAATTCTTTTAAGAAATGTAAGTTGCAGTTCTTGTGATCAACCATTGGTAAGTGTTGGTAGTAATGCACTCAATCAAATCATAACCTTCGATGTATGGCTTAGACAATAATGCACCACTAGAGGATGCATCTTACTTATTTATTGATTGATATGGAACTAAGCCATTATAAAGTTTTCAAGTTGAATACATATTGGTATTCCATGGTATGGATATTGTCTCAATAAATCTTTGAATCACTCCTAAGCATAAGCTAAAGACTCATCCTCTCATTGTTTAAATGATGTGATTCATTTCTCATTTTTGGATTATTCATATGATGTACATACACGATCAAAATTAGTAGCAAGCGTTAAAAGTAAGAGTATCGATTCGACATAGATTTTATTAATTTAAATTGATTTTGATTGCAAAAAAATGCGAAAAGAATATGAATAAAGAACATAAATAAGTGATGGTTGTCACTTGGTTAGAAACAAGAAATTACAACTAGAAAGTAAATATTTTTAATAGAATAAAATAGCATGTTTGACAATAATCCATTTACCAATTTCATTTAATTGTTCGGGAAGATCTAAACGAGATATTATCATACATCGACCGTGTAAGGGTTTCTACAATTAAATCATAACACAACAATTTCAAACAAGGTTAAGTGTTTCTTGAGTACTCCGTTGAGATGAAAGCACCTTGGGATGCATTAATTGCACATAGACCAATTTCATCATGTACCATGTCCTTATCCATGTATATGTTAAGCAATTTTCTCAACAAGGAATTATATACTTGAGGATCAAGCCATACAATTTTTAACTAGTTTAAATAACCATTTTTATGGTAAAGAAACAATTGTTATTGATGGAGTCTTTGCGCTCAATCAAAAAAATTTATTCGTTAGTTTCTCAAGAATAAAGTAACATCATTTCTACATCTACAAATCCAACATTATTACAATTTTCTTATGATGAAAAAAGGGGTTATGGTTGTGGAAGGGATTCCAATCATGAAGGTAATGAAAAAAATAACTCATGATATTGCACACTATTGAGTTTTGTTCCCATAAACATAGTCTTCCACAAGTTAATAAGCCTACCGCGTCGGTTGATGCATCTAGAGGTATTCTACATGACTCCTAAAATTCAATTGCTATTCTTGAAACAAATACTTAACATACGGTCTTGTATACTTTCTCCAATAAGCAAATTTAATTCCCTAAAGTAATCATGAAATTATGAAACTGGTTCAAGTTCTAGCCAACATACCACTTCTACCTCTCCTCATTATGGTCTTTCACCAAATAATCATCACTAATATTCCATCTTGGATGCGAAGTGATATAAAATGTTTCCACTTTATCCCTTAATTTTTTTGAATTATCAAAGAAAAAAACGTTGAATTTGAAGTGAGTCCGATTCCCAACAACTGCATATTATTATTTTTAAAATGCATCACATTACCTCTCGATTATATCTATAATCGAGAGGATATTATATGTTTTATATTGTTGAAAAAACTAAAAGAAACGTATTGTTAGTATATATATATATATATATATATATATATATATATATATATATATATATATATATATATATATATATATATATATATATATATATATATATATATATATATATATATATATATATATATATATATATATATATATATATATATATATATATATATATATATATATATATATATATATATATATATATATATATATATATATATATATATATATATATATATATATATATATATATTATGTTTTATGTTTTATTAATATATATTTTATGTTATATTAATATACAAAGTTACTTATTTTATATTTTTTATCGTTTTAATTTACAAGTATAATCTTTATCGCTGTTGGAATCATTTTCATCACTATAAATTTTATGTGACAAATATTGATATCCCGCTCTATTTGAACCTCGTGGAAGAACAAATATTGGATATTGTATGCATTTGTTTCTGATATATAATTTCAAAAAAGGATTAGATGATCATGTTAGAAAACTAACCTTGAACCATATTTTTTTTTCTATACTTGCAATCCATAACATAAATCTTTGGCAAAGTAAATACACTCTCACCAACCACATATTAAATAAACCTATTTTTTTCTGCTCTTTCAATCTATCACACTAATACTTTTATTTTATAAGATCTCACGGCGCTCTGATTAAAACGTAGAGGGTTTGATAACAAAGTTTGTGTTTCTTGTGAATTGACTACTATCAAATTTTAATATTCAAAATATTTTTATAATGATGGTTTTAGGTTTCACGAGGATCACTAATAGGCAGTGCCTTGAGTGTTGATACTCATTAAATTGACGACAAAGATTTGTTTAAGGACGGTGAAGAAACACATTTAAATACCTAAATAAAATATGTTCCAATAAAATATTTTATCTCGGTTATTACTAAAAATCAAGATAAAATGTGTTTCTTTTTAGATAAAAAAATACAATAAAATATGTTTCATCCCAAGTTTCACATGCTTCTCGATTTCTACTGAAAATCGAGTGGGAAAACCTATTTTTTAAAATTAAATTGTTTAAACAAATCCGTATTTTGACATTGGATTCTTGGAGAAGTACAAATCTTTTCAAATTTCTATATGTTCCTACCAAGAGAATTTTTTTTCTGAACTTGCAATCTATTCCAGGAAGATTTCATTATCTTGAGCAAAACTTTTTATGAAAAATTCTTTCACATGAAAGAGAACAAGATAATTGTGTTTAAGAGTAAATTTCTCAATATTTTCTTTGATTGACAACTTATGAAAAATATTGAAGATTTTTTTTTGTCTTGCAATCCATCCTAAAGAATGATGTGTACAAGTTTGAAGTTACTACATATAATTTAAGTTTATGGTAAAATCTAATTAATGAGTGGTTTAATTATAAATATGATAATATAATCCATCTGTTATTAAATATAACAGATGGAATAGATCATTAATTTTAAAAAATAAAATAAAATAAAACAGAAAGGCGCCGCTTTTAAAGAAATAAAAACATAAATTGAAGTTTTATCATGAAATATATTATTTGTAGTAGTGCATACTACATCAGGTATAAGTAATAATTCTAGGTGATGGCTTATTGATTCTAGAGCCAGTGACCACTGATATGTTAGCAAGTGCATGAAAATATCATAGCAATATAGATATATCGAACCCACGGGGGCCACTTATCAACCTACTATTATCTATTACTACTAGGTAAATTAAGGCTAATAATAATAATAATTTCTGAACTTTGATATAAAGTTATCTGGAGAAAAGAGGAAGTTGCAGTTACATGAGATGGATGAGTTGAGACTCCAAGCTTATAATTCCCACAAACTCTAGAAGCAAAAGGTAAATAAGTACCATGACAAGAAGATCCTCATCAAAGATTCTAGACATGGATAGATGATGTTATTGTTCAATTCAAGATTAAAATTAGTTTTGGGAAAATTGAAGTCCAAATGGTCTGGGTGTTTCAAAATCCAAGAAGTGAAACATTATGGTGCAATTGTATTGGAAGATCCAGTTTCAAAAGAAAGTTGGACTATCAATGGTCGAAGATTTAAGCTCTACCTTGGTGGAGAAATTGACCGGCTAACAGCAACAATTCCACTTGTCGATCCTTTAAGTCACCAAAGAACTGTCAAGCTAATTGATATTAAACAAGCGCTTGTTGCGAGGCAACCCAACCTTATAAGTATTTACAACTTTGAATTTAGTAGTATATGTATTGATAGGTGAAAGGGGTGAATGTCTTATAAATTTGAGGAAAACAAGACAATTTTGCCTGACTGATGGTGTTAAGCGCACCCTGGAACATTTTGAAAATTTTGAAGCAATAAAGATCGCACTAAGCGCATTCTGATGGCACTAGGCGCGCTCTGTCAGTTTAGTGAAAAAATTAATTTTTACAAGGTGTGACCCACTTTTACCAAGGCCCATTTTAGGCCCATGCTGAACAAGAAATCCACCAAAACTCTGCTTAACCCTCATTTTCCTCATTTCCTTTCACATTTTAGAAACCCTAACCTCCCAAACTCTCTCAAGACAAAACCCTTGCAAAAAATTTCTCCAAACCATCTTTTCTTCCTCACTGTAGCATCAATCCTCTAGTATGTCTCTATTTTATTTCGAAGTTTTTCATTGTTTGTAGATAGTTTAATGTTAGTTTTCATTTTTCAAGTTTGTAAATATTTGAATGTGGTTTGATTAATTAAGTTGTTAGTTTAAATTCAAGTTACTTTAGTTTTGAGAAAATACTCCTTTTTGAGTTTGTTCCAAAGAATTGTCTTGTTTCACCTGAAGAGCAAATAGTGATGATTCTATGTTTGAATGTACATGCAAATGTGTGGTAATGATAATAGCTTGAAAAGAAAGGTACAAAAGCAAAGTACATGTTTATTGCTTTCTAAACCATATCATGAATATGAAACTTATAATTTGTACAAATAACATGACATACATTCTTTTGCACTACATGTTCTTGATTGAATCACTTTAGATCAAATCCTAAAAGTGAGGAACTTCCATTGTTTACCATATGCACGGGAGATCAACAATCTATTGTTTTAACTCAGTTGATTTATGTTAATCTTGAATTTATGTTGAAGTTATGAAAGCACTAAAATGATCAAGGAAAATTTTGATTTTGAGCACAACCACTTGACTAAAAGTAACCTACACTGTGAGTGAGCGAGAATTCGTTAACCCCTTTGAGCCTTAATGTCAGGATCCATATCGGTGATGAACAAAATTGCATATAAATATTAACTTATCATTGATTTTTTGTAGGGATTCTGAAGATTTTTTTTTTGAAACACTTAAATCATCAACCTTGTATTGTGGTTGAAATTGTGTTCCTTGCCTTAGATAATTGAGGAGCATTCTTACAATGTTGTTTGTATTCAAGTTGAGGAGAAGAAAGAAAAAGGGTGGATTGCTAAGAATTTGAAAAAGAAAAAGAAATGTGAACAAGAATTGAAAAAGAACTGAAATAGTTTGAAAGTAAAAGTGGCAAATAAATTGTACTAGAAATTATGATCAAGGGTGTATCATTTAAACAAAGATAAATGGTAAATGAAGTTGTGAATTGTAAAGAATTTGAAAAGTGAATGCTCTTCTAGAGTTTGGAAACTTTTTTTCAAAGACCTTTAGATATGACATTTCTTTGTTAACAAAGCCTCATTATAACCCTTAAAAGTCATTTGTGATTTTATGCTTTCAATGTGCTTTGCTTGCATGAATGCATAAGTTGATCAAGATGTTAGCAAGATTGTTGAATGTGAGTCAAGTCCCTCAATTTTTATTCTTTGTCCATTGATAAAGATGTTTGTTAGGTGTGATTCATGATTGAACATGTGTTATCTTATAAGTTTTTTACATGAGATTTGTGTTTAGAATTTGTTTCATGATCATGGTGTCGTTGCAGTATAGTGGTAAGCATCACTTTGCTTGTGCCCTTGAGAATTTTGAACGAAGAATTTGTCTTCTTTTGTGAAAGCTTGTTTAATCTTTTGGTGTTGGATGTTGTTGTTTCTTTAGGTTGACAAGACTCTTGTTTGAGGACACACAAAGTTCTAAGTTAGGGGAGAGTTAATAAGGGTCAAATTGTTTTAATTATTTATATAATTTAGTGGCGCTTATTAGATTAACTCATTGGATTTGCAAGCCAATCCTTCAACTTATGTGTAAATATAGCGTTATAGTTTCATCATGCAAAATTTATGAAGTTTAATAACTTTTGCAATTTATTTTGTACTTTTGGTGCATTGGAGGAGCTTTTGAAGTTAAAAGGCAAAAGAATAATTTCAACATCCAATTTTGGATCAAAAGCATGCCTGCAGGAGGGGCTAAGAACGGTTATAATGGATCACAATTTTTCTGGAGAGTAGCTACCGTGTTAAGAGCGGTCTAGTGGCGTGAAGCGTCACTTAAGACGGTTTGATCTCTTTTGTTCTCTAGCCATGCTAAGCGCGGTCTGATGGGGCTTAGCATGGTCTGTGTTTTTGTGTTGGTATAAGATCCCTATCAATCCATCTTTTTAGGGCTAGACACCAACTTTGGGAACCAAATACACCAAAAACTCAGAGCAACTCAAAAACAACAGAATCCAAGATGGATACGCATCAATACTCGGGAAATCATTATTGATACTCATTCATCTCTTCTTTTCTCTTGTGAATCAAGCTACCATGATGATGTGTAGCTAAATCCTTTATGTTCGGATTAGATGTAATTAACCATACTCGTATGTATTTCTTCTTATCCTTGTTATATGAACTAGTTATGAATTAATATATATATATGTATCTTTGTTTACATGTTTTTCTTTTATGGTTTGAACTATTATTGAGAAATATCTTTCAAACCATGACCTAAGATCATCATCTATCAAAGACTAAAGTCTAGATATAGATTTAGGGTTTGATATTCACTAATATCAAATCTTAATGTTATTGTATTGCTTAAGCAGTTCAGAGATCGTTGATTAAACAATATGGTAAATTTCACAACACCGGTTAGACATAAGTGGTGTTGGAGAGTGATATGTGATTATAGTGATTGATAACGATGTTCATATACTAGATCGGTTGAAAACATATGAAAAAGGTTAATGAAATCTAATCCTGGCATGTTTCTTTAACCATTAATGTCGAATCAATTACCGTTGTTACATTTTATAGGAATTGTTTCTTTTCACAATCAAAACCCTTTTAAACATATCCTTATAATATTAACTATGGAACAATAGTGATATCACACTAATCCCTGTGGAGATGATACTAAAATACTTATCCTATCTAAAGAGAGTTACAACAGTCTCTTAAGATTGGTATAGGAGATGGAATAAACCATCGTGATAACATTAGAACATGGACCAAGTCAATATTATATAATTGGAAAGAGTTATATTTTGGATATTTTGCAGGGTACTAATTGGCTGGACATACCATACTACAATTATGGTGCATTTAAGTACATATTTTATGGTGATTTCAAATTATATTCATTGTTGGTTATTAAATTAATGTTGTTGTTATTATCTAGTAAAATGTTCATATTCTTGTTTTTGTGGAAATTGAATCTTTAATGTTGTTGTAGATTTATCCTAACTAATTTTTTTCTTCAAATTGTTGGTGTTTAACGAACCAACAGCATTCCCACAAGAAGATATAAACGACATCTGTTCATGTTTGATTGATTCCTTCCTGTCATTTTATGAACTTCAACAATACTAGTTTCTCTTGGTTTTTGTAAATAATGTGTATATGTTTTCTATTACACATATGTATAACTGATTTTGTCATTCTAATTATGTTATCATATATCATATATATATATATATATATATATATATATATATATATATATATATATATATATATATATATATATATATATATATATATATATATATATATATATTCAGTCTAAAAAATACAGGTCAAATTAAAATTTAAAATAAATTATAATTGATAAAAAAATGTTTCCCCTCTTAGTTTGTAATTCAAACCGAGGTAAATACATATTTTTTACCTTGGATATTATGAGAAATCGATAGGCATCACGCTTTCTAGTTTTAAAAATACAAAAATATTATTGTTGGATATCGAACCCATGAATACTACAATTTCTCTTTAGTGGAACTATACCGAAAGGAAAAGTGGCAAATTTTCATGATATTTTTCATTACTTCGCCTAAAAATTTGAGGTAAAACCCCTTTTTCAATTAAGGTAAAGTAGATTTTTCGTAGCGGTAGATATCACAAAAGATAACTTAGCCTAACCACATTGTTTATAAAAGTTAACTTGTTGTTAGTTAAGTTTGTTAGAGAATGTTATAATAAGGTTGCTCATGCACATACACTACCTACGATAGAGACTATGAATCTCTATATAAACAAATTAACGATTCCATGATCTATAATGAAGATTTTCCTTTATCCATATTAATTATCAAAAGGTTATATATGTATGTGATTTTTTTAAATATGTCAAATTTTGTTTTTAGTCTCTTAAAAATTTTCTTCAAAGAATAGTCCTTCTAAAAATTTTCATCCACACTTTTGATCCCTAATACTAAAAATATCGTTAAAACTGTCTCTAATTCAGTAGTTAAGTAATAAACCGTCGCTAATTCAATCACTAAATTGTAAAAATCGTCCCTAAGTTGCAGAAGGGATAAAAAAATAGATGGAAAATTTTAGTACGACTGTTCTTTGAAAGAAATATTTTGAGGGATTAAAAACAAAATTTAAAATATTTAGAAGGACCATAAACATATTTAAATTTATCAAAATTAACATCAAATGGTTCTAGACTCATAGTCCGACCCAATTACTCACAGTTGTTATGTTGATTTTGTTTTGGTCCTCCTGGTTACTTTATTTTACTTTTTTTTTCTACAATCAACTTCAAACATGAGAGAAATATAAACAAATTCCCTTTCTTAATAGATGAATTTGAAAAGCAACATCAATTTTCAACAAATCTAGTATTGCTACTAATTTTTTTTAACCACTATAATTTTGTGGAAAAGAACAATATTAGGGACCCATTGTAGAAAAAAATATTTAATTAAATATTTTCTCCATTTTTGTTATAAGTCGCTATAGAAAAAAAAAATTGTGAAAAATTATAACTAGTTTATAATTTTAACAACAAAAATAAAATAGTAGAAAGAAAGAGATACTAATTTATTTCAAATATTGACTCAAACTAAAACATAGATGAAAAAAAATGACAAAGTAATAATCACATACGATAATCATTTATGCTGAATGGCTCCAAAGTTCAACATCCTACATAGGAATAAAGTATTGATGTTCATACCCCACAGCTAATGATGTAGCTTCTTCATTTGGAGGGGCATATGAATTGTCTATCATGTATGGTTTTGTCCAAAAACTATCACTCAAAACATCCATGTATGCATGCATTAAAGGAAGCTCATAGTCATCAAGAATTGAACTTTCATATGATATTGAGGTTGATGCGGTATCCATTGTTTTGGAAGAGAGTCCACTTGAAGACGTGGTTGAAGACAATGGACTTGTAATAATGGGAACATTGTTGTTTTCTAATGGTCCTTCAAGTTTCTTGGCTTCTTAAGGATGACTATTTGAATTTGAAGCTTTGGCTTTTTCTGTTTCATGTTTAGTTTCTGGCTTATTATTTTTTATAAAACGTTTTTTCAAGTTGGTGTGCCAATGATTCTTTATCTTGTTATCGGTTCTCCCCAGTAAATTTGCAGCAATCGCTCTCCATTTGCATTATAAAATTTGTTTGATCATCATGAAAAAAGCCCTAACACAATTTATAAGTCTGAGTTAGATTAATTACATGCAATCCAATTAAATGGAGGCCCCGCTTTAATTTAAAAAAATATAGTTATAATAATTAAAAATGAGATAGCAAAAATTTAATTATATATTAATTTAAAAATAAAATATAATATAATTATTTTGATTTTTTATCAATCTTTTTTTTTTATGTATTGTGTTTTTATGAGAATATTTTTTAAAATTTATTTGGTCTTATTATATCACTCTTTTATGTCTGTTAATATTGATGAAAAAAATATATCTTCTAAAATTTGGAGCTTTGTGTGGTAGAGTTTGTCGTTCTTATATAGAGTCGGATCTGATTATTTGTGATAGCTTTTGTATTTTGAAAGTTTTCAAATTTTTTTATTACTACATTCATTTATCATTAAATAAAAACTTATCATTAAAAAAAAATAATAGTCATTTAAGTCCTTATGTTGTGTTTGATAATAAAAAAAATTAGGGCTTGTGGATAAATGTAGAAGTTGATAGAGCATTGACATGTTGATGTTACCTATTACCCAGTTTTTGATGAAGTTTAATGATAGTATTAGTAAAGTTTCCTCTTTTGAGATCTGGTCTTAAATAGTTCAACCACCTTAGTCTACAACTCTTCCCACATCTCTCAAGACCTGAAAACATTATCTCAAGATAACACATAAACTAGAAGAAAACCAATACACATACATGAATAAATTATTATTTATATAACCTGCAAATTTAGGTAGTTGTCGCCAATTCCAACAGCCATATCTAGTTACATAAGCAACCAACTTGTTGTCTTCTTCCGGAGTCCACTTGCCCTTCCTCAATTTATTTTTGTCACCACAAGAGCTTTTCACCATGTTCTCTTACTAATACCAATTCTTAGCATGAGTCTGTGTTGCATGTGGTATCATATATCTTAAGAAATAATATATTTATAGTAAAGTATCCTAGAGTTTGTTTGGGTTTCCATTTATCTACCAGCCAACATATTTTATATTAATTTATTAATAACATGCGAGTGAGTTTTGAAAAATAAATCTAAAAAAAAAACACATATTTTCCTTTGCTTTTGATTTTTTTTTCATTTTATCTCTAAATAAAATTAGTAAGCAAATCTGCAAATCTGAAGATGTGATGATGCTATGTGGCTTATTTATTTATTTATTTATTTATTTAGTACAGAGTTAAAATGAGAAAATCTTTAAAATCAAAGAGAAATATGAGTATTTTTTAAAGTTGAATTTTTCAAATTTCACCTAAATGATAGGAAAAACTAATTATTAAATCATAAATGATTTAGCTTACACTTCAAATTAATTTTGTTTCGAAAGTACTCATTTTAACTAAACTCAAAATTTTTTAAAATATATTTATTTATTAGTTTGGTAATAATCTTCAATAGATTTTCGTAATTTAAAATTTAGTTGATATATATAAATAACATTTATTTTCACTTAAAATTTAAATTTGATTTAAAAAATATTTCACTTTAGATAAAATTTGCTTACAAGTTGTGATAAATGACTTGGTTTTAGAATAAAATTGTAGTACAGACTAACATAGACATGCATGTGATATAACTACTAGTTTATTTCCTTGTGTTATATTGACCACAAAACTTGAATATCCATAACTACTACGGATGATATTAGAATATTGTAGGTATAATAAATGTACAGTTTATAATTAATTTAATAAATTAAACCACAAAATGTTTTTCAATATTTACTAGTAAATAGAAGAGTGCACGAAGAAATTATCATTTCATGTATTGTAAGAGTTACATTTGACAAATATAATTTAAAAAAATTGAAGATAACATTTATTGCAATTCTAAATTTAAAATATATTAAACATTATATTTATTATATTATATTTATTATATTTCTAAACAATTTGAAATTTTAAATGGCTTAAGAATGTAAACACCAATGATATAGCAGGGTTATTATTGAACTTGCTAGTATCCCAATGAAAAAGATGTGTTTAAAAAAAGGGTTGATGTTTACTCTGCTTGTACTTCTTATAAGTTGTGTACCGGATCTAACGAGTTTGATTGGGTATTATGGTAAGTTTGTCTCATATTACATCGGGTAATTGGTCGAGATGAAAAACTATTTTTCACCTCAAACTTTGATTTTCACCTGAAGTACACTTTGGTCAAAGTGATAACATTACTTTTAAATCTTGTTTTTCACCTCAAACCTTCGGTACAATCGATGGAATATCCATTGGGTTACACATGGGTTATGTAATTTAACGGATGTGAAACCCACTGTACTTCTAAAATATATCATACAACATACTAAAAAATCAAGTCGTCCAACATCAAAGGGTTCAAATCCAACACATTATAAGTCTCTCAACAACTCGTAAAACACTTTGATTCGACTCATAAATCTCAAGAGAACAAATCGTTCAACATAAACTGAGGTCATATAAGTCTTTTTTTTAGAATGTTGACCAATGGATTAAATATCTATAGTTATTGTTGAAAATCTCCCAAAATCTATCGAGAATTTCAATCAATCTTGATGAACAAGATTGTTATTACCTACACAATAACAATGAAAAGAGAAAAACAATGGAGAAAGAAAGAGTGTAAAGAACGATGAAGGGGAAAAATAATTAAAATTCTGCAGAGTTTCTCTCTGCCCACAAATTGTGGAAAACTTCTTCTTCACTTTGCAACTGCAAAAAACTGTGAATACAATGTTATGAATGTTCTATTCACTTCATTACAAAAATAAGGGTTACTCCCTCTATTTATAGATTTAGATTAACTTTGACCTCAAGGAAAAACCAAAAATTATAAAAGCCCAAAATAGCTAACATTACTAAAATAGGCATAAGTCTAAATCCTATTTGAAGCAACATGCTTCGACACTTCGACACACTAACACAACTCAACACACTAGGTGGTTCGACACTTCCTTACTCTGTCTAGCAACCTACTTCGACACAAGGAATTACAATTCAACACATCACCTAATTTATTATGTATAAGCTATCTACATTCATCATAGCTCTTAGTCTTCTGAACACTTCGACCTGCACTCCCTTTGTCATGAGGTCTGCAATCTAATTCTCAGTTCTGCAGTGTTCCACATTCATCTTCCCATCTGCTATCTGCTCTCAAAGATAATGGAACCTCATTTCGATGTGCTTGCTTCGACCATGGGTTATCGGATTCTTCGCTAAATTGATAGCTGACATGTTGTCGATCTTCATGGTAGTTGCTCCATGACTCTTTGTTGTTATCTCTTCGACCAGATTCACCATCCACGTTGCTTGACATGCACAAAGAGAAGCAACTATGTATTCTGCTTCACATGACGATAATGCCACTACTGGCTCCTTTCTCTAACTCTAAGCAACTGGTGCACCACCTAGCATAAACACATAGCCAGCTGTGGATTTTCGATCCTCAGGATCACTACACCAACTTGAGTCGGTGTATCCCACTAATTTGCATTCCTTTCCTTCATCAGCTGCAGGGAACAAAATGCCATAGTCGAGAGTTCCTTTCAAATACCTTAGTATCCTCTTCGTCGCTGCTAGATGTGATACATTTGGCTTCTGCATGAACCTACTCACCATACCTCTCATCATCTTGTCTTTGATCGACACCTTGTAGTTCTTTTCGATTAACTTCCCTACTCTGAGAAAATTGCTCTTCACGCCTGGTATGTACAACACATTTAAAATTATTGACCTCTTGCCATCTTTCCTCATAATCAGAACATCACCAACACCTTCAGCTGCTAGAGTGTTGTCATTTGCAAATTTCACCATGTTCTTCATTGAGGGCTTTATGTTGACAAACCAATCTTTCCTTCCAGACATGTGTGATGAGCATCCTAAGTCCAAGTACCACTAGTCCTTGAATCTATCTTCTTCTCTTATTTTAACCATCAGCAACGTCTCTTATTCTTCATGTTTCGCCAACTTTGCATAAGTTTCTTGATTCTTCTGCTTTTCTGGACAATCACTAGAATAGTGACCATACTTCTGACAATTGTAACATTGAATGTGACTCTTGTCTGGCTTTTGACCACCACCTCTTCCTCTACCTGCAACACCACCTCTTTGGTTACCTTGGTTCCAAGGTTTTCTCTGATTCGATAAGTTTCCTTCTTGCTGATTTCGACTAATCGAATTGTTGTAGCCTCCTTTGCCTTTGTTTCCATTCCAGCTTCCTTTGCCTTTTCTTTCTTTTGTTGATTGAGCCTGCAAAGCCATATCACTCTTCGACTTTCCTGCAACTCTTTCAGCCATTATTTGTTCATGAGATGCAAGTGCCCCTTGAAGCTCTTCCTTTGTCAGTTTTGACAAATATTTTGACTCTTCTATGGCTACTACCACGTGGTCGAACTTTGGAGTCAACGACCTCAAGATCTTTCCAACAATAGATCTTGATGTCAACACTTCTCCACATACTTTCATTTGATTCACCAGTTTCGTAACCTTGGTGAAAAAATCAGTTATGCTTTCATTGTCTTTCATCTGAAGCAATTCATACGTTCTTTTGTGAGTTTGTAACCTCACCTCTTTCACCTTCTCCGCGCCTCCAAACGATTTCTCCAGAATTTACCATTCTTCTTTTGCTGACTCTACATCACTAACATTTTCAAAGTTATCTGCATCAACACATTGATGGATTATAAAGAGAACTTTATAATCTTTCTTCTTCAATTCTTTATGTGCATCCTTTTCTTGATCTGTTGCGGCTTCTGCCAGCGTTGTTATTTCTTCCTTCATAAGATCCCAAAGATCTTGATAACAGAACACAACCTTTATTTGCTTTCACCAATTCTCATAATTGTTGTTCTTGAGAATCAGAATATTTACTGGAAAATGCCTATTTGGATGATTCGTTGTCATGGTAATTTTTTCCCACGAATCGATTAACCGGAGCTCTTGATACCAGACGTTGAAAATCCCCCAAAACCTATGGAGATTTTCAATCAATCTTGATGAACAAGATTGTTATTACCCACACAATAGCAATCAAAAGAGAAGAACAATGGAGAAAGAAATTGTGTAAAGAACGATAAAGGAGAAAAAGAATTAAAATTCTGCAGAGCTTCTCCCTGCCCACAAACCATGGAAAACTTCTTATTCAATTTAAAACTACAAAATACTGTGACTACAATGTTATGAATGCTCAATTCACTTCATTACAAAAATATGAGTTACTCTCTCTATTTATAGATTTAGATGAACTTGGATCTAAAGGCAAAACCAAAAACTATAAAAGCCCAAAATAACTAACATTACTAAAATAGGTATAAGTCGAAATCCTATGTGAAGCAACATGCTTCGACACTTCGACACACTAACACAACTCAATACACTAGGTGGTTCGACACTTCCTTACTCTGTCGAGCAACCTACTTCGACACAAGGAATTACAATTCAACAGTTATAACATTATAGTTATAATGTAAAAACACATAGAATAATAATAAACTATCATTGATTAAAAATCATTAATATAACTAATTGTACAATTAACTAATATATATATATATATATATATATATATATATATATATATATATATATATATATATATATATATATATATATATATATATATATATATATATGTATGTATGGGTGTATATTGTACTTATATAGGTTTTGTAGATGACATCACAATCACATACAAGAACTTTAATGACATTCATATTATTTTAAATTAAATTGTTAAGTTTTGTTACAAATAAATGTTTATAATCCAAAAGCTTATATAAATATGTTTGTAATTAATTAAAATGTTTTCTTATTAATTTGAATTGTATTCATAATATCTATAAAATAATTTAAATAATTTGTATACTTTATTTTTTCAATTATTTATAAATTTTTAAACAAAAATAGAACCAATATAAAAAATTATATTAATATATTATTTAAAAAAAATTACACCAAAACACTTATTAATAATAACCCAATATATATTACTTTTTATTAAATGAAAGATATTAAATTATTTCTATTTTGATATGAAAAAACAACTAATATAAAAAATTAGATTAATATATTTTTTAAAAATAAATTACATTAAAACACTTATTAACAATAACTCAATAAAATTTTCAAAGAAAAGATATTGAAACCTTACTTTGTTTTTACACTTTATTTTTTATTGTATTAAAAATATATATTATTACTTTTCATTAAATGAAAGATATTAAATTATTTTTATTTTGATATGAAAAAAAACTAATATAAAAATTATATTGATATATTTTGTAAAAAAAATTATACTAAACATTATATGATTTTTTTTTTTTTTTGCATGTAGAATCACATTCAAGGGATAATACTTCATTGCTTAGGTAGTTAACCTAACTCGATCACATGCAAGGGACTTGCATGCATAGCTTCTTATAGGCTTACATGATTAGTTATATAGGTGTATAAGTGTACTTATATAGGTTTTGTAGATAATATGGCAATAAATGATTCTCAATTCTTCTATATATAAATTAATATTTTATCACACACTTATCATTACCTCTCCTTCACCTCCATCTTTTAACAAACAAACATAAACTACTTGAACAAATTTAATGGATTCAAACCCCTTTTGAAAAAGATGGAAAATTTCTCTAATAGGAAGTTATTGGAAAGTTTCTCGATATGAAAGTTGCAAATGCTATTGACGATGAGTACAACCTTAGATAACGAATTTTCCTGCAAGAATGCAAACATATCATATGGAGTTTTACAACCATAGTGTAAGTGATGCTTGTATCTTCTCCAATAAATCGATTTTGTTTGCACATACAAGTAATTTTTGTTTTGTTTTTTTTCCTCATAATGTTTTCCTAATCTGTTTGATTTCATTATTTGCTAACTAATTGCATTTTATAAAACACAGATAATGCAAAAACTTCCTTCATGTTTTGCTAAAGAATCTGGAGACGAGATTGCACCATATGCGACTCTTCGGGATCCAAAAGATAATGAATTTGAGGTACAAGTCATAAAGAAAAATGGAGAGTTATATTTTAATGATAGTTGAATCGAATTGAGAGATATTTTCAACATAAAGTTTGGTGTTTGGGTTACCTTCAGATATATAGATAATGGACTTTTAACTATAATATTTACAAGTAGGTTTGGCGAAGAAATTGAGTATCCTACCTTTATTCCTCCAATTAAACGAAGTTTGGTTAGAAAACCTCTTGAAACTAGCTCATCAAGTATTACTTATTTTTTCACTTCCCTTTTTGGATATCTTATACCAAAAGTATTTACTTTTAATTTTACGAAAGTGTTGACATCCTCTGATGTCAATTCTGGAGTGTTGGTATATTTTTTTATTCTTGATCTTATAGTTTTTATTGAAACTTATTAAAAATTTATTTTTTTTCCTTTGTGATTTAATATATTTTTTCGTGTTGTATTGACCATAAAGTTTACTTTGGCGTGGATTTTGTCAAAAAGCTTTACCATCTGTTATTTCTGAATTGCTTTTGGTTGATTACGGTGGCAATGGATTTAATTGTATTTTGAATTTTGAGATCGAACCAAAAATGTCATGCAAGATATCAGGAGGATGGATTGATTTTTACAAGCTACATTGTTTATCTGAATGGGTGAAAACAAAATTTAGTGTCACTGAGAGTCGCAACAACAAGATCATGTATGTCCAAATCCTACCAATTTTTAAAGTGAGAACAACTTTGATTCACCCTTTGAAGGATGGCAAATTCATTCCTATTTATATGCACTAATAACTTTTTAAACCAAATTCATGATCTTGGTTTCTATGTTTGAGTTTACTCGTGTGGTGGTGGTATCAGTTATTGTATTTTATTGTGTTTTTTATATTCATTTCCTGCCTTTTGTCATTCATGTAATATTTTTTTTCTTCTGTTTTAACAATAAATCAAATTAAATGCCTACAATATTTGTCTACTCCTTAATTTCTTTCTTTGTGCTCGGTTTTATGTACTATTGACATGAATTTATATTAAAAATTTATGAGGAACATGATTCATTTCACTTTGCAGGATGATTTTGCTGAGGCTATGCATCAATTTATGGAGAGTCATCAATCATTTGAGTCGGTTGTCATGATACTTCAACTTTGCAAGTTAAAAAAATACTTTGGTTAGTAATAATATTTTATGATCTTATATTATAGTTAGTATTAAATTTGTATAATTAGATTTAATAGAGTTGTTTTAGTATTAATTAATGATACTATTTTTACAACCAAGAGTTATGGAAGTATCTAATACTTTTTATGGAACTAAATTGATGTTGAATGATGATGTGCGAGACATTGTTGAGTATTGATCCAAGTAAATTGATGAACAAGTTGCACATATTATAATTTTGAAAGATAAAATATATTTAAATTTATTAACTTATATGATTTACTAAATTTATAGGATGAATGGGATTGAGGGTGATCTCACTCAAGTTATTAGTCAAATGAGTGGTCCAACAATAGTTCCTCTATCATATGATTTGATGCAAATAGCGAGCATGACCATTGATGATTTTACCGAATCACTAGAGATAGACCTTAGAGTGTAATAATGTTAAGCAAATCAATTGACTTTGGTAATAGGTAACATGTTAATTTTTTTTAATTAATATTTTTAAACCAAAAAAATTGATTCACATATTTTTTGCTTGGATAAGAAATTTGTTGGTTCTATATTGGCAAGAATCTGTGAACTTGAGACACATCTCAGATGGTATTATCAGACATTCACCAAGTGTGCAACAAAGGTTACCACTATAAATGAGTCATTTTCTGTGAAAAGTGCAAAACATCAAGGACAACTATTCCTAAGCAAGTCATTTGGTTCTTACATAAAAATTCACTAGATAGTTTATTATCTATGTATTTCTTCTAATATGAAATAATTTTCCAGGTACAAGATTCATGCACAAGTCATAGATAATACTAGATCGACCATTTTTATTTCATAGGGTCGTTAATCGATTTTTGGGTAGAAGTGTACAAGATCTTCTTGCTAATATGAATCGGGTTATTGCATTTGTTGCAATCATCATTCTAAAATATATTCACTTATATTACTAAGTTACATATTAAAATATGATTGATTTGGATGCTTTTTCACAGGATTTGATCTATCCACCTGAGCTTGATGCATTTGTTAACAAACTAATGTTATTTAAGGTAGAAGTGAGTGATGCCAATTTGTTTCGCAACTGGCGCAATTATACGGTTAAAAAGTTGACTAATAATGAAGATATTTTTAACCAATTTATTACGCTTCATGGAATCAATGTATGAATATAATTTTTATTTATGTTTTTTTGTTAATAATCCTACAAATCCTTATTATTATAATTTGTATAACAATTGGAAAACGAGGATGTTGAAGATGATTGTGTTCAATTAGAGAGTCAAGTTGCTGATAATAATGTCATGGTATATAACTTATTTTATGTTTTTTTTAATGTTAATTTGTGTACAATATCATTCTTATGATTTTTAAATTCTATATGTAGGATGCTAATGAAGGAGATGATTCAAATAAAGAATGTTTTGTTGCTATGGATTATGGAAATACACCTACAAACAAAACATTGGGAAAGAGGTCCATTGATAGTATTGAATCGATTGTTATTGATGATATTGATGGTGTTGTGTCATCTGTTACTAAAGGTCGAAAAATTCCATGTGTTAAGATTGAAAAAACTTATTGATCGTGTTTAGTGAAGTTGTGATTACAAACATGTGTACTCAAGTTATTTCTTCTAAATTTATCCTCTTTTAGTTTTGTTGCATATGTTAGAGTCATTTTTCTATAGTTTTTCTGAACTTGTCACCTATGTTCTGTTTTTTCTTTCTGATTTACTATGTTAAAGAATTGGTGGGTCCTCTTATGATGTGCTTATTTGAACGGAAATCATAATATAATCGCATGCCCTTAAATACGATAGTTGACAAGGGTCCTATTAACAAACACCTTATGTCTAATATAAGATTCAAATCTATTTGTCTAAACAAAATTGCATTGTAATAAACTAAACAAGATAAAAAACTATCCTAAGAAAATTTATTTGGTTAATTTGTCTAAGAAAAATTGGATTCTAAAGTCTTACTCATAATTACTAAATATATTAATTCTTGCATCCTTTTTAATTAGTGTTTTTTCAAGAGATTGGATTGAAGTTTGTTCACTTATTTTAATATGTTTTTAATTAGTGTTTTTACTAATTTGCGTTTGGTTCTTCATCTTATGAATTACATTCCTCTAGAAAAAGAATTGTACTAACTCCAAATTCATTCACCCCGGGAAAATATACACTACATAATGACACACTTATTTATTGTTTGAGAAATGCATAACAATTATCGTATATTCGGGATTTTCCTTCTATCAAGCCACTTCACATTTTCTTCCAAGGTAATATTGAAGTTGATTATTGTTGAGCTGTTTTTATTTGGTCTTACCTCAAACAGCAACACAATCATTAAAATGTGATGAATATTCAAGCTCATGATCTAATGACTTCATATAAACTAATTCCAATGACACCAAAATTGATTCCATAAAAAATCAGCCCATCCATTAAGAAACCATTAGATTTTTATCCTATCTAAAATAATATATCTCACACAACTAATAGGAAACCAGATTTTCTTCAACTAAATTAGATGGTTACAATAATGACAACAATGTAATATGTACAACTAACTTAGAGGGTGACAATAATGTCAACAATGTAATATGTACAAATAATATTAAACAATCTGACGTTCCTTCTAATTCAGGTATACCTTCTAATTCGTTATATTTTAATTTTCCTATTTATGTTCCTTATATAACATATACATATTTTGACTTATTAATTGTGCACACATGTATATTTTATAAAAATTGCATTTTTTTATGTTTTTATATAATGTGTAATTGTCTATACATTTAGGGAGTGTGTTGATATTGGAAAATCGTAACGACTTCAATAGAGAACTAAAGGATACTGCTAACTCAAGTATTATTATTATTTTTTATAAATTGGTTGTGAATATTCAATTTAACTTCTTTAAATAACTAATAATATTATCTATGCAGTCAAGGGGTTTTCAAAATATTTTAATATTGGCAAACCAAATTGAACATGTGAAGATTGTTGTGCAATGATGTGGTATGAAGAGCACTCTCAAAAGCAATATAATACAACAAATTCAAAATTCTCAATATGTTACAGTCAAGGCAATATTGAAATTGCACCATACACACGCCTCCCAGAACCATTATACGATTTATATCACAAACATGATAGAAGGAGTAAGTTCTTTTTGGAAAATATTATATCTTTAACAACATGTATGTTATACATCAATGGGTGGATAGATTAATACATCCTTAAATAATGGATATTCACCTCCAATGTTTGTGATTAATGGTGAAAATTATCATCAAATTGGAAGTTTATTGCCCTTGCCAGGAAAGCAACCTAAATTTGCTTAACTATATATCTACGACACTGATAATGAAATATCAAATATGATAACAACTTTTGGATGATTTTCCAACATTATATTAATTTATTATTTATACCATCTATATTCGTTTTAATTTATAAAAAAATTGGGCATGATGGAAGATGATGATTGTCGTACTTCAAAAAATATGATCCTTCGAGAAGCGCATCGCGGAAAAAATATTCGAACAAAGTCTCCACCGAAATTGTTTTATTCCAATTAAGGAATAGGAAAATATCGATAAAACATTTAAAATAAAAATGGTCGTCACAATCAAATTCGGGATTCGGGAGTTGATTGCGCAAGGGGAATATATTAACACCTCTAACATCTGTTGTACTCAGCAAAAACTTTTTAGTTAGACTTGCGACTGAATGTTAGATTACGTTAATTATTTTCTTTGAATGTTAAAAGATAAAAAAGAAAAAAGTAAGGAAACTACAAAAAGTTTTTTATTAATGGGCTTAACAAGATTGCGGGTCTTGGTCCTACGTATTTCTAGGTGCAATAAAGAATTAAAGATTACGTAGTTCTGGGTAAAAAAATATTTGTCTGTTGGTCTATTTTAGCAAAAACTATTTTGTCACAATCGAGCGGAAAACATTGCTTACTACCCAAAACATGGAGAAGTGAACATTGACATCGCGTTAGAATGGATAACATAATCCGGATTCTCACAAATTTGATCTTGTCACATGCGAGCGGAAGGCGTTGTAACTTTTTGCACATGTAGGAACAAATCTTGTTGCATCGTCTCGAAATAGACGAAGCATCTTTATTTTATGAAAAGGTTTTGATTGCACGGCGGCGAGAAAAAGATAAGTTTGATGTGTTTGAATATTTTTGGTGATTGACAAATATTCAAACGGTAGGCTAAGTGCGGCCATCGCATGAATATTCGGGAAAGGAGAAGAAAATTACTTCCACCCCAATCTTTTTCACTCGATTTATTTTGAAATTTGTGTGGCGAATCAAGTCATGTTTTTTTAATGGACGACAAGTATTCGAACGGCAGGCTAAGTGCGGCCATCACACGAATATTTGGGAATGAATAAGAAAATTACTTTCACCCCAATCTTTTTCGTCCACGAAAGAAATCAACTCTATTCATTTATTCAAGATTGTTTTGAAGCGATTGATGAATGTTCAAACGGTAGGCTAAGTGCGGTCATCACATGAACATTCGAGAAAGAAGAAGAAAATTATTTTCACCACAATCTTTTTCAATATCTTTTTTATTGAGAAAATATTTTAATGGACAAACTTGGCACTGAATCAAGTATTTGAAATTGATTTATGGAAATGGATTGAAATGATTATGAATAGGAATGAGATTGAATGGGCGTGGTTTAAAAATGATGGTTGAAATGATAGTGAAACGATATTTGAAATGATGGTGATATAAGTCGATCAATTTTTAATTATTCAAAATCAATTGATTAAAATTTAATTAAACCACTTAATTAATATATTCAAAATTAATTATCAAAATCATTTGATTAAATCAAATACTCAAGGTAATTAAAATTAATTATCAAAATTAACTAATTTAAATAAATTTTAATTAAATAATTAATTTAATTAAAAGAAAGAAAAGAGTAAGTGACAAAGTCGGTTTAAAAAATGATTGAAGCAAATTAACCACAATGTGCTCAAAGCCGGTTTGTATATAGTGAAAACGGAGTTGAAATGTTTTATGTAAGATCATAACACGACGAAAATATCCTATCAATATATCGAAGGTTCGACGGCATAACGATATAAAAATATCGAATCCACGGATCAAAGTTCGATTTTAAACATAACACAATGCAATAAATGAAGCAACAACTCAAATTATTTTCGAGGTTTGCAACATTATTTAAAGAGCGGATGCACGTAACAATGCGCTTAGAGTCCAAATTCCAAACAAAACTAGCAAGAAATAATATAATAATAGCATAATAAATAGATATACCGATAATAATAAAGCAAAAGAATGATGTGGAATCAGCAAAGTCAAATGGCCTTCTTCTTAATAACAACAACATGCAGCACATAGGTCAAGCAATAGTAGAAAATTTCAATTCAAAACAATCTGGAAAAAAAATAACCGGGTTTTCAAAGGTGAAGAAAATTTTCAATAAAAATTAAAAGTATCTTCTTTCTTACCACTCTTCTATAAAACCCATTCAAACAATAACTCTCCCTATTAGTTCAAATACAAACGCGGGAAAAAAGATCCACATGAGAACTTTAGAAACTCAAATCAATAGCAATGCAAACATCAACATATTCGTAAATCATAATAGGAACACGAAACGAATGCACAATCAAAATACAATCAGTGTAACATCAACATCAAACACTACAATGTCAACACACACCAATCATCAAATTAAATTGAAATAGAATATAAATGAAAATAAAAACCAACTAAGACACGGTCACGTAATTGTTGGGTTTTGGGCTCCCTTCCTATATGGAGAAATGCCCAATATGTGCAAGCTCATGTGTCTCACTTAATCAAGTGGAGAGATGTCAGATTAGTGAGAGTGAGAGAGTTGAATTCAAATAGTGAGGCAAGAGAAAAGTGAGAGAGGAAGAGCAAAACCTATTTTCGCATAAAACAGAGCAGTTGCACTAGATTCGCAATTTCTCCTCCGTTCACCGTCGGATCGGGCTGAAATTTGGACAGCAGGTTCGTGACTCGTGGTACTTCAATCTGACCGGTTGGATCGTCGATCAGAGGCCTGAGGTGGGAGAAATCGAGCTCGGACAGTAGCAGTATTTTCTGGTTTTTCTGCTGAACTTTGTTCTCAATTTCTTGCTTGTTTTCTCATTCTTTTGGCTGATTGTTATGCTGGTTACCTTGTTGTTTTTGGCTGGTTACTGAGCATGAATTTGTGCCATATTTAAAACTCTCTTGTACCCATATTTTGATCATAGTGGAGCTCTATTACTGGCTTGGTCCCGTGGTTGTTTACTTCTCACATTGAGAAAGTTTTTCCACGTTAAAAATTATTGTGTCCCTTGTGGTGGTGATTTTAGTTGCCGTGATTATTTGTTGTTGCTCCTCACAGATTTTTGCAAGTTTGGGAAATTGATTATTCGCTGCATATTGCTCTGTTAGAGTTGTTATTGTTATTTGTTGTTGAATTTCCCATCAGAGTGGCATCAGAGCTCTTTGGTTAAGGGGTTGTTTGACTTGTTTGAATGATGGAGGCAAATACAAATATAATGATTTGTTTGAATGACTCTAATTATCACTTGTGGAAGAGAAAAATGAAGGATCTGTTATTTGTGAAGAATTTGCATCTTCCTGTGTTTGCTAGTGAGAAGCCAGAATCCAAGACTGATGAGGATTGGAGTTTTGAACATCAGCAGGTTTGTGGTTTTATTCGGTAATATGTAGAAGACAATGTTTATAATCACATTGCTAATGAGGAACATGCAAGATCCTTGTGGAAGAAGATTGAATCTTTGTATGCTTCTAAATCAGGGAATAATAAGTTGTATTTGTTGAATTCCTTGATGAATTTGAGGTACAAGGAGGGGACTTCTATTTCAGATCACTTAAGTGATTTTCAAGGGCTCCTAGATCAATTGTCAGGTATGGGTATCAAATTTGATGATGAAGTGTTGGGACTATGGCTACTGAATACTCTACCAGATTCTTGGGAAACTTTTCGGGTTTCAATTACAAACTCAGCTTCTGATGGTGTTGTCTCTTTGCAAAGTGTAAAGGGAAGTGTTCTTAATGAGGAGATGAGAAGTAAGGCACAAGGTACTTCATCTCATTCTGAGGTACTTGTCACTGAGAACAGGGGCCGTAGTCAAAGAAAGGAACCGAAAGGGAACAGATAGAATAACAGAAGTGCAAGTAGAGAGAACAACAGAAGCAAGTCCAAGTCCAGATACAAGAATGTGGAGTGCAATTATTGTCACAAAATGGGGCACATACAGAGGACTGTTTCATATGGAAAAAGGGAGAGTAAAAACAATAACAGTAAGCAGAGAGATAAGAATCATGACGATGATGACCGTGTTACTACTGCTACTTGTGATGATCTGATTATTCTCCGTTACTATGACTCAGTAAATCTTGTATCAGATGGGAGCATGTGGATTATTGATAGTGGTGCTACACTGCATGTTACACCAAGGAAGGAGTTTTCACATCTTACACTTCTGGTGACTTTGGAGTGTTGAAGATGGGTAATGATGGTGTGTCCAAGGTAGTTGGTATTTGAAATTATGGTATAGTCAGAGTTCAGATGTTCTACACGAAGTCATGACATCTGATCCAACAATGTTACTAAATACAACAAGACAGTTATACAAATTAAAACCCAGTACTCATATGCACCCATTCACAGATGTCAAGCCATCTGCTAGTATACCACCATGGAAAGAAGAACATCCAGTTTTATCCATCTAGTGCAAAGACACAGTAGAGATCAAACATAGCCCTTATGTTTATTGATCCTGCCCAATTAACAGCATGATGTCTCAACACTGATTTGAACATCACCTGTCTCAACATTACAGATGGGTGAACTGTAATAGACCAACCAGCCTATACATCAGTATTAACAGTCAATAATGAATGTCATAACATTCTGTTTTGCATTCAGACTGCAGGCTATGTATTAGGTATGTTATTCCCTTCATAAACAGACTAAAACCAGACTGAGTTATAACATACAGAATATAGTGTGCAGAAGGTAAAAACACCAGTAATTGTTAACCCAGTTCGGTACAACATTACCTACTCTGGGGGCATACCAAGCCAGGAAGAAGATCCACTATTAGCAGTATTAATTCAGAGTTAAACTCCCCCGTTTACAACTCCTCACTTAATCCCTATCCAATGCAATCTATACCTAGGCACTCCTAGATAGAAACCTCCAGTTTCCATTCCTATCACTACAATTACCATGTAATGCTTAGATAACTTGAACATGCTTCACAGCTTTGTTCAAGAGCATAACCACTCTTGCCTACAGGCTTTGAGTTATAAATAATCTCATGCTTTCAAGCACTGAGAAACACCTGGTAACCTTCCCACAGGTTGGGAGGTTTACCTCTCACACACACCCCTAATTTTTACATTGTTTGAGGCTTACAAAATCTAGGTTACAATCTGCTATTTATAACCTAACCACCCAACTGGATTTGGGCCTTCAGAAATCGCAGCAAATCTTTCCTTTGCTGTTACAGAGCTGGCAGAATTCTTCTGCTACAATCAAGGTCTTCAATCTTTTATTTCCTAAAAGATCTCCATATTTGGGAACTGTATATTCACCAAATATATTCACCAAATCTTCTGATTGAATCTTCAAGATCTTCACATAGGAGTTAGGATATTCACCAGATCTCCTAATTGATCACAAACCAAACCAAAATTAACTGATTCAGTTTTATACACATGTGAGATGTCACAGTCCCGATGTCATGACATCTTACATGACATGTTGATCCAGATGTTGAACTTCTTCAACCCAACATATTAAAACAACAGAGGTGATTACATTATTTGTTTTACAAAATTAATGCCAATCTTAAGGTACTAACAGTATTGGTGATGTTTGTTTGCAGACCAACATGGGAGTGCAGTTGTTGCTTAGAGGAGTCAAACATGCTCCAGATGTTCGCTTTAATTTGATATTTGTGCAGATGCTTGATGATGGTGGTTATGATAATCACTTTGGTTCAGGAAAATGGAAACTCACCAGAGATAACTTAGTTGTGGCCAGAGGGGAGAAAATTATTAAATTGTATTGGACTAAAGCATTGGTTGCTAAAGACAGTGTGAATGCCTTGGATATGAAGGCTTCTTTATGGCACCGCAGGCTTAGTCATATCAGTGAAAAGGGGCTGAATTGTTTAGCTAAAAAGGATGTACTTCCGGGATTAAAGAGTGCATAGTTGGAGAAATGTTCTCATTGCATGGTTGGTAAGCAAACTAGAGTATCCTTCAAGAAACATCCTCCCTCAAGGAAGTCAGAGTTGCTTGAATTGGTGCATTTTGATGTTTGTGGCCCGTTGAAGGTAAAGTCATTTAGTGGTGCACTTTATTTTGTTACATTTATTGATGATTGTTCCAGGAAGCTTTGGGTCTATGCTTTGAAGACAAAAGACCAAGTTTTGGAGAAATTCAAAGAGTTCCATGTTATGATGGAGAGACAGTCAGGCAAGAAGCTGAAATGCATTCGTACTGACAATGGTGGTGAGTATTGTGGACCATTTGATGTTTATTGCAAGCAGCACAGTATCAGACATGAAAAGACTCCTCCTAAAACTCCTAAGTTGAATGGTTTAGCAGAGAGAATGAATAGGACATTGATTGAAAGAGTTAGGTGTATGCTTTCTGAAGCAAAGTTGCCTAAGAATTTCTGGGGTGAAGCATTGTACACGGCAGTGCATGTTATTAATCTGAGTCCTGTAGTTTCTTGGAATGCTGAGATGCCAGACAAGATTTGGTTTGGCAAGAATGTCAGGTATGATCATTTGCGTGTCTTCGGTTGCAAAGAATATGTGCATGTTCCAAAGGATGAGAGATCCAAGTTGGATGCGAAGGCAAGACAGTGCATCTTTATCGGTTATGGTCAGGATGAATTTGGCTACAAGTTGTATGATCCAATTGAGAATAAAGTTGTTAGAAGCCGTGATGTGAAGTTCATGGAAGACCAAACCATTGAAGACATTGATAAGATGGAGAAGACTACACCTGAGATCGGTAATGGTTTGTCTGATGTTGATCCAGTTCGGATGCCTATACATGATCTGGATACTGCTGAAAATAATGTTCAGAATGATGAACAACATTATGATGTTGGTGATCAATAACTTGAAAATAATTTTGATGTTCCTAATGATGATGCTGAAGAGGAACATGAAATGTCACAAGATGAGGATCTTGGTGATGCTCCTGAACTCCCTCCAGCTCAAGTTTGGAGGTCTACTAGGCAGAGGAAACCATCCACCAGATATCCTTCTGATGACTATGTTACCTTGACTGATGGAGGAGAACCTGAATGTTATGATGAAGACATGGAGAGTGATGAAAAGAAGAAGTGGCTAGATGCTATGCAAGATGAAATGAAGTCTTTGCATGATAATCACACTTTTGATTTGGTGAAATTGCCTAAGGGCAAGAAGGCTTTGGAAAACAGGTGGATCTTCAGGGTGAAGCAAGAAAGCACTTCTACATCTCCAAGGTATAAAGCCAGATTGGTTGTGAAAGGTTTCAGACAGAGAAAGAGTGTTGATTTCAATGAGATTTTTTCTCCTGTGGTGAAGATGTCATCCATTAGAACCGTGTTGAGTTTGGCTGCTACTCTTAATTTGGAGGTAGAGAAAATGGATGTCAAAACCGCTTTCCTTCATGGTGACTTGGAGGAAGAGATTTACATGAAGCAACCTAATGGCTTTTTGGTTAAAGGCAAGGAAGACTATGCGTGTAGGCTGAGAAAGAGTCTATATGGTTTGAAGCAGGCCCCACGTCAGTGGTACAAGAAGTTTGAGTCAGTTATGTGTGAGCAAGGCTACAAGAAGACTACTTCTGATCACTGTGTCTTTGTTAAAAAGTTTGCTGATGATGATTTCATTATCCTGTTATTGTATGTTGATGACATGCTTATTGTTGGGAAACATATTTCCATGATTGACAGGTTGAAGAAGCAATTGGGCGAGTCATTGCCATGAAAGACACGGGAGTTGCTAAGCAGATTCTTGGTATAAGAATCATGCGTGACAGGAACAAGAAGAAACTTTGGTTGTCACAAGAACACTATGTTGAAAGAGTGTTACAGAGGTTCCAGATGGAAAATGCTAAGGCTGTAAGTACTCCTCTTGCTACTCATTTTAAATTGAGTACTAGTCAGAGTCCTTCCAATGAAGCTGAAAAATCAGATATGCAACGGGTTCCTTATGCATCTGTTGTGGGTAGTTTAATGTATGCAATGGTGTGTACAAGGCCTGATATTGCACATGTTATTGGTATAATTAGTAGATTTCTGTCTAATCCAGGTAGAGAGCATTGGAATGCTGTGAAATGGATTTTGAGGTATCTTCGTGGTACTACCAGGTTGAGGCTTTGTTTTGGAGGTGATAAGTCTACTCTTGTGGGATATACTGATTCTGATATGGCTGGATGTAGCACCTCAAATTTTGCCCCCTCATTCATGCATTCATTTTTAGGTCATTTAACATTTCATATTGAATTTCATCATGTCAATCAGAATTAGCTCCAAGAAGCTCGAATATCATCCAAGACACTTTGTGGGTTCTATTTGGGTGATCAGTCAACACAAGGGAATGACTTGAGTTACTTCCAACATGTTCAAATGGGGTCTATTCATCATTCAAAACGCTAATCTTGAAGGAGCAAAAGTCTGTTCCTGAGCTGTCATGCTCGCTAGGCGAGCAGCGTGGTTCACCTAGCGAGTCTGAACTGTCATGCTCGCTAGGCGAGCAAATTCTTCGCTAGGCGAAGCGCACGCGTTTTAAAAATAAAAAAAATAATATATAATAGAAAAATCTTGGACTTGGACCTCTCTCATTTGAGCCCACCAAGCCACGAAAATCAGAGTATAAATTCTAAATTTCATTGAAACAAAACCCTAGGGAGAGATTCTAACGAATTCAGAGCAGCCTCTAGAGACTGAAGGGAACTCATCTGCATAGAACCAATTCCCTCTCATATAAACCCTAAGATTGTTCTGCAAACCCAACGATACAATTCAATTTCATTCGACCTCTCCAATCAGGTTTGCCTTATTCCCATTGCTTTACGCTTTTAATTTGAAATTCCTGAAGCATGAGGTATTATGTTTGAATACGGGAGAGTGGGTATAGTTAGGTTTTGCATGTGGGTTTAGATGTGTATGAATGGGTAGAACAATGCCTTGAATGTTTAATCACTTAATTTCTGAGATGGATACCATAGGGTTTGGGGTTTCGGAAATCGTACTGTTATCAAGGAAGAACCCAGAACCCTCAGGCATTTGCTAGCACCTCGCTAAGCGAACATATAGCGAAGCTTCGCTAAGCCTTCGCTAAGCAATGCAGTAGCGATCGTGACAGTTTTTTTTGTTTGTTCTCTAACCTGTTTTGCGTTTTGTTGTGACAGGTTTTCTATTGCATCCGTGCACTGTTTACCTGACACTGTTATTGCTATGATTCTCTTGTTTGGTGCAACTCTTGATTGCACCCCGTCTTGTTATCCTGACTTGTTTGTTGAGTTTTTGTGAGGGCTCACATGACTCTTGAAGAGATAGCTTGCTTGGTATTCCACTTTATTTGTGGGATATTATTTGGAGATTTATTCTGATTGCTTTGCTGACTTGTTTTCTTTGATGGTGCTAGCCTGAGAGATCTCGGGGTTCCTTGTTTCTTTAGTGGCTGTTACTTCGGATCTTTATCCGTGTGGTAGATCTCTTGACCCCTTTTACATTTTTCCCGCATTTTACCTCTTTCTTAGCTGGAAGACCTCGATAGGAGGAAATGTTTTTGTGTGTTTACTTTTGTGCCTAAAGACCTCCAAGAAGAGGCACCAGTGCTAAAGACCTCCATGAAGAGGCAATTGACGGATAAAAGGGATTAGTAGTCAATCCCCCGTTATTCAGTGTGTCGTTCTTTATGCTCACACTACATGTCGATGCTTCAGAACAAAAGCCCAAGATCTTTTGTCCGGTCGTCAGTGGAGAGGGTTCCATCTTCCTGAATCCCCACTTTTTGTCATGAGCTCACCCTGTCCAAGGTTAAGAGCTACGAGGTCTTGTCCTTATTACCCTTTTGATCTGCTCATCCTGACGTTCGATGTCAGTGGTTAAGAGCCCATTTGATTACCTGTCCATGGCTTGGTTGTCGAGGTTGATATGACCCCTCTTGACTAAAGCCCTACCCACGTATGTTTAAGCCCCCTTGTTGGTGTGTTTACTTTATGCATGTTTGTTTTGTATGGTGTGATCGTCTCCCCATGGGATTGCTAAGCTTCGTATAGTCTCTCGTTTGCATGTCAATTAAGGTAGCACGATTCCTTCGTCTAGGACTTCCTTTTTGCATGAGCATCCTAAAACACAAACAAACTCATTGATTTTTCTTCTCCTAGGAACACGTTAACTCCTTCTACTACAGGCGAGTAAGTCTCCAAAGGTCGAGCATCCGGTAGATTGCGTAGTAACGTCGTTCATCTAAAAACACAAACAAATAGGTCAGCCGAGCTACGAAGACTCTGATTCTCATATTCAGATGAGATACATATGCAGTGGATGCGACATCCGTGCGAGTCATTTTCTTTTGACCCCTCTTTTAGTAAATAGTACGTTAGATAAACCCACACCCTTTAGACAAGAACAACAAGAGTGGATCCCGTAGAGTACTACAGATGCGTAGGGGTGCTAATACCTTCTCTTCGCATAATCGACTCCCGAACCCAAGATTTGGTTGCGAGACTTTGTCTTTTCCTTTCCTTTTTCTTCAGGTTTACTTCGAGCATTTCCTTTCCCTCCTTTGGGATAAATAACGCACGGTGGCGACTCTTCTGTCATTTCTTTCTCGCCGGTTGTTTTTTCGCATTCTATATTTTTTTAGGCTGCGACAGCTGGCGACTCTGCTGGGGACCCGGTTTCCCTAAGCGAGTCCCTCCTAGCTTTTGTAGGTTTCTTGTTGGTTGGGTGTTTATTTCTTTTGTACAGTTATTTATTTACCTGCTTTACCTTATTACATTCATGTACATATGTCTGCTGTATCTGTGGGTTCTGTTAGGTTGTTTGTTTGTTGGGATGGGATGTTCTATGAGAGATAAGCCCACTACCCAGGCTTAAGTGTACACACAAGTTTTAGAGTGGATAGTCATGAGGCTTGTGTGGCATGTTGCTACGTTAAGTCGTTCATGAGACCCACATTTCAGACGAGGTTTCTGTTGGATATATTTTGTCCTATGGGTGTTCCATAACGACAGATATTCCTTTAGAAATCGTCGACTCTGGTGACCATTTCCCGAGAACTCAGTCGAGGCCTCTCCTCTGAGACGCTTTTATGTTAGCTCTGGTGGGCGCATTCTTGCTGCTCAATCCGAGGACCCCGAGACTGGGAACTTGCTTTAGGATATCCTGTTGAGGGGAGTCAGTGGAGGTCTTTTATCCCGTAATAATGCCAAACCTTCAGTGGTAAACGTATTATTCTCGACTGAAGGGCTGAAGCTGACAAACTTCTGTTCTTAGAACCTACCAGTGAGGGGCAGGCTAAATTCAGGAAACCTTAACCTTCAACCAACCCGGTTTTCTGGAGCAAAGATTTGATCTTGTATTATATTCTTCAGTGGGTTTCTCTTCAGACAGTGCAACCTGACAGATGTTCAAGCAGATACAGCAGTCCTGATTCCCATGTCACTGCATTGCATCACATCATTTCGCATTCATATCATTTAACACATGTTTATCTATTCCCAGGGGTTTATATCTTCTTCTTGATTCTAGTCGGGGTTTTCTTCTTACACTGTTTATCAAATGTGAGACTGGAATCAAGGGGAGGTTAGCCACTACTCAACCAAAGACGTTGACTGATCCTCCAACTGGAGTGGTTAACTGACCCAGTGGACCGGGGCCTACCCCGATCCCACATGTCAACTCCGGTCAACAACCCGTCCACGATGATCAGGACGATCAGTTCACCCAGATGCAAAAAGACCTTGGCATGGGCCATGGTATAGACCCCATGTTTAGAAGGTTAGAGGAGAGGCTGAAAGCAGTGGAAGGATAGAATCCTTTGGGGGTAGATGTTACTGATTTGGGATTGGTCCCAGGCGTGAGGGTGCCGCCGAAATTCAAGGTCCCGATATTTGACAAATACAGTGGCAACTCTTGCCCAAAGACCCATGTGCAAGCCTACTTCCGTAAAATGGTTGCATACTCTGACGATGAAAAGTTGCTTATGTACTTTTTCCAGGATAGCCTAGCTAGGGCATCCCTGGAATGGTATATGAGGCTGGACAGAGCCCACATCCGCTGCTGGAGAGATTTGGCTGAGGCTTTCGTGAAGCAGTATCAGTATAATGCAGACATGACTCCGGAAAGAACTCAACTTCAGAATCTGTCTCTTAAAAGCAATGAGTGCTTTAGGGAATACGCTCAACGCTGGAGGGAGACAACTTCTCGTGTTCAACCTCCTATGTTGGAGAAGGAAATGGCTAACATGTTCATAAACACTCTGCTCGGACCTTACTTGGAGCGCCTGGTGGGTTGCAATGCCTCCAACTTTGCTGATGTAGTCTCTACCGGCAAGAGGGTGGATAACTATTTGAAGACATGCAAGATCCAGAGTGGAGGTGGATCTTCATCAGGGGTGAAGAAGCCGTTCATTCAGGGACAGAAGAGGAGAGAAGGGGATGCAAATGCCATATCTTCTTATCAGAACAGGGGTAACCGGAGGAATAACTTTCAGAACTATCATCAACAACCGTATGTTGCGGCTGTGACCATTCCAGCTGCAGCACCGCTATAACAACAACAACCATAACGTCAGCAAACTCAGTACCAACAACAACAACCGGGTAACAGACCCGCCTATCAACAGAGGCAAGGGATGATGGACCGGCGTTTCGACACTCTTCCAATGTCGTACGCTCAGCTGCTTTCCAGTCTTCAACAACTACAACTTGTGCAGTTACGCACTCTGGCTCCTCCTGTTGGTAGGCTTCCGATGGGTTACGACGCCAACGCTAGGTGTAGTTTCCACTCTGGGGCACCTGGCCACAATATTGAGAACTGCAAAGCTTTTAAGCATGTAGTTCAGGACCTCATAGATTCAAAGGCCATCGACCTTACACCGGCTCCTAATGTCGTCAACAATCCCATGCCACAACATGGTAGTACGAATGTTAATATGATGGAAGGGGGAGCCAGATCCGTCAAAGATGTGTTGAAGCTGAAAACTCCGTTGTTGGATGTCAAGGGCTACTTGTTGAAGGCCGATGTTTTCCCTGGTTGTGGGAAGGGTTGTGTGGATTGTGCTACTCAGAGTGGAGGTTGTTTGAAGCTGCAGCAGGGTATCCAGGCCTTGCTCGACGAAGGTACCCTCCAGGTTAAAGATTTGTCTGTCCAAGAGTCTGTGGAAGGGGTCGAGGAAGAGGTGTTTGAAGATGCTACTGATGAATTCGCAGTTGTTGTTCCTACTGATTCTGTAATCCATGATGATGTATTTAATTTTCCCAATGTTGTTGCTGATATCCCAAACAATGTGGTTGATTCTGATGTAATTGAACTTGATTCCGATGTTTTGGATGTTTATGTTTCAATGAATGAGATTTTAGAGTATGACTATGATGTTGCTACTATCACCATTTTCTACCCAACTAATCAGATCAATGTGCCAGAAGCGCAACCGGTGCCACCGGCGCGACCGTCCACTATGACTATCACAACCCCTGGTCCTTTACCTTTCACCAGCGAAAGGGCCATTCCTTGGGATTATGGGGTGGAACGGCCACTGAAGGTAGAAGAGGGTCAGAGGTCTGAACTTGAAGTTGAAGGTCCCGCAGTGGACAATGTTGGTGGAATCGGGCGATTCACCAGGAGTGGTATATTGTTCTCACCACCCGTTACCCAAGCTGATAGTGCTGATGCTGCGGCGAAAGCCAAAGGCAAGCAAGTCGTGAATGAGGGTGCCTCTGCACCCCAGGCTGGTTCTGAGCCCACTTTTGCGAAGGATGTGGACGAGCTTTTAAGAATTATAAGGAAAAGCGACTATAAGGTAGTCGATCAGTTGATTCAGACTCCGTCCAAGATATCCATTCTCTCACTCCTGTTGTGTTCAGAGGCGCACAGGGAGGCACTGCTGAAAGTCCTAAATGCTGCATATGTGCCTCAGGAGATCTCAGTGAACCAACTGGAAGGAATCGTTGCAAATGTTCATGCAAGCAACGGGTTAGGTTTTACTGATTCTGACTTAACACTAGCTGGACGCAACCATAACAAGGCTTTGCACATCTCGATGGAATGCAAAGACACCGTGTTATCTCATGTTCTGGTGGATACAGGTTCCTCTCTCAATGTGCTACCCAAGAGAGCCCTGTTAAGGTTAGAAGTAGAGGGTTCGGTCCTGAAGCCTTCAGATCTTATTGTGAGAGCCTTTGATGGTTCTAAAAGGTCGGTGTTCATAGAGGTAGAATTGCCAATTCAGATTGGATCACAAACCTTCAACACCGTCTTCTATGTGATGGATATCAGTCCTTCCTATAGTTGCCTGCTGGGTCGTCCTTGGATCCACAATGCTGGGGCAGTCTCTTCAACTTTACATCAGAAGATTAAATTCCCAGTCAATGGAAGGATTATCACCGTTTGTGGTGAGGAGGACATTCTGGTCAGTAACCTGTCTACATTCAAGTATGTAGAGGTAGAAGGTGAATTTCATGAGACCCTATGTCAGGCCTTTGAGTCAGTTCATATAAAGGACGCAACTCCGGTGGAAGAGGTTAAAGAAGGTGCCTCTATCTCATCATTCAAGCAGGCACAGGCCTTGGTAGATTCGGGCGTTGCCCCCGGTTGGGGACGTCTGTTGGAGTTACCAATGAAAGAAGACAAGTTCGGGATTGGGTATCAGCCAGCTCTGACTTATATAAATAGTAATGCAAGAGACAGAAGTAATTATTAACCCAGTTCGGTGCAAACTCACCTACGTCTGGGGGCTACCAAGCCAGGAAGGAAATCCACTAAACAGAATTAGTTCAAAGACTCTCAGTAAACAACTTCAAGTTACAGTCTTTTCACCTAATCTCTACCCGTGTAACTTCTACCTAAGAACTCTTAGATATGAGATCCTACTCACTCCCCCTCAATCACAGCAATGATATAAAACAAGAATTACAATGAAAATAATACACTCTTCAAGAACACATACTTGATTTTGCTTAAAAGCTTCAATCAAGTAAACACACACTCATGCTTCAAAGCTTAGAGTGGACAAATTATAACTCAAAAGTCAGTCCAATTCAATCATCTATGGATGAATGAATGACTCACAATACACATAACCACACAAGACTAAAACCCTTATTCTCTCTCAATATTTCGTTCGTTATTTCTTGTGTGTAAAACCAGATATTCCATGCCCTATTTATAGAACCGTTTGGCTGGGCTTGGACATCACAAAACCCTAAAACTATTTTCCATTCATATCTTCTCATGATGGCTGATTATATCTTGTTGGAAAATAAGTCAATCTGGTTTTAATTACTGATTGAGGGCGCGTTCAATCATTACATCAATCACACATAGATTAGCATTAAAAATGCAATCATACAATACATAACATTCAGACTAAATGTTCTGTATACAGATATCATGACATCGGGTCTGACATCTCAGTAAAATCCTGCATATTCACATTTTAAACATCCTGCAAGTACATGTCATCTTATGTCAAGACAACACTTGTGACAACTTGTGAACACTCTAGGTTTTACCAAAATTGCTGCCAACACATAGAACCAACAAACTCCCCCTTTGGCAAATTTTGGCTAAAACATATATCAGTCCATTTGTTCACAAGAGTACAAAAGACACATCAACAGTTTAGTAGTAGAAGTAATAAACCACACATTTACTAGCTATAATAGCAACTAGTAAACACATATTAAACACATATGTGCTTCTTCTCCCCCTCAGTCCGCTCAACACAGACATCTCCTTCAACAACACCTGTAACATACATTTCCTGTCATCTATTTATAGCATAGCTACTTCAACATCACCTGTCATATGTTTATAGCATAACTACTTGTTTATAGAATAGCTACTTCATAGCATATATTAACTGCAACTCTCCTTTAGCTACTTCTCCCCCTTTTTAGTCAAAATAGACCAAAGAGACCAATGAGACAAAATAAATGTCTATTAGTCAACGAGAATGTCACATAGAATGTTAAAACATATTGTCAGGTGTTATAGAACCACAAACAGTATGATGCATGTCATCCTTAGAGCTAGGGTTATCAGAACTGTTACCTTGAGTATGTTCTGCAGTGGAGGATGGACCAGGAGCGTCACCTGGGATGACTGATAGGGGAATCACTTCCAAAATGTCTTCATTAAGAAAGTCCATAGAGGGTGTTCTAGCTTTGTGCGCAGGTTTGGTGTTTTTAGAACCAGAAGATGAAGGATGTTGTGACATCTTGTTGAGCTTGTGGAAGGATTTCTGTTGCCCTAGCAGAGAAGATTGATGAAGTTTGAGGAAGGTGGAAATGTTTGAGCTGAGGTTGCGTGTGAAAATGCTATAGATGGAAGTTCCAATACTAGGTAATGATTTACCATAAATGGGGCACTTTCTTTTAAGTGGGCAGACACTATTTTTATTACCTTTTCCACTCCAAATTAATTGCTATAAATTCTCAAAGATAAAAATCCCTAATTTCCCTCTTAGACATTCAAATTGATTAGCATCCAAAGCCTTTGTAAATATGTCAGCTAATTGCATTTCAGTAGTAACATGCTCCAGGGCTATGATTTTCTCTTCCCTAGTTCTCTAATAAAATGATGACGAATATCAATGTGTTTTGTCCTGCTGTGCTGAATAGGATTCTTAGAAATATTTATAGCACTCAGGTTGTCATAGTACAATGTCATGACATCTTGCGTGACATTGTATTCAGTCAGCAACTGTTTCATCCAAACTAGTTGAGAACAACTACTTCCAGCTGCTATGTAGTCAACTTCAGCAGTGGACAGGGACACGCAATTTTGTTTCTTACTAAACCATGATATTAAGTTGTTCCCCAAGAAGAAACATCCTCCTGATGTGCTTTTCCTATCATCAACACTTCTAGCCCAGTCAGCATCACAGTATCCAGTCAGCATAGATCCAGATCCATGAGTATACAACATCCCATAGTCACTAGTGCCATTGACATATTTCAGTATCCTTTTCACTTGGTTTATGTGACTGACTTTTGGTTCAGCTTGATATCTAGCACAAACACCTACAACAAAAGCAATGTCAGGTCTTCTTGCTGTGAGATATAGCAGACTTCCTATCATGCTTCTGTAGAGACTTTGATCTACACTAACACCATTTTCATCTTTAGAGACTTTCAGATGTGTAGTAGCAGGTGTCCTTTTATGACTTGCATTCTCCATGCCAAACTTCTTAACAATGTTTCTGGCATATTTGCTTTGAGATAGAAAGATAGAATCTTCCATCTGCTTGACTTGTAGCCCAAGAAAATAGGCCAGCTCTCCAACAAGGCTCATTTCAAATTCAGACTGCATTTTTTTAACAAAACGTTCGACCATTTAATCTGACATCCCACCAAACACAATATCATCCACATATATTTGAGCCACCATGAGTTTTCCTCCTTCATTCTTAACAAATAGGGTCTTGTCAATGCCTCCCTTCCTGTATCCATTGTTAGTGAGGAACACTGTGAGTCTATCATACCAAGCCCTAGGAGCTTGTTTCAAACCATAGAGGGCTTTCCTCAACTTGTACACATGCTTTGGAAGATTTGGATCTGTAAATCCTTTAGGTTGTTCAACATATACTTCCTCATTTAAGTAGCCATTCAAGAAGGCACTTTTTACATCCATTTGGAACAGTTTAAACTTCAGAATACATGCCACTCCAAGCAATAGTCTAATGGATTCAAGGCAAGCTACAGGGGAAAATGTTTCATCAAATTTAACTCCTTCAACTTGAGTGTATCCTTGTGCTACTAATCTTGCTTTATTTTTAGTAACCACCCCTTGTTCATCAAATTTATTCTTGTATACCCACTTTGTTCCAATGACATTTATTCCTTCAGGTCTTGGAACCAGTTCCCATACTTCATTTCTCTTGAATTGGCCTAACTCTTCCTGCATGGAATTGATCCAGAATTCATAAGTCAAGGATTCCTTGACATTCCTAGGCTCAATCTTGGACACAAAACAACCATGTGAGATCACTTCCCTTGATCTAGTTATGACCCCTTTATTTGGGTCTCCTATAATGAGATCTTTAGGATGATCCTTCTGAATTCTGATAGAGGGTCCCTTATTAATTTTGTAAGCTTCAGGTTCAGCTTGAGTGAGTTCATTCTCATTACTTTTGTCTGGGAAATCAGATGGGGGATCATTTAGGGATGTCTCAACATCGTCTGTGACATCAGTCTGCTGATCATCAACCACAACATTGATAGATCCCATAATTACTTTTGTCCTGGAATTAAAGACTCTAAATGCTCTACTATTTGTTGAGTAGCACAGAAATATTCCTTCATCACTCTTGGGATCCAGCTTCCTTCTTTGTTCACGATCAGTCAATATATAACATTTACTACCAAACACATGGAAGTATTTGACTGTAGGTCTTCTCCCTTTCCAGACTTCATACAAAGTAGTAGGAGTCCCTGTATTTAAGGTTACTCTGTTGTGAACATAGCAGGCTGTGTTCATAGCTTCAACCCAGAAGTGGTAGGGCAATTTCTTAGCATGAATCATAGCTCTGACTGATTCTTGGAGAGTTCTATTTTTCCTTTCTACCACACCATTTTGCTAAGGAGTAATGGGAGATGATAACTCATGACTAATTCCTTCTGATGCACAGAATCCAACAAATTTGCTGTTCTCAAACTCCTTCCCATGATCACTTCTAATTTTGATAACCTGACTTTCTTTTTCTCTTTGAAGTCTTAGACAAAGATCTTTGAAGACTTCAAATACATCGGATTTTTCTCTTATAAAATTGACCCATGTGTATCTGGAGAAGTCATTCACCACAGCATAAGCATACCTCTTCCCACCAAGACTTTCCACCTGCATAGGTCCCATCAAGTCCATATGGAGAAGTTCCAGCACTCTGGAAGTGGTGTCATGTCTGAGCTTCTAATGTGACATCTTTGTCTGTTTTCCAATCTGACACTCCCCACAAACTCTTCCTTCATCAATCTTCAAGTTTGGAATTCCTCTGACAGCTTCAACAAATATAATCCTCTTCATTCCTTTAAGATGCAGATGGCCCAATCTTTGATGCCATATCTTCACTTATTCTTCTTTGGCTAGAGTACACATTGATGAATAACCAATTTCTTGAGAACTCCACATATAGAAGTTGTCCTTAGACCTGACTCCTTTCATGATCACTTCATTTTCTTTATTAGTAATCATACATTCAGTTTTTGTGAAGTTAACAGTTAGACCTTGGTCACATAGTTGACTGATGCTTATTAGGTTTGCAGTCAATCCCTTAACAAGTAGGACATTGTCAAGGTTAGGGACTCCATGGCAGTTTAGCTTACCAATCCCCTTGATTTCAACCTTTGCTCCATCACCAAAGGTTACATAGCTTGTGGCAAGAGGATGAAGGTCAGTTAGCAGGTTTTTGTTTCCAGTCATGTGTCTAGAGCACCCACTGTCAAAATACCAGTCTTCTTTGGCTGAAACTCTGAAGGAAGTGTGAGCTATCAAGTTTGTAAGACCAGTCCTAGGAACCCATTGTTTTCTGTTGACATGTATGTGATGTTTGGGTCTAGGTTGATGATGAGAAGGACTAGGATAGCCATACAACTTATAGCATAATGGTTTTATGTGGACAAATTTTCCACAGTAATGACATCTCCATCTTTGATGTTTCCCTTTTTGTTGTCTTCCTTTATGATGTTGTGACATATAATGTGACATCTTTGGTTTGCTACCAGGGTGACTGCACTCAGGTTTGGATTTATTGAACCCAATGCCAGACTTGTCTCCTGCCATTTGTCCATTCTGAAGAATTTTATCTAAGGTGTCAGATCCATTGTTTAGCATTCTAACATGCTTTGTCATCTCATCCAGTTTGGAATTCAAGAACACTGCTTTAGTCTTTAACTTAGAGATGGTTTCCAAGTGTTCTTCCTTCTCATTCTCCAGTTGTGTTATCACTTTCTTCTGACTTTCAACTTGTTGACACACTTCTTCACTTCTGTGACACAACTTTCTGTAGGTAGTGGCTAACTCATCAAATGTTACTTCATCATCACTTGAGTCTTCATCATAACCCCATCTTCCAGTTAAGGCAGTCACAAGACTTGCAGACTCTTCTGTTTCACTTTCATCAGACCAAGTAGCAGCAAGATTTATCTTTTGTTTCTTGAGGTAGGTTCCATATTCAGCTCTAATGTGTCCATACCCATCACATTCATGGCACTGAACTCCTTTTCCTTCTTTGGACTTTTCATTAGATCTTGTTCTTCTTCCAACATTATTGGACTTACTGATGTCAGATGAGATGTTCTTGACATTAGACTTAGACCTTACATCCATCTTTTTCAGAAGTTTATTGAACTGTCTTCCCAGTAATGCTACATCATTTTCCAGATCTTCATCAGTATCTTGACCACCTTCTTCCTCTTTCTCGTCAGTGTTTGACATGAAGGCTATGTTTTTGACTTTCTTTTCAGATCCATCACACATTCCCATCTCAAATGTTTGGAGGGATCCAATTAGATCATCAACTCTCATATTAGAAATGTATTGAGACTCTTCAATGGCTGTCACTTTCATGGCAAATCTCTTAGGAAGTGACCTGAGTATTTTCCTCACTAGTTTTTCATCTGACATCTTCTCACTCAGGGCTCCTGAGGCATTAGCAATTTCAAGGGTATTCATATGAAATTCATGAATATTGTCATCTTCTTTCATCCTCAAATTTTCAAACTTGGTAGTGAGCAGCTGCATTCTAGACATCTACACTGTAGAGGTGCCTTCATGAGTGGTTTTGAGAATGTTCCAAGCATCTTTAGCCACCTCACAGTTGTTTACCAATCTGAAGATGTTCTTATCTACTCCATTGAATATAGAATTCAATGCTTTAGAGTTCCCAATGGCTAGATCATCCTCCTCCTTGATCCATTGTTCCTCATCCTTCTTATCAGTTGTAGCTACTCCTTCCTTGGTAATAACTGGATGTTCCCAGTCTGTTAAAACAGCCTTCCAAGCATTATTATCCAAATATTTTAGGAGGGTTATCATTTGAGGTTTCCAGTAGTCATAGTTGGATCCATCCAGAATAGGTGGTATGTGAACAGATCCTCGGTTTCTATCTATAGTACCAGAAAGTAACGTCCCTAGATCTCACCCAGAACCAGAGCAGGATGCTTGCTCTGATACCAATTGAAATTCTGGTATCAGATATGAGATGTTGAAGGTAATGTCACGACAGTAATATCTGAACAATACAAATATGATAAAAGATAAAGAAACAGTAATGCAAGAGACACAAGCAATTGTTAACCCAATTCGGTGCAAACTCACCTACGTCTGAGGGCTACCAAGCCAGGAAGGAAATCCACTAAACAGAATTAGGTCAAAGACTCTCAGTAAATAACTTCAAGTTACAGTATTTTCACCTAATCTCTACCCGTGTAACTTCTACCTAAGAACTCTTAGATATGAGATACTACTCACTCCCCCTCAATCACAGCAGTGATATAAAACAAGAATTACAATGAAAAGAAGACACTCTTCAAGAACACATACTTGATCTTGCTTAAAAGATTCAATTAAGTAAACACACACTCATACTTCAAAGCTTAGAGTGGACAAATTACAACTCAAAAGTCAGTCCAATTCAATCATCTATGGATGAATGAATGGCTCACAATACACACGACCACACAAGACTAAAACCCTTATTCTATCTCAATATTTTGTTCGTTATT